>NC_067480.1:4820000-5125000 GCF_947179515.1 Apodemus sylvaticus | reverse complement strand
CAAGATCATTAATGGTACAAGGAAAAGCTACTTATATTTTCCATCTTTATATCTTGATGTTTTGCTGAAAGAATTTGTCAGCTCTAGGAGTGTATGGGAGGTTTCTTTAGGACATTTTAACTATAAAATAAGCTCATCTGGAAGTAGGGATAATTTGACCTCTACCATTCCTATTCATTTTCTATTGACTTCCCTTGCTTTGTACCTATAGTTGAGAGTTCCAACACCACATTGAGTAAAAGTGGAAGGAGCAGGACATAATCCACAAATTAAATGATGTCCAAAAAGAATGGAGGAGTGGCCCCTGGTTCTGGAAAGACTCAGTGCAAGAGTATAGGGGAATTCCAGAACAGGGAAGTGGGAAGGAGTAGATGGAAGAATAGGGGGACGGAAGAGGGCTTATGGGACTTGCGGGGAGTGGGGACCCAGAAAAGGGGAAATCATTTGCAATGTAAATAAAAAAAAGTGGAAGGAGCAGGCACCCTCGTTGTATTTCTGATTGTAAAGAGTGATTCCAGAAAATACTGTCTATAGATTTGTCGTATGTGGATTTTATATAGCTGTATTTTTTTTTTCTCTTCCTCCTTCTTCAGAGCTTTAACTGTTACAGAGTATCAGGCACAGTTAAAGGCTGTCTCTGCATCTGCTGAGATAATTATCACATTTCTGTCCTTGAATCCATATATCTGCTGCATTACATATATTGACTTGCATATACTAAACTATCCCTGATATGAAACCAGGTTAATTAAGATATATAATTTTAAAACTTTCTTGAATTTGGATTATAAAGGTTTTATTGAGAGTGTTTTTTTCAGGGATTGGTCTATGGTTTGTATTTTTGTGTGTCATTTAATTTTGGTATCAATATAATACTGACTTCATGGCATGAGTCCTTTCCTTTCTACTTTTGTGAAAAAAATTAAAGAATGTTGAAGCTATCCTTCTTTAATTGGCTGGTATGATTTGATAATGGCTGTAACCAGTTCTTGGTTTTTCTTTGTAAGGCCACTCTTTATTTCACTCTCTCTGTCATCATAGAGCTCTGCAAGTTGTTTATATTCCAGTTATTGAAGTCTAGTGTATCTATCTAGGGATTTATCCATGTCTTCTTTATATTTTAACCTGTTGTAATAATGATTTTACAATGTGCCCTAGTTGATTTATCACCTCTGTTAATGTATATGGTTTGTGGATCAGTTTGAACAAGGGCTTATGGGCCCCATTTGCCAAACTCCTAGTTTCTTTGATTCTTTCTGCCCTGATTTGGTATTATGTCTTTTATTCCTAATATTCAGAGTCAGGATTGTTCTTGTCTATATAGATGTGGTTATATCATAGATATTAATTTGGCATCTTTCTGACTTTTTAAATGTGAGAACTCCTAGCTATCAATTTTCCTTTTAGATCCATGTGTTCTGTACATTGTAGTTGTTATTTAATGTTTTCGGCACACTGAAATATTTAACATTTTCTGTACATTGAACTACATATTTCATATTTTCTCTACATTGAAGTATATATTTAACATTTTCTATACATTGAAGTGCAAATTTCAAATTTTCTGTTCACTAAAGTATGTATTTAATGTTTTCTGTATGTTAAAGTGCATATTTTATGTTTTCTGTACATGGAAGTGTGTATTTCACATTTTCTATACACTCAAATGAGTTTAGTAGTACCTTATATTTCACTTGACTTAGGAAACATTCAACTTCCCTTCTCCTGTTTATTCAACAGTCTTCTGTGCCACCAAGGGTGCATGCTTCACCCTCCAGATGTTGTTCCCTTTAGTCTTTCTTGCTACTTATTTCTAATTTTATGTTACTATTATCTAATAGCATTGATTATATTGTTTTTATATGATAATATTCACTTCATTCCTTAAAATGTGATATGTTTTAGAGAAATTTCCATAGGTTTCTGAGAAGACTGTGTATTTTTGCTGCTTTCTGGTAGAATATTTTGTGAATGTCTATGTGAACCATTTGGTCAATTAAATTTACTCCAAATTCTTTTTCCTGAGTAGTCCGAAATACCCACTAATAAAAATGGTACAACAAAATAGGTAGAACTTATTTGTCCTTTTATTTGCATTAGCGTTTGCTTTATAAAATTGAGTTTCACAATTTGTAGTGCAAATATATTTATAATTGTTACAATTTTTGGATAGGTTAGTTCCTATTACTAGCATGTGTTAGCTTTCTTTATCTCTTTTAAATTTACCTCGAAGTTTACTTAATAACAGAATAATTGGTTTGTTTTCAGTTTTCATTTGCTTAATGTTTTGACCTTCATCCATTGCTTTTAAATTTTATTTTATTTAATTTGTGTGTTTTATCTAAATATGTGTCTATACATCATGAGTGTGCAGCGCCACTGAAAAGGTATGCAATCTCTTGGAACTAGAGTTACAAATGGCGGTTGGCAGCCATGTGGATGGTGGAATGACTCTCAGGACTTCTCCAAGAGCATGCAGAGCTCTTAACTGCTGAATCACCCCACCCTCCTTCCACCTGTATTTTTTACTCTTAGTCTGGTTTGGTTTGGTTTGGTTTGACTTGGCTTGGCTTGGCTTAGTTTGGTTTGGTTTGGTTTGGTTTTGGCCAATGTGTTGTATTTCTTAGAGACAACAATTACACATGTTTCTTAATCAAAGCAGATCGTCTTTGTCTCTGACTGGAGACTTAAAACACTTTACATGTGTGAGTAGTTCTCACTGAGAAGGAGAGTACTGATTCCTGTAATTTTGTTGGTTGGTTGATTTCTTTTCTTTTCTTTACATCCTATTCACTTTAGGGATAACCTGGCTTCCTTGGCTGGTTTCTTTGCCCTCAGTTTTCCTTTCCTTTTCTATCCTCACAGTCTGCCCTTCTCTAGGTTCTCATTATTGAGACAGCCATTTTCTCTGTGCAGAACTCATTTAATAATCTCTCCTATGCTGGCTTGATAAGCATGGGCTTCCCTAGTCTATGTTAGTTTTGGAATGTCTTATTTCTAGTCAGCTTTAAAGGATAACTTTGCGGGATGTAGAAATTCTGGCTGGCAGGTATTCATTTTCAGGGTCTGAAATACATCATTCCATATTCACCTACATTTAAGAGCCTATGAAAAACAAGGGGTATTTTTGTATGACATTCTCTGGAGAGTAGTAAAGAAATGCTTCTTTGCCCCAGACTGATACTAGCAGATCAGAGAAAGTTTTGTCTAGGTCAGGCTTGGTGAGCAGATGAGTTTACTAGGTTTACTGATAGAAGTGCAGATGACTGTCATTACAAAAAAATCGCACAACAGCATGGGTGGGCCTGTGACTTGCAAAAGCTCCACAACCATAGTACTAACTGCAACAAACCTGTTACCTCCTATATTTTCTTAACATCCCAAAGACACATGTGGCTCAGGCAGGATTACATGTAGCTAGAGGCAAAGAGTGAATGTTATAATCTTAGGTGAGTCTAAAGACTCTTCCTTCCCTAGTGTGAGAGGGACAGTAATAGGCACCACCTTTTCAAGCCCTCCCACATAATCTTTGGTATCAGATAGAATGGCTAAGTCATGTCTGAAGGACTCAGTTTTAATATAGTTAAAGTTGGAGACATTTTTATTTATTCTGTTCAATCTGGTGCTGAACCCAGATTAGTCGAGGGTGGTGGCTCAGTACTATGGCAACCACTCAGGAGGCTCTCTCCTTTGTTTGTCAGGAGCAACCCTCAACTAATCTTACCATTGTACCCTGGGGATGCTCAAACTCTCTCTAACTTCAGAGCTCTGTAGTGTATACACTTCTCATGCAGTCCCTTTCTACATAGGTACTATGGTAGGTTGCCTCTGAGTCATCTGACTTGTGATTGTTCTTGGTTACCATGCTCCTGAGTAACTCACTCTTTTTTTTGTATGTAATTCTTTTTTAAATTATTGTTTTATATTAGATATATTCTTTATTTACAATTCAAATATTGTCCCCTTTCCTGGTCCCCCCTCTGAAAATCCCATAAACCCTCTCCCCTCATCCTGTTCCCCAATCAACTGCCTATCCTGGTATTCCCCTACACTGCTGCATCGAGCCTTTCCAGGACCAAGGGCCTCTCCTCCTTTTGTTGTCCAACAAAGCCATCCTCTGCTGCCTATGTGTCTGGAGCCATGGGTAACGCCATGTGTACTCTTTGGTTGATGGTTTTGTCCCTGGCAGCTCTGGAAGTACTGGGTGGCTCATATTGTTTTTCTTCCTATGGTGCTACAAATCTCTTCAGCTCCTTGAGTCCTTTCTCTAGCTCTTCCACTGGGGACCCTGTGCTCAGTTCAATGGCTGACTGAAGACTGTCCCCCTCTGTATTTGTCATGCACTAGCAGAGCCTCCCAGGTGACAGCTATATCCAGCTTCGGTCAGCAAGTACTTGTGGGCATCAATAATGGTGTCTGGGTTTTGTAATTGTATGTTGGATGGATTATTTGGTAGGGCAGTCTCTGGATGGTCTTTCCCTCAGACTCTGTTCCACACTTTGTCTCTGTATCTCCTTCTGTGGGTATTTTCTTTCCCTTTCTAAGAAGGACCAGAATATCTATACTTTGTTCTTCCTTCTTGGGCATCATTTGATATGTGAATTGTGTCTTGGGTATTCCTTCCGAGCTTCTGGGCTAATATCCACTTCTCAGTAAGTACATACCATGTGTATTATTTTGTGATTGGGTTACTGTACCTGGCTACAACTATAGAAGACTTGGAACATGAGAAATTGGTTCTGGTGTCAATAATTGAGCTGTGATGGTAGAGAAATTGTCTTATTGGATCCCTTAATTGAATTCTTAGCCTATAATATTTGTGGGTCTCTATGAAGTGAGTGCTTCCAGATTTTCTCCTTTGCTTGTTCTCTCTCTCTCTCTCTCTCTCTCTCTCTCTCTCTCTCTCTCTCTCCAGAGTACCTAACTCATCACTTGGATGCCTCCTCTTTCCTGTTTTCCCTCCTCTGGCCAGAAAGCCTTACTTTCAGAACTCTGTCCCACCTGCTCGTGTTTGCCATGACTCCTTATATTTCTGTACCAGTTTCTGGATTCCAGTCACCACTTTGCGATTTCCGGTGTTCTTCCACCTTGTCTCTCTTTCAGATAGAGTCTGCTCTTACAGCGACACTTCTCACTCATTATAGCATGTAGAAGCAGCTTCCAATCTGCCACCTTTTCCTAGAAAAGTTCTTTCACTGACTTCTCACAAGTACTTCTCAAGGGTTTGAATGGGTATGAGTCATAAATAAAAATATATTGATAGGTAGGTCAGTAAACAAGCATTTATTACAGATTATTTATTGCTTTTGATCTATTGAAAACAAATATGCATTAGTCTTTGTACTAACCAATGTATCCCTTTCCAAAAGTATTTTTAAGTCACACGAGGAACTACTTATTGGTGGACTTGTGCTCTTAGTATATCTTTAATAAGCAAAATGTTTATTATAAACATGATTAAGTATTATGTAAAATTCAAGTAATTTAAATCACATTATTTCATTGTATATTATGCTTTCTTCCCTGAAATATTGACATAGTGAATCATGGTAGAATTTCAATACTGTCAAAGAATCAGAGCCCATTATGAGGCCATTATACTAATAACATATGACAAACAGTGGGACTGGAGAGGAGTAATGGATGCATAATGGATAATAAATGCTATTCTGAACAGTAATGGCTGCTAGTGATCTTCCAGTAATAATATTCTCCTTCTCTTAAAATAATATAACTGTAATGTCAAGCACTGCCAGCAGCAGAAAGAGTCCAGACTGTGTCTCCAGTTCGGCATACTTCCCCGTCTAAAGCTACCCCATGACCCAGGTTAACCTCTCTCTATGTTTCAGCTAAGCTTGTGAGTTATTCTGGCAGGTGTTGCTAGCAGAAGATGCAGTGTCTTCTGAACATGGTGTTTTCAATCTACTCAATAAATAGACCTCCCCCTGCCCAAAATTCTTGAGTTATATCATTCAAACTACAGTTACAGCTCATTCACCGTGATCCCCACACTCTTTCTCATTTCTGCCTAGATGTCCAGATGTTAAAACCGTCTGTCCCACCACACTTTGCTGCTTCCCTGGAGAGGTTTCCATTCTGACCTCTGTGAATGTGCTCTTCACCCATCTAGTGTTCCCTGCAGCAGAGTGTGCTTGGTCCATCCCTCTGCAGGCAGTTTTGCCAATTCTACCCAAATATTCTTCTGAATACTCTAGAAATTTTTAGCTTCCCTCAGGCCCCTAAGTATGATAGTGTGAACCCAGAGATACACACTTTGCCTATACTGATCACTATGCTTCATCTTTTATGACCCACAAGCCAATTTTGTGTTGAAACGGCACTCCTTTATTCTGAGTATAGTTTATGGTTATCTTCAAGAGTGTCGCAGAGATCTCCCACTGCCCATCAATGCCTGGCCTATACCTTCAGCTCTCCTTTCTTGGGATATTTACCTACTTGGTGGATATCAATTCTACCCATGTGTTCTACCAATGGGTTCTGTGCAGTCAGTTCTGATGATAGAATGTTTTATGGAGATGGACACGCCCTGTCTCTGTTCTATCTACGCCTTTGATATGCTCTACTCATGGTTGTTCCGTACTTGAAATGTGGCTCGTGGGGCTGAGGGTGTGAATCTGCCATTTCAGTTGAGTTCAATTAAGTTGAAATAGACATTATGTTCAATAATGTTGCTGTGGGGCATTCAGGGACATGGAGAAGGTGAGTCAGCCTGTTTCTTCCTTAAGAAACTTTAGGTAATATACTATAATGGGTGAGGAAGGGACACAAGACAGGGCATTGAGGGGTTAAATATGATCAAAGTACATTGCATATTTGTATGTCACAATGAAGCATACTACTTTTTATATTTAATACCCACCAATTTGACCATTAAAGAAGAAAAATATAACAGGCCTCATGATCTCTTGTTGTGAGGTCATGATGTCCCCTCAGAGTGCCATGCTTGGTTAGGTTTGAGTTAATCCACGGTTAATTTCTTTATCTTCTATATCAACCTGGGTTTCCAGGCCAGCTCTGTGCTCCCTCCTTAATGTTACGGTGACTACCACAACAGACTTTGGAAATCAAATGTACAATTCTGACAAGTGGAAACCACAGAATAAACAATAGACAAAATCAGTCATCCCTTGGTGATTAATTCTCAGGCTTTCAAATTATCTAAACATTTATATTGGTCATTCTATTTCTAACCTAAAATATATTTTCAGGATGGTGAACATCACTGGAAGTGACTCACCTGTCACTGCCTAGAGCCCTTCATTTAGCACCTCCTATAACACATGGTTGCTTCTTTCCGGTTCTGCCTGATGTGTAGTATTTCTTTTAAGTTACACCTTTTGTAGAGATTGATTTTGCTAAAGTCAAAGCAGGTGAGTTGAGAAGGTAAAACAGGCCAAGAAACCTGTGAGAAAAAAAAAACAGTAGACATCAGCAGTTTTTTTTAGATCCGTGATTATTTTTAAAAAATATTTGTTATTCAGCCAGTGGTCAGAGCTTGGCATACGCTGCAGAAAAGGGGAAAAAGGAAAATAACTATGAGATATGAGTCTTATCTCGTATCACAGTGAGGGAAGTGCACTGAGAGTGGTATGGAATCCTTGGTATTTTCCTCTAATAAACATAAAAAAATATTATTTTATACAGGGAGCAGGAGAAATGAGAATGTGAAACCCAAGAGGGCTATAATAAGACTTTGACTCATGTTGAGTATGAGGGGGCCCAGCCGTCAGTGAGCTTTGGTGCAGGGATCATACATTCAGGTTGTGTTCCTAACTTTTTTTTCTACTACAGAGATAAACTACCTATACAAAATTAAATGATGACATTTACATTCAGACCATAATAGTTTGAAGAAATATAAAGTTGATAATTCTTGGCTATAAGAAGACATGTTGTGCCACCCATCAGAGGCCATCTCATTTGCACTGGCATTAATGTTTTGGGGCTTCTGCCTATGAGTGAAGACTATTGCCTTCAAATAATTCAGAGTACAGCACTTCTGTAATGTAGAAGGTTGGGTCCAGCAGAAACCTTGACTGAGTGGTAGTTGGAATGATCTGCAGAAGACAGCTGGGTCTGAGTAGGCAGACATTGCATGGAGAGTGCATGCTACCTCCAGGGCTACATAGGACCCAGCCAATAGCTTTAGCACAGTGCATAGATGGGCAAAGAACCAGTACTAACTGTCAACAGTTGTCTGATCTTCAGTCACCTAGGCTTAGCTATAAGCTGCTTGGACTCAGCTTGTGGTAGGTCATCTGGTTTCAAAGGAATTGCTAAGGGACATTTACCATGCTTCTTCAATGAGGAGTACAAGAAATCTAGGACTAATATAGGATGAACCAACAAATACAGGGTTTTGTGATAGATTTCTTGGCTTACTGGATAGGAATACATGTAAACTAGCTGCAAGCATTGCTAGATGTAGTGTATCAAACTTTGTTTACTCTCTCACATGAATACAACCTCTCTTTTATTTGCCTTAGTATGGGGAATCTAATCTCGGATGCCATGCATCCAAATTAGGCTTTCATTAAGATGCTCAGGTTGGCCTTAAATTTGGAGTCTCCTTCATTCTCCTGAATAACTTTTCACAGGCCCATTTCCTTATGTCACCAAGCCAGTGTTTCTGTTCTCTCTGTGCCCCAGGAATGTCTCTGAGTATTTCAGATTCTTAACTGTTGTCGGGCTAACTTCCCTCTTGGAAATGGGCTTTCTGCATTTCCCTGTGAAGGACAGCCAGCACGGTGGTAGTCATGGTATCTGAGGACCAACACTCTGGTTCAATTGTCTATTACTTCAATAGGAGGACCAACACTCTGGTTCAATTACTTCAATAGGAGGAACATAGGGAAGACCGAGGACATTGAAAATAATCACTGACCTATTATTATGGCTACAATTTAGTGTATGTTGATTAGCTGACTATTCCTTGTGGTAGTGATGCAGAAAGAGACATCTGTGTCTCCAAAGGAAAGCAGATCACATGAAATCTAAAGCTAGACTATGCCTCATCTCTATCACTAACAATTATCTCTACCACTCTCCGTATCCTCGGGAATGAAATCTTAAAGTAAGACTATTGTTCCAACCCCATTAGATAGTTGTGGGCTTATTAACAAGACATTAAGGGGCTCTGCATACCCAGGCTCTTCACAAAAGCTTCTCAACTCCCATTTTGAACATTTTCATCCAGAGAAGGGGATTAGAGATTATACTTTAAAGTCTTTGGACCATTTTCTTTGGGGTAGATGCTGCATAGAAACAAATATATTTTGTAATGATAGGACTTGTAGTAAATATCTATTTGGTTCAGAGTTTGAACCAAAGATTTAAATTTTAAGAGATAAAATTAGCTGCATTCAGAGTCATCTTAGGACCTGACCCTCCAGGTTCTGTTTTGAGGAATCAGGCATAAGCTGGTGTGTCTAGTAGTGGTGATGCATTGCTGAGCCTGTTGCAAGGCTGCCATTCTCCTGTGTGCACCAAAACTGCTCAGTGTACAGCTGTGGGATGAGAACATGAGAAGATCACAGAGAGGACGAAGGATGAGTGGTTTGAGGGGATGTGGTGAAGAATGAAGGAGCAGGGCATTGAAGCAGAACTACACCAATGCTGCACCTGTCTGCTGAACATGGAGTCTACCAGATACGAGTTTGGATTTGCCGAGTCTGGAAATTTCCATTGGAAAATTCCATCCGGTTGTCCCAGTATTCCCACACAGAAAGCTCAGGCGCTCTGTAGAGGCTAATAAGGCCAATCAGACAAGCAGCTGGCATCTACAGAAACTTAACTGTGACAAGCCAGTAAATGCACAAAATCTTACGACTATCTTCCCCTCAGTAACGACATAGTGTGTCCTTAAAATAGTATTTTCTTTAAGCAAAAATACATTTCAGTGACTTTTCAACTGTGAAACCGTGGTAAGATTCTTTGTGAGCTTGCTGCTGGCACACGAGTGTGTGTGTGTCAAGCAGCAGACCAAATCTCCCACCAGCTACATATAAACATCTAAGCCTAGGAAGGTGAGTAAGCTCTTAGCATATGAGTCAGGGACTGAGCAGGTACTGGGACTGAGGTATTAGGTGGATCCCATCCAGAACTTAGGGCTATGGGATGCC
This sequence comes from Apodemus sylvaticus, assembly GCF_947179515.1. Lineage (NCBI taxonomy): Eukaryota > Metazoa > Chordata > Mammalia > Rodentia > Muridae > Apodemus > Apodemus sylvaticus. Next base: position 5,114,858 of record NC_067480.1, on the reverse strand, counting down.
TAGGCCTCCACACTTCCGATGACTGGAGTCCTGACACACAACGGGAACCTGTCTTCCTTAATTAGATCACCTACATCCTGAGAACATGGATTTCTACATCCAGGACCAGAACATATGGTGGCTGCTGGTGAGCAACTCATTCTGTGGTCTCCTGGTAATTCTTATCATTCCAAACTTCATGTCACTACAGAAGATTTTGTTTTCCTTCTCGACATGATCATATCATCAACTGGACTCATCATTGCCTGAGCGCCTAATCTAGATGAAGCATGTTTTTATACCCTTCAGCTAATGGCTAGAGGTTTTACAATTGCCCACATCTATTATCATTTCATTCATGTTGTAGGCAAAGACTTTAAGAGTGAGGCAGGGTCTCCTGCTCAAGGTCACTGTGTTGTAGTTTATAAGAAAGAAAGAAAGAAAGAAAGAAAGAAAGAAAGAAAGAAAGAAAGAAAGAAAGAAAGAAAGAAAGAAAGAAAGAGAAGAAAGAAAGAGAAGAAAGAAGAAAGAAGAAAGAGAAAGAAGAAAAGAAAAAGAAAGGGGAAAAGCCAGGAATATGTTTGGTAGAAGCACGGTATGGTGCGAGCATCCCTTCTGCCAGAGGCACCAGCCAAATGATGAGTATAGTATAGAACAGAGTTTATTTAGGGCACAGGTAGGCGAGTTGACTGGGGTGGGGGGCGTAGAGACAGAGAAAGGCAGAGAAAGAGAGACAGAGAGAGTAGAGGAATAGAGACCAACCATGAATACATGGAGAGAGGGGGGAATAGGATGAAAAGTACAGAGAGGGAAGAGGTTAAGAGGGTAAGAGAGCAAGAGAGCAAGAGAGCAAGAGAGAGAAGAGGGGGCAAGCAGCCCCTTTTATAATGAGTCAGGCACACCTGACTGTTGCTAGGTGACTGTAGGGTGGAACCTGGGAGAAATGCTAACACAATGAGCTAAAGTTACAAGATTTCTTTTAGAGATGAAGTGTTCGTACTTTGTAGAAAGCCTCCCTCTTGCATGCCTGTGAGTTGCTGTCCTTGGAGGTTGTGTTCAGTCAGCTTTGTCACTGAGGGCTCTCCTCCCTTCTAGGGTTCCAGGAGGACTATTAATGCTGACAAGCCATCTGGCTTTCCTTTGTGGGCCTCCAAGTTGCCGGTTTCTGAATGTTTCTCTGCAGGTATGAATGCTGCGCTCTCTTCCCTGCCAGCCCACTGTTCTCACTCTGACTATGACGTGCAGTTCGGAGTTAAGGACCTTGGCATGGCAGGGAAGGAATCAGTACTTCTGAGACGGTCTGGCTGTGCTCAGCTGTTCAGTGTACAGTGCTTTCTTTTATATAAGTAATAACTAGTAGCTTCCTTGATACGTAACTGTTGTTTTAGGCTTTATGGTTGTTTGTTTAAAACAAATAGCATGCTCATGACTTGTGCTATTTAGAAGTCAAGTTGTGTTCATTCCCCAAATGAAGTTAGCCCATTTTTCAGAGGTGGCTAGAGTTGGCTCATTCAAGCGTCTCCTAGAAGTTGCTTTCCTTACTTGAATTATGGGATGTATGCTTTTCTCATGTGGTGAATATGCTACTGAATTTCATCAAAGGTTAAGCTGATCACTGTATATTATGAATTTAACACTTATGTTACCTAAGTGTAGCATCTGCAGTTTCTATAACTTTTTTTCTAATGAAGAAGGAAGTAAATTGGCTCAATTATGTTTGCTTCTCCTAACTTAGCTTGGGGTGGCTTGGCTGGGACTATTTCATGGAGTGTACTTCCCCTCACAATTCCTTTTTTTTTTTTAATATTTTCATTTTTTATATTCTTTGTATACAAATGATTTCCCCTTTCCCGGATCCCCACTCCCCATATGTCCCATAAACCTTCTTTTCTCCATCCATTCTCCAATCACCTCCCTCCTTTTTCTCTTCCTCCTTTTTCTCTGTCCTTATATTCCCCTTCAATGCTAGATCAATCCTTTCCAGGATCAGGACCCTCTCCATACTTCTTCATGGGAGTCATTTGTTATGCAATTTGTGCCTTGGGTATTCAGGGCTTCTGGGCTAATTAATATCCACTTACCAGAGATTGCATTCCATGGGTATTCTTTTGTGATTGGGTTACCTCACTTAGGATGATATTTTCCAGATCAAACCATTTGCCTAAAAATTTTGTGAATTCATTGTTTCTAATTGCTGAGTAGTATTCCATTGTGTAAATATACCACATTTTCTGTATCCATTCCTCCTTTGAGGGGCATCTGGGTTCTTTCCAGCTTCTGGCTATTATAAATAAAGCTGCTATGAACATATTGGAGCATGTGTCTTTATTGCATGCTGGGGAATCCTTTGGGTATATGCCCAGGAGAGGTACAAAGAACTCAAGAAGTTAGACCCCAGGGAACCAAATAACCCCCCACAATTCTTAAAGCTATACTGTGGAGACTGTCCTTTACTTACTGGTAAGTCTTTGGCCCGGGATAGGACTTAGGAGCTGTGAGTGTGCACTAATGAGTAACTGAGCACATAAGACAGTGCTTCCTCCACCATCTGCCTTGCTTGCATCCAGGAAGACCAGAGGAAGCTTCAGGTACACATACTGCACACTCTACCTCTGCCCCCTCTTAGGAAGCCATGGGGTAGGCATAAGAGCATCAAATCTTTAGCCCTGCATACTTACTTAGTTTAGCAAGGACTCCAGGGTCTTAGGTCACCTCTCAACCACCCCCTAGTTTTCAGCCTGCACCTTGTACTGTTGAGAATCTCTCTTCTGACCATTCTCTTTTCTACTATAGAAAAGACCTGAATCCCCCAGTGGGCCTGGCTTTTGTATCGCTCTCACATGGTCTGGGGGATGACACAAGAAATCTACCCTGCAATCCAGGCAGCTTCTTCTTCCCCTGCCTTGTCTCACTCTGGATATGAATCTCATATCTGCAAACTGTGCCACATTTCCTTCTATTCCCAGGCAGCCACCTATGTTCTTTCTTTCTTTGTTATCTTAGCTTCTACTGTGGACATTGTCACCAACTTCCTCCTACTCAGTTCTCAGCTCTCAGGGGCTGCTTTTTCTAAATGATATTGAACAATACTAAGTGAAGTCTGCAACTATCTAGTTGATTATTCTCCATTCCCTTCCTCTCCAAGTCTCCCAGTCTTTCCTTCTCTATTCTGATTTATTATCTACTCTACCTCCCTCCTTAAGGTCCAATATTTTCTTTATAATTAAATGGACCCCTCCATAGTTTCCCATCTTTACACTTATTTATCAACAACCAAATTCATATATTAAATGCCTAGAAGCTGTGATCCATACATGAGGGACAACTCTGAGTGTACGTACCAGGTTTTTATCATCTAGCTTCCTGTTGATTGACATCCAGTCTAATCCCATGTCCTTCTGTAAAAAGCAGTGATATACATGGATGGACAGTGACTCTGTGGGTAGGACATTGAGTCCTTTGGTATATTCCAGAAGTGTCATAGCTGTATTATATGATTTTTAGGTTTGCTGTTGTTCTCATTGTAACTGTTTTGAGAGTGGAGTCCTCTACTCTGATTCAATAAAGGCTGTGTTAGTTTGCATTCCTACCAACAGTGTAGAAGGGATGCTTTTCCCAGCATCCTTCCCAGCATGATTTGTTTTGCTTTGTTTTGTTTTGTGTTGTTGATGGAGGCCATTCTCATTGGGATGAAATGGGATTTAAAAATTTTTAATTTACATTTTACTGAAGGGCGGCCATGTTGAATACTTTCACAAGTATGGGACACTTGCATTTCTTCCTTTGAGAACTGTTCAAATATGTTGGCACATTTGTGATTGTCAGTTTGTTTTCCTAGTCTTTAATTTTTAAAGTTCTTCATATATTCTAGATATTAATACTTTGAGGTATAGCTGGTGAGAACTTTTTTTCCTGTTCTGTAAGCTCTCTGTTCACTTAGTTGACAATTTTGTTTTCTGTGCAGAGGCTCTTAAGCTCTTAAATTTTATATAATCTCATTTGTCAGGTCTTGGCTGTATTTCCTATGCTATTGGGACTCTGTTTAGAAACTTGTTACTGTTACTTACATCCTAAAATGTTTTCCCTCAGCAATATTAGTGATTGTGATTTTAAATCCAGATGCCCAATCTACTTTACTGAGTTATGCTCAGGGTAAGCTATGTGACTCTCCCACTGGATTTGTTAAAAGACTCTTTTTCCAGTATATGTTTTTGTAACACTATCCAAATTTGGATATATCTCTGGGTTCACAGTTCATTGGTATACATGACCATTTTTGTACCATGTTGCATTTATCCCTGTGGCTTTCTACTTTAGTTTGAAGTGCAATAATATAAGACCTCCAAATGTGTACTTTCTGCTTAGAATCATTTTTGCTACCTTTGTGTTTTCATAAGAACTTTACTTCCCCTGCCCCTGTTTTATGAAAGTTATGGGAATTTCATTAAATGTTTGTTTCTTTTGGCAAGATGGCCATTTTCTTACTAATGATTCTGCCAATCCATGAGTGTGGAAGATCTTTCTAGAATTCTGTCACATTTGGATTCTTATCCCATTATCTCAGGTTTCCTTGTATAATTCTTTTACTTTCTCGGTTAGAACTATTGTGAGGTTTTGTTTTTTGAGTCGCTTGTGAATGGAACTTTTTATTGAAATTTTTCTTAGCAAGTTCATTGTTAACATATTTAAAAGTTTCTGAATTTAATATTTGATTTTTACCCTAATGCTTTACTTAAGTATTTATCAGACCTATGTAGTCTATGTAGGTATCATGTCACCTACAAATAAGGAGAGTTGAATTTCTTTTCTAAATGTTATCACTTTTATGTCTATATCTTATGCTCTTGGTCAGTTTTCAGCACTCAAGTGAAGACCAGTGGAAGGAGTGATCCCTGATACCATCTAGATGTTAGAGAAAATGGCTTCAGGTTTTCATTCTCTAGTGTGATGTTGGTTATAACTTTACCTTATGTAGCCTTTTTATGTATGGTATCCATCCATTCCTATCTTATATAGCCTTTATTATGATATGGAATCTGTATACTCATGCTTTCCTAAGCATTTTATCATGTAGGAATGTAGATTTTTGTCTATGTCTTCTCCATCATCAAGATGTTTTTGTGATTTGTTTCTTTAAGTATATTAATATAGCATATAATGTTTATTGATTTATAGATGTTGAATAAAACCAGCTTGGAATGAAACCAGCTTAGTAATGGTGTATACATTTTTGATGTATTCTCTAATCATGTGGCTTGTGAACATTTTGTTGAATATTTTCACATCTATGGTTAGCAGGAAAATTGGTATGTAGTGTTCAGGTTTTGTTGTATGTTATTTGGGTTTTGATATCAGAGTTACATTACCATCTTTGCTTCTAAGAATGGTTGGTAGTGTTCTATTGACGTCAATTTTGCTGAATAGTTTGAGAAATGATAGTGTTATATCTTCTTTGAAGGTGGTTGAACTCTACAGTAAACCCATCTGGCCCTGGGCTTTTCTATATTCAGATACTTTCAAGTAGGGCTTAATCTTGTAGCTAATGGTCAATTTATATTGTTTAAATCTTCTGGCTTTAATTTTAGTAGGCCATATACATTTAGAAATTGTAGTGGCTATTCCTGATTGTCAACTTGACAATATCTGGAATGAACTACAGTCTAGAATTGGAAGGCTCACCTATGATCCTAATTTGGAGGCTCAGAGATATAAGTTTCTGACCTGGATCTTGGCATGGAGACCTTGAAGTATAGGGGCTAAGACAAGGAGACATCTGAGTTCAAGATCATTTGGGATTAAAGGCGTGGAGGCACACGCCTTTAATCTGGGCCACACCTTCTGCTGGAGACCCACACGCCAATAATCTGGGCCACACCCTCTGTTGGAGACCTACAGCCTTTAATCTGGGCTATACCCTCTGCTGGAGATATATAAGGACATTGGAAGAAGGAAGATTCTCTCTCACTCTTCCTTGCCTGCTTGCTTTGTGGGACTAAGAAACTGCTAGATCCTTGGACTTTCATCCACAGCTGCTGCTGATCATTGTTGGGGAGTTGGACTATAGACTGTAAGTCATTGACAAATTCCGCAACTATATAAAGACTATCCATACGTTCTGTGACTCTAGAGAACCCAAACTAATACAGAAGTTGGTACCAGGAGTGGGGTATTTCTGTGACAACCTGACCATGTTTGGGGGAGGATTGTGGAAGGACTTTGGAACTTTGAGCTAGAAAAGCTGTGGAAAGTTCTGTAGGAGCTTGGAAGACAATGTTACAAACAGTGCAGAAGATGGAGGCCTGGCTTGTGAAATTTCAGAGGGAAGATTAAAGACTCTTACAGTGGCCATGTTTTGATTGTGAAGATTCTGTGGTTTTGGTTAGCTGGGGCTGAAGAATCAGCTGTAAGTAACAAGATACCAGAACCACTAAAGCAAACCTTTGTGTTACTGGGACTATTGATGCTGGTTAGCTGGAGCTAAGAAATTAGGAGTGATTAAGAAGAGACCAGCATCACTGAGATGAAATCTTCTTGGAAGTGTTTTCTGAGAGCACAGAGAGTGTGTTCCAGAGATAGGCACAGTTGTATCTTGTGCTGTGGCTGGACTTGGTACTGTGTAAGAGTCACCCAGATGGTACTGGTTTTGAAGGCATGAAGGGGTCATGATGAGCAGCTGAGGCTCTTGGCACAGTGAGAGGCCACGGAAGGCCATTGGTGAAGGTGCAGCCTCAGTTGCAATTGATGGCCCAGGACTTGAAGGTGTCATGCTTAGGAGCAGAGGCTTGTCACCCTGATGAGAGCTTATGAGAGGCTATTGGTGAAGCCTAATTACAGTGGAAGATAACAGCATTTTGGAGATGCCAGTACCATGCGGTGACCACCAAGAACAGCAGCAGCAGTGGAGTACAGGCAGCTGGAGACTAGAAGACAAGCTGTGTGCTACAAAGGGCAGAGCTGGAGAGGTGACCCAAGCCCTTGGAGGAGCCCAGAAGATCGTGAGTTGGATCCCAGACATTGAACCATTGGAGTTTGAGTTTTGCTTTTGGTTGTGACTGTGCCCTGCTATGTTTCCCTCTTGAAGGAAGAAAGTATTTTAGTGGAGCCCACAATTAAAAGACTTTGAACTTTTAAAAGACTTTGAATTTTAAAGATATTGGATATTTTAAGGTGATTGAACTTTTAATATGTAAGACTGTGGGACTTTTAAAGTAATTTAGATCTTGGGGATGAATAAGAAAGTAAGGGTTGATGCTTAATAGTGATGTGTTTGTGTGTCAAGTTGACAAGGGGTCAATTGTACTGGCTGGTTTTGTGTGTCAACTTGACACAGGCTGGAGTTATCACAGAGAAAGGAGCTTCAATTGGGGAAGTGCCTCCATGAGATCCAGCTGTGGGGAATTTTCTCAATTAGTGATCAAATGGTGAGGGCCCCTTGTGGGTGGTTCCACCTTTGGGCTGGTGCTCTTGGGTTTTATAAGAGAGCAGGCTGAGCAAGCTAGGGGAAGCAAGCCAATAAGAAACATCTGTCCATGGCCTCTGCATCAGCTCCTGCTTCCTGACCTGCTTGAGTTCCAGTCCTGACTTCCTTTAGTGATGAACTGCAACTGGAAGTATAAGCTCAATAAACCCTTTCCTCCCCAACTTGCTTCTTGGTCATGATGTTTGTGCAGGAATAGAAACCCTGACTAAGACAGAAGTGTATCCTTTTTTAAGATTTTCCAATGGTTATAACATTCGAGATATTTCTTGATGATTTTCCTGTATTTCATTGAAATCTTTTTTAACAACTCCCTTTGCCTCTCTAATTTCATCAAGTACCTCTATCTCATACATACATGCATACATGCGTATATATATACATGCATACATACATATATACATACATGTGGATTAGTTTGGTTAGGAATCAATAAATCTTATAAACCTCTAATTTTTTAATTATTATTTTTGTTTGTATTCTTGAGAAGTGTGGGTGGGCACACATGCCGTGGTGGGAATGTGGAGGTATAGGACAACTATGTGGAGTACTTTCTCCTTTCCTACCTCTATGTCAGTGCTGTGGATAGAACTCCTGTTTCCAGGCTGAGCTGCGGTGCATTAACAAACGAGCCATCTCGCTGGCTCCCTCATAAATCTTTTTGAAGGGCCAGTTCTTTATCTGGTTAAATCTGTATATTGTTCATTTAATCTCCATTTCATTAATTTTTATCTTTTATCCCTTGATATCTGCCATTAGGTTTGGCTTCTCCTTGATTTTCTAGAATTTTGAGATGCATCCTTAGGTTGTTTATTTGAGCTTTCTCTGGTGTTTGGATGTGAACCTTTACTAGCTTCCCTCTTACAACTGCCTTGACTCTCTCTCAAAGGTTCTGGTAGGTAGTTTTCATTTTTATTTGACTTTTGGAATGTTTCTACTTCTCTGATTCCATCAATGACTCACCACTCATTCAAATGTGCACTGTTCAGTTTCCACGTTTGTTGTCTGAGGTGAGGCTTGCTATTTCTGTATTGTTTCCTTAAATCCTGTGTCTGACAAGATAGGGAATTATGTTAAGTGATTTTTGTATGTGTTACGACTTCTTTCATAGCCCATAATATGCTTAAGTTCCAGGAACTTTCCATGTGCTGCTAAAAACAATGTGGATTTCCTATTAGATGGGCTTTTCTGTGGGTATCTATAGTTATATAAGTATCAATATACCAATATGAGTATCGGTATAGTTATTCTATAGTATAAGCTATCTTGGCTCTGAGTTTTTTCTTTACTGATTTTTTAAACTTGGATAATATATCTACATATGGAGTTCTCAATTGAACTTTTCTATTATTATTGTGTCCAGACCATTGTGTCTATTATGATTTTTATGTATGTTTCATGAAATTAGGTGAGCTATTATCTGATAAACTTGAAATACCTATGTTCTGTCTTTAAATAATTATCAATGTGTCATAGCCCTTTACATTTCCTCATACAAGTTTTTTGTTTAAAAATTACTTTCCTGGGCATGAGACTTGCTGTTCTAGTAGTTCTGCCGCACCTGTTTATTTAGTAGTTGTGTTTCTAAATATTTTAGCCCATGTGTGGATTTTTTTATTTTCTTTTTTCCCCCTATTTTCTCCTGAGACAGCAGAGAGCTGGATAATTTTTCAAATATAGTTCATATTTTTCTGTATCTTTTAATTGGAGAACTAAGTCCAATTATATTTGATGTTATAATTCAGAAGAGTTTACTGTTGCTTATGGTTTTGTGGCTTGTTTTTTCGGTGGGCTTATTAACTTTTCCTTCTTGATTCTTCTCTTAGGGGTGGATGTTTAGTGGTGTGTTCTATTTGTCATGATTGATCATAGAACTTTCTCTACTCATTTGTTGCTTTCTTGGATTATGTTTTTTCCTGCATTTAAAAAAATTAATGATCTATATGTATATGATATATGTATACATACATGTATAAATATATGTGTCTGTCTGTATGTATGTATGTATGTATGTATGTATGTATGTATGCTGTGTGTGGTGTCTATAGAGGCTAGAGACATGAGATCTGCTAGATTGGAATTACAAGTGGTTGTAAGCTACCAGACATGGGCTCTGGGAATTAAAGTTGGGTCTGCTGGAAGATCAATCCATGCTTCTAAGCACTGAACCATCTCTCTAGCCCCTTCTCCTACATTCTAATATGGGAAATTTCCCCTCCTCTACCTCTACATATATTCTTTTGAGAATTGTCTACAGTTCTAGACTTGTGGATTTTCCTTACTTGTGGTTTTCTTGAAACATTCTCATTTCTGTCTATTTTAATAAATAATTTTGCTACATCTATTAGTCTCTACTGATATTTATTTCCTAGGTATGGGATAAAACATTCCATGCTTTCCAAGATTTTAAGGTTGTTCACAACATATCTTACATTTTATTAATGTTTTTGCCTGTAGTGAACCTATTTTTCAATTAATGCTTTTGATATTGTTTCTTTGCTTTGCATTTTGATTATTGTATGTTGTAGAGAGCATTTTCATCTTTTTTATTTAAAAAAAACTGGTCATATTATTTGTGTTTCTAAATGTTTTCTGTTTTAGTATATCAATTTATTTCTCTGGATAAGAAGAAATCTCATCTAAAATCAACTTTTCTCACCCTGAATTCCTAGGTTTTGTCTCTATGAGTATCCAAGGCTTCTTGGAAATCTTTTTGTTCCTTGATCTTTGGCCTTGTCTTGCACCTCTGGTGCTCTTTGTTGGGTTAGGGGATCAGTCATGGTCTTGTTTATTGATGATGTAGTCTATCATATTAATTTGACTGTTTCAGTTTTTCATTTCCAAAATTTTTAAATGGTTCTCTTTCAGTGTCTCTGTTTCTTTGCTGAATTTTTTTTCTCAACATGATTAATTTTTTTTCTTCTAACATATGGATCCATCTTCCATTTTGGTAATCTTTTAACTCATATCTTGAATTGATTTTATAAATTTTGCTATGCCTCATATCAGTTAATTAACTGAGGCTTGTAGTTGTTCTTTGAAACATTTTAAAAATAAGACTTGGGATAGCAGTTCAGCTCTCATAATCTTTGTTTTCACTATAGAGTCCTTGTATAGTTGTCATAATGAAGTGTCTATTTGTTTTGTTATTGTTGTTTCTTGTGTTCCGTAAATCTTGTTGGCATGTACATATAATCTTGTTTATAGCTTTTACCTTCCCCCTACTATGTGTATATGTGTGTTCTTTTGATAGATTATTGTTTAGATTTGTCTTCATGGAGAAAGATGACTATAGTGATAACTGATATAGTTTGACAAAAGCCTTACTGTTATCTGCAGGAGAAGATACTGGAATTTGACCTGTATAATGTTGTATAAAAGAGAATTAATATTATTCTTTGTAGTTTTTTGTTTGCTTTTATTTTCATTTCTCATTATGAATACATTGGATAGTAGAATCAAAAAAAAAAAAAAACAACAAAAACCTCATTTTTTTCATCCTTCCCTTGACTCTTGTTGGAACCACTTCCCCGATAGTGCTAACTCTCTTCTACTATATTCCATTTTCTGGACTGAAGAATGGCCAGAAATATATTCCAGATGGTCCCCTGCAGAGCCAATGAGGAGGCCGATGTTACCTGATATCAGTGCTCAGTGGAGGCTATGTGCTTCCCTGATCCATGGATTTCCATTCTCCTAGTCAACTACTTGCTTCCTGTACTTCCCCCACCCTGTCCTTGTGAATCACATTCTCTCCCACCCAGAAGAGTGAAGCAATTGGTGGAACTCACTTATGCTCCAGCATTGAACATACATGCCCGCCTGTCTCTCCAGAGGACCACGTGTTACCTCACTGTATGCACAAGCTCTCTACATCTCCCATAAAGAGCATCATCCTTTGCATTAAATTCCAATCTCTTCTGCCAGTTCATTCCTTTCTCCTGGCCCTCTGCTTTTTCATCCCAAATAATTTCCAATAGCAAACAAAAAAATCAGATTACTTTTGACACCATCAAAACATCATTTTCCTGACTCTATTTTTCCATTCGTTTTAAAACATTGTTTTCGAAGAAAATCTTTGAAAGAATCATTACCATTTCTGCTGGTGTTTTTGTCTCTCTGTGATGGTAAAGACACTGTATGCTGATGTTCTGATTGTTAGTAGTTTTTCCTCAGAAACTATTTGTTCATTTTAATAATTTCTCCTCCCATTTGATCTACGCCTTGACACTGTCTCTCCCCTCTTCTTAAAAACAGCCATCCCTTTGGTGACTTTAGATGCCACAATTGTAAATAACATCTATATATTGATAGCCTACAAGCTTTGTATAGGTCTGTATCATTAACCTTACTCTATGTGGTCTAACACATATCCCAAACTCAGGCTCTCTGCAATCTAAAAATAGTGCCTCTTTAAACCATTTTTCCCACTACCTAAGCCATCTCAGATGATGACTGTTCCATTCCCTTGGTGGCTAAGTCAAGAGCACATGGTCACCATGGACCCCTCCTCTGCTCATTCTCTAACTCTTCAGCAAAGCTTTGGCCAAGGGCTTGGCATGTGGGGATGCCTTTTCCCACAGCCTGTACAGATTCTACTCCCACCAAGGCCACAATCATCCCTCACTTTGAGTGTCACAACAGGTACCTCCTGGTCCTTCAGCTCCATAGGCTGTAGGATCCACAAAGTGAGAATCAGATCAGCCACATCTCCGTGCAAGCCCTCTTCCCTCCCACTTTCTCACTGGAGCAAAGCCAGAGTTCCCTAAGATTGACCCATAGGCATGGAGTTGTGTTCCCTCTCTAGCTTTAGCTCTGCCTGTTCCCTCGCCTGTTGCCCATGCTTCAGGTAAACTGCACTTCTTCCTGTTCCAGAACTCTAGCCGCTATCTGTATCTTGCTCTTTCTTCCCCTTGCTGATGGTCTTCTTCCCCTCATAGGAAATCTCTCTTTCCAACTCATATAAGTGAGTTACAACCACTTTAAATTTCAATAATTTTACTCTCTTCTCAAATTCTACCATGTTTTATAACTTATATTGGTTTAGGTTAAAATTTCGTTTATTTGGCAGTGTCTGGTGATTTACTACTGTAATTTAATCTTACATTGAAAGTGCTTTCTCTTCCCATTTTCTCACTGATACGGATTTACTCTCAGAGATGTGGAGAATGCACCCTTAATGTTGGTAGGATACAGAAATAAATAAATGAGTAAAGGTTTGTACCTTTATCAGTACATTTTAGCATGTATTTATTCAACAGGTAAACATATCAAAGTGGAATATAAATATGTATGTGAACCCATTCTTCTTATCTGTTAAAAGGATGATTTAGAGGAATTTATCCCATGATTCTTATGTATCATTTGATGAAATTTTACCAAATAAGAAGTCAGAATAGAGAGCACTTCCCATCACTCAGATGCCTCTCTCAATGCTCCTCTGGCACTGCAACCTCTTCTTGGCTGTCTCCACAGGGAGCATCCTTCAGATGTCTGCTGCACAACAGAGGAGATGTACTGCTCCTGCATTTATTAGCATTCACTATCTTTGGTTCCACAATTTCTTTTCCTACCTATCTGCATGTTTTTTTTTTTTTTTTGCTTTGTTTTATTCTGTAGCAGAAATACAGCGGATGCATTTGATCCTTGCTTTTCTTTTAGCTCACCAATCTCTGTGTCTTTCATTTTTATTAATTTGTTTTTATGCTCTTAAGTGAAGCTTCCTTGGATCCTCCATCCATATCTGGGATTGACTTGGGTTCTTTCTCTTTTTTTATTTTTTTTATTAGATATATTTATTATTTACATTTCAAATGATTTCCCCTTTCCTGGCTCCACTCCCTGAAAGTCCCATAAGCCCTCTCCCTCCCCCTGTTCCCCCATCCACCCCTTCCCACTTCTCTATTCTGGTATTGCCCTACACTGCTGCACTGAGCCTTTCCAGAACCAGGGGCCACTCCTCCATTTTTCTTGTACATTATTTGATATGTGGATTACGTCTTGGATATTCCAAGATTCTAGGCTAATATCCCCTTATCAGTGAGTGCATACCATGATTGATCTTTTGAGACTGGGTTACCTCACTTAGTATGATGTTCTCCAGCTCCATCCATTTGTCTAAGAATTTCATGAATTCATTGTTTCTAATGGCTGAATAGTACTCCATTGTGTAAATATACCACATTTTTGTATCCATTCCTCCATTGAGGAGCATCTGGGTTCTTTCCAGCTTCTGGCTATTATAAATAAGGCTGCTATGAACATAGTGGAGCATGTATTCTTATTACATGCTGGGGAATCTTCTGGGTATATGCCCAGGAGTGTTATAGCAGGGTCCTCCACAAGTAACTTGCCCAGTTTTCTGAGGAACTGCCAGACTGATTTCCAGAGTGGTTTACCAACTTGCAAGCCCACCAGCAGTGGAGGAGTGTTCCTCTTTCTCCACATCCTCGCCAACACATGCTGTCTCCTGAGATTTTAATCTTAGCCATTCTGACTGGATTGAGGTGAAATCTCAGGGTTGTTTTGATTTGCTTTTCTGTAATGACTAATGACGTTGATCATTTTTTAAGATGCTTCTCAGCCATCGGAAGTTCTTCAGGTGAAAATTCTTTGTTTAGCACTGTACCCCATTTTTAATAGGGTTATTTGGTTTTCTGGGGTCTAACTTCTTGAGTTCTTTGTATATATTAGATATTAGCCCTCTGTTAGATGTAGGGTTGGTGAAGATCTTTTCCCAATTTGTTGCTTGCCGATTTGTCCTTTTGATGGCGTCCTTTGCCTTACAGAAACTTTGCAATTTTATGAGGTCCCATTTGTCAATTCTTGACCTTATAGGAGAAGTTATTGGTGTTCTGTTCAGGAACTTTCCCCATGTACTGATGTCCTCAAAAGTCTTCCCTAGTTTCTTTTCTATTAGTTTCAGTTTGTCTGGCTTTATGTGGGTGTCTTTGATCCACTTGGAGTTGAGCTTAGACCAAGGAGATAAGGATGGATCAATTTGCATTCTTCTGCATGCTGACCTCCAATTGAACCAGCAACATTTGTTGAAAAGGCTGTCTTTTTTCCACTGGATGTTTTCAGCTCCTTTGTTGAAGATCAAGTGGCCATAGGTGTGTGGATTCATTTCTGGATCTTCAATCCTGTTCCATTGATCTGGCTGCCTGTCACTGATCAGTACCATGCAGTTTTTAACACTATTGCTCTGTAGTATTGCTTGAGGTCCAGGATACTGATTCCCCCAGAATTTCTTTTGCTGTTGAGAATAGTTTTAGCTATCCTGGGTTTTTTGTTATTCCAGATGAATTTGAGAATTGCTCTTTCTAATTCTATGAAGAACTGAGTTGGGATTTTGATGGGTATTGCGTTGAATCTGTAGATTGCTCTTGGCAAGATGGCCATTTTAACTATATTAATCCTGCCAATCCATGAGCATGGAGATTTTCCATTTTCTGAGGTCTTCTTCCATTTCCTTCTTCAGAGACTTGAAGTTCTTGTCATACAACTTTCACTTGTTTGGTCAGAGTCACACCAAGATACTTTATATTGTTTGTGGCTATTGTGAAGGGTGTCATTTCCCTAATTTCTTTCTCAGTCTGCATATCTTATGAGTGTAGGAAGGCTAGTGATTTGCTTGAGTTGATTTTATAACCTGCCACTTTGCTGAAGTTGTATATCAGCTGTAGGTGGAGTTTTTGGGTCACTTAAGTATGGTATCATATCATCTGCAAATAGTGATAGTTTGACTTCTTCCTTTCCAATTTGTATCCCTTTGACCTCCTTATATTTTCTAATTTTTCTAACTAGTACAAGTACAATATTGAAAAGATAAGGAGAGAGGTGGCAGCCTTGTCTAGTCCCTGATTTTAGTGGGATTGCTTCAAGTTTCTCTCCATTTAGTTTGATGTTGGCTACTGGTTTGCTGTATATTGCTTTTACTGTGTAGGTATGGGCCTTGAATTGCTGTTCATTCCAAGACTTTTAGCATGAAAGGATGCTGAATTATGGCAAATGCTTTTTCAGCATCCAATGAAATGACCATGTGGTTTTTTTCTTTGAGTTTGTTTATGTCGTGGATTTCATTGGTGGATTTCCATATATTGAACTATCCCTGCATCCCTGGGATAAAGCCTTCTTGATCATGGTGGATGATTGTTTTGATGTGTTCTTGGATTCCATTGGCAAGAATTTTATTGAGTATTTTTGCATTGATGTTCATAAGGGAACTTGGTCTCAAGTTCTCTTTCTTTGTTGGATCTTTGGTCTGAAGTTCTCTTTCTTTGCTGGATCTTTGTTTGGTTTTTTTATCAGCATAATCGTGGCTTCATAGAAGGAATTGGGTAGTATTCCTTCTGTTTCTATTTTGTGGAATAGTTTGAAGAGTATTGGTGTTAGGTCTTTTTTGAAGGTCTGATAGAATTCTGCACCAAAACCATCTGTTCTGTGCTTTTTTTGGTTGGAAGACTTTCTGTGACCCCTTCTATTTCTTTAGGGGTCATGGGACTATTTAGATGATCTATTTTATCCTGATTTAATTTTGGTATTTGGTATCTGTCTAGGAAATTGTCCATTTCCTCCAGATTCTCCAGTTGTATTGAGTATAGGCTTTTGTAGTAGGATCTGATGATTTTTTTGAATTTCCTCAGTTTCTGTTGTTATATCTCCCTTTTCATTTCTAATTTTGTTAATTTGGATACTGTCTCTGTGCCCTTTGGTTAGTCTGGCTAAGGGTTTATCTATCTTGTTGATTTTCTCAAAGAATCAGCTCCTGATTTTGTTGATTCTTTGTATGGTTCTCTTTGTTTCCACTTGATTGTTTTCAGCCCTGAGTTTGATGATTTCCTGTCTTCTACCCCTCCTGGGTGAATTAGCTTCTTTTTGTTCCAGAGCTTTCACATGTGCTGATAAGCTGCTAGTGTATGCTCTCTCCCATTTCTTTTAGGAGATACTCAGGGTTTTCCTTTTAGCACTGCTTTCATTGTGTCGCATAGATTTTGGTATGTTGTGCCTTCATTTTCCTTAAATCCTAAAAAGTCTTTGATTTCTTTCTTTATTTCTTCTTTCACCAAGGTATTATTGAGTATTGTTCAGCCACCATGTGTATGTGGCCTTTCTATTTGTTTTGTTGCTATTGAAGACCACTCTTACTCCATGGTGATCTGATAGGAGGCATGGGATTAGTTTGATCTCCTTATATTTGTTGAGGTCTGTCTTGTGACCAATTATATGGTCGATTTTTGAGAAGGTACCATGAGGGGCTGAGAAAAAGCTATATTCTTT
Organism: Apodemus sylvaticus; assembly: GCF_947179515.1. Taxonomy (NCBI): domain Eukaryota; kingdom Metazoa; phylum Chordata; class Mammalia; order Rodentia; family Muridae; genus Apodemus; species Apodemus sylvaticus. The sequence continues at coordinate 5,098,123 of NC_067480.1, read as the reverse complement.
TGATTTAGGATGAAATGTTCTATATATATCTGTTAAATCCAATTGTCCCAAAGCTTCAATTAGTTTTACTGTGCCCCTCTTTAGTTTCTGTTTTCCTGATCAGTCCATTGAGGAGGGTGGAGTGTTGAAGTCACCCACAGTTATTGTGTTAGGTGCAATGTGTGCTTTGAGCTTTAGTAAAGTTTCTTTTAGGAATGAGGGTGCCATTGCATTTGGCACATAGATGTTCAGAATTGAGAGTTCTTCTTGTTGCATTTTTCCTTTGACTGGCAATCTGTCCCCCAGAGTCTCTTTTGATGACTTTGGGTTGAAAGTCAGTTTTATCTAATATTCGAATGGCTACTCCAGCTTGTTTCCTGAGACCATTTGCTTGTAAAATTGTCTTCCAGCCTTTTACTCTAAGGTAGTGTTTGTCTTTGACCCTGAGGTGTGTTTCCTGTATGCAGCAAAATGTAGGGTCCTGTTTATGTATCCAGTCTGTTAGTCTATGTCTTTTTATTGGGGAATTGAGTCCATTGATGTTAAGAGATATTAAGGAATAGTGATTATTACTTCCTGTCATTTTTGATGTTATTTTTATATTTGAGTGGTTATCTTCTTTTGGGTTTGATGAAAGAAGGTTACTATCTTGCTTTTTCCAGGGTGTAGTTTCCTTCCTTGTATTAAAGTTTTCCTCCTGTTATTCTTTGTAGGGCTGGGTTTGTGGAAAGATATTGTGTAAATTTGGTTTTGTCATGGAATATCTTGGTTTCTCCATCTACAGTGATTGAGAGTTTTGCTGGGTATAGTAGTCTTGGCTGATATTTGTGTTCTCTTAGAGTCTGCATGAGATCCACCCAGGATCTTCTAGCTTTCATGGTCTCTGGTGAGAAGTCTGGTGTAATTCTGATAGGTCCTCCTTTATATATTACTTGGCCTTTTTCTCTTACTGCCTTTAATATTCTTTCTTTGTTTAGTATAGGAGGTATTTCTGTTCTGGTCCAGTCTGTTTGGAGTTTTATAGGCTTCTTGTATATTCATGGGCATCTCTCTCTTTAGGTTAGGGAAGTTTTCTTCCATAATTTTGTTGAAGATATTTGCTGGCCCTTTAAGCTGTAAATCTTCACTCTCATCTATATCTATAATCCTTAGGTTTGGCCTTGTCATTGGTCCCCTGGATTTTCTGGATGTTTTGGGTTATAAGCTTTTTGCATTTTGCATTTTCTTTGACTGTTGAATCAATGGTTTCTGTGGGATCTTCGGCATCTGAGATTCTTTCTTCTATCTCTTGTATTCTGTTGTTGGTATTTGCATCTATGGCCCTGATTTCTTCCCAAAGTTTTCTATCTCCAAAGTTGTCTTCCTTTGTGATTTCTTAGTTGTTTATTCTTTTGTTTTTAGATCCAGGATGGTTTTGTTCAGTTCCTTCATTTGTTTGTTTGTGTTTTTCTGTAATTCTTTAAGAGATTTTTGTGTTTCCTCTTTCATGACTTCTGCCTGTTGACTCAATTTCTCCTGCATTTCTTTAAGTGATTTTTGTGTTTCCTCTTTATTGGCTTCTATCTGTTGACCCATGTACTGGCAAGTTTTGTGTGTCAACTTGACACAGGCTGGAGCTATCACAGAGAAAGAAGCTTCAGTTGGGGAAATGCCTCCATGAGATCCAGCTGTGGGGCATTTTCTCAATTAGTGATCAAGTGGTGAGGGCCCCTTGTGGGTGGTTCCACCCTTGAGCTGGTACTCTTGGGTTCTATAAGAGAGCAGGCTGCGCAAGCCAGGGGAAGCAAGCCAGTAAGAAACATTCCTCCATGGCCTCTGCATCATCTCCTGCTTCCTGACCTGCTTGAGTTCCAGTCCTGACTTCCTTTAGTGATGAACTAAACATGATGAACATGGAAGTGTAAGCTCAATAAACCCTTTCCTCCCCAACTTGCTCCTTGGTCATGATGTTTGTGCAGGAATAGAAACCCTGACTAAGACAAATTGGTACCAGCATAGTGGGGTATTCCTGTGACAACCTGACCATGTTTTGGGGAGGATTGTGGAAGGACTTTGGAACTTTGAGCTAGAAAAGCTGTGGAAAGTTCTGTAGGAGCTTGGAAGACAATGTTAAGAACAGTGTAAAAGATGGAGGCCTGGCTTGTGAAATTTCAGAGGGAAGATTAAAGACTCTTACAGTGGCCATGTTTTGATTGTGAAGATTCTGTGGTTTTGGTTAGCTGGGACTGAAGAATCAGCTGTAAGTAACAAGATACCAGAACCACTAAAGCAAACCTTTGTGTTACTGGGACTATTGATGCTGGTTAGCTGGAGCTAAGAAATTAGCAGTGATTAAGAAGAGACCAGCATCACTGAGGTGAAATCTTCAGGGTAGTGTTTTCTGAGAGCACAGAGAGTGTGTTCCAGAGATAGCCACAGTTGTATCTTGTGCTGTGGCTGGACTTGGTACTGTGTAAGAGTCACCCAGATGGTACTGGTTTTGAAGGCATGAAGGGGTCATGACGAGCAGCTGAGGCTCTTGGCACAGTGAGAGGCCACGGAAGGCCATTGGTGAAGGTGCAGCCTCAGTTGCAATTGATGGCCCAGGACTTGAAGGTGTCATGCATAGAAGCAGAGGCTTGTCACCATGAAGAGAGCCTATGAGAGGCTATTGGTGAAGCCTCATTACAGTAGAAGTCAACAGTGTTTTGGAGATGCCAGTACCATACAATGACCACCAAGAACAGCAGCAGCAGTGGAGTACAGGCAGCTGGAGCCTAGAAGACAAGCTGTGTGCTACAAAGGGCAGGACTGAAGAAGTGACTCAAATCCTTGGAGGATCCCAGAAGATCATGAGTTGGATCCCAGACATTGGACATTTGGAGTTTGAGTTTTGCTTTTGGTTGTGACTGTACCCTGATATGTTTCCCTCTTGAAGGAAGAAAGTATTTTAGTGGAGCCCACAGTTAAAAGACTTTGAACTTTTAAAAGACTGAATTTTAAAGATATTGGACATTTTAAGGTGATTGAACTTTTAATATGTAAAGACTGTGGGACTTTTAACGTAATTTAGACCTGGGGATGAATAAGAAAGTAAGGGTTGAGGCTTAATAGTGATGTATTTGTGTGTCAAGTTGACAAGGGGTCAATTGTACTGGCTAGTTTTGTGTGTCAACTTGACACAGGCTGGAGCTATCACAGAGAAAGAAGCTTCAGTTGAGGAAGTGCCTCCATATGATCCAGCTGTGGGGCATTTTCTCAATTAGTGATCAAGTTGTGAGGGCCCCTTGTGGGTGGTTCCACCTTTGGGCTGGTGCTCTTGGGTTCTATAAGAGAGCAGGCTGAGCAAGCCAGGGGAAGCAAGCCAGTAAGAAACATCCCTCCATGGCCTCTGCATCACCTCCTGCTTCCTGACCTGCTTGAGTCCTAGTCCTGACTTCCTTTGGTGATGAACAGCAATGTGGAAGTGGAAGCTGAATAAACCCTTTCCTCCCCAACTTGCTTCTTGGTTATGATGTTTGTGCAGGAATAGAAACCCTGACTAAGACAACCCATATTCTCCTGAATTTCTTTAAGTGATTTTTGTGTTTCCATTGTAAGGGCTTCTAACTTATTCATGTTTCCCTCTATTTCTTTAAGAGATTTATTTATGTCCTTTTTGTGTTCCTCTAGCAGCATCCTGACCAGTGATTTTAAATCCAAATATTGTTTTTCTGGTGTGTTGGCGTATCCAGAATTTGCTGTTGTTGGAGAATTGGGTTCAGACACTGCCATATTGCCTAGATTTCTGTTAGTAACGTTCCTACATTTGCCTTTTCTCATCTTGTTATCTCTGGCGTTAGTTGGTCTTGTTGACACTGGTTGGTGTTTGAACCTCCTGTGAGCCTGTAAGGCTATTTCAGCACCTCTGGATGACTGGGTTTCCCCTGGCACAGATTGCTGATGTGCTACCCTCCTCTTCAATGCCCTCGGAGCCCTAGTGTGTCCTGCCCTAAGTTGTCTCTGTGAACCTGGTGTTGCCCATCTGCTCCTTCAGGGGATGATGATGCGGGGACCTTTTCCAAATGCTGATCCCTCTGCAGGGCAAAAGATCCCCTAACCAGGTTGGTGCACAAAGGGCCTGCCAAGCTGCCCAGGCCCTGATTCCAGGTAAAAGCCAGAGAGGCTTAGGTCCAACTGATGTTAGCCTTGGGCTATATCTGCTAGCTGGCTCTGTTAAATTTCTCTGGTGTCCGGTAGCCAAGATGGCAGAGCGCCCCTGTAAGTGCCAGGTAGTCTGAAGGGCAAACAACCCCCTGGCTGGGTTGGAACACAGACAGCCCACCGAGCTGCCCACAGCCTGGGTGCAGGCAAAAGCCTGGCAGGCTTAGACCCAAGTGATTTTAGCCTTGGGCTATGTCTGCTAGCTGTCTCTGTTAGATCTCTCTAGCATCGGGTAGCCAAGATTGCGGCATGCCCCTGCAAGTGCTGGGCAGTCTGCAGGGCAAATGACAGCCTGGCCGGGTTGGCACATAGACGGCCCACCGAGCTGCCCAGGGCCTGGGTGCAGGTAATAGCCTGACAGTCTTACACCCAAGTGATGTTAGCCTCGGACTATGTCTGTGTGCCTGGTGCTGTCAGATCTCTCTCTGGCGTCCGGAGCCAAGATGGCAGATCACCTCTCTTAACTGGCTGGCAGGAGGCAGAGGTCTAATGGGGCTTCAGTGCAGTAAAAAGCGCTGCAATTCTGCTGCACACAGGTGGTGGCCAGTGGTCGTGGGAGCAGGACCTGCCTGGTCCCTACTGCCTTGGTTCTGCTGGTGGCAGCCCTCTCTGCCCGGACGAGCTGCTGCCGCCACCACCAAGTAACCTCCATTCATTTTGGTTTTTTCTTTGTTTTGGTTTTTTGGATTTGGTTTTTTTGAGATAGGGTTTCTTTGTATAGCCCTGGCTGACCTGGAACTCACTCTGTAAACTAGGCTGGCCTTGAACTCAGAAATCTGCCTGCCTCTGCCTCCCAGAGTACTGGGATTACAGGTGTGCACCACCACTACCTGGACCTTAGGTTCTTTAATGTGTGTGTTAATATTCTTCTTAAAATTGGAGAACTATTGACCATGCTCATTAAACTCCAGTGCTGCTCATTTTCTGTTTCCTCTTTGCAGGGTGCTTGTTACACAGGTCACAAGGTTAGAGAGTATCCCAGATGTCTCATGGTCTGTTCTATGTTATCCATTCCTATTTCTTCTTGTGCTTTAATTCTACTAAAGTATCCCATGTGTCACTGTCTCCTTCTTCTGCTAGTACCAACTACTGCTAAGCTGCCTCAGTTAATTTTTAGTTTCAGATTTGGAAATTTCAGATCCGGTGTCTTCCTTTAATTATTTCACAGACACCAGACTATATGCTGAATTTTCTGTATGTTTTCATATATTTATCTCTGTTTTCTATCCACAATATATTTATAAATTTGATGCCCTTTCCCTACTGCTTTCAGTATTTGGATCAGTGGGTTTTTCTCTATGTCTGTATCTTTGGGACATAAAATGTCCCGTTTCTTAGCATCATGGACATATGATACATATTACATAGCAAATGATCATAGAGATATAAGTAGATATATTTTTAACACCAAATGGGCCAAGGGTTTTTTTCCTGTTAGATATTAGAGTGAGGGACTATAACAGGTTGAATGATGATCCTCTGTAAATCTCTGCCAGTCATGACTTTGACAGTGAGAACATTTGCAGATGCAATTGAACTAAGGATCTTGAGATGGGATCCTTATGGATTACAAGGGGAATCTTAAACTTGGTGAAAAATATTCTTTAAAGAAAAGGAACAGAAGAGACAGAGGGGGAGAAGGTTGTGCAAGGATGGAACAGAGAATGAGCAAAGAATGCCTGAAGCCAAGGACGCAGGGAAGGAAAGAAGCAGGTGACGTTCTCTGGAGTGTGAGAAGACTGTGGACTGCTACACTTCATTCAGAAATCTAGCCCAGAATGTCAAGATTATAGGTGTTTGTTGTATGAAGCTATCATGCCTGTCAGTTGTCACAGAGGAATGAAGACGCTAATTCAGAGGCTAAAGAGAAGAGACTGGGAGGGCTGAGCAGGCCATGGCACTTGGCACTTTGATCTTGTGTCTGATCTGATTTCTACTGAGACCCAAGCTTTCCTTTGGCTTTCACAGGCTCTGCCTTGAGGTCTGATGACTAAGAGATGTCAGGAACTCTCATATAGCTGTAGCCTGAATCTCCCAGCTCCTGATCTTGTGCTCAAACAAAGAAATGAATATCTGTGATTCTCTACACTGTGTCTTCTCATCCCATGGCCATGAGATCCCCAGCTCCATTTTCTTTGTGGCTGGGTTAGTTCCTTGTCCAGCACCAAACTCAACAAAAGCTCAGGGGTTGGTGCAATAGGTCACCTTTGCTCAAGAAGAAAAGGATAGCACCTTCTTCCCTGCTACAAAGGTCATTCAGTTTTTCTTGAATCCTAGATTCTTTAGAAATTACAGTTTCTAAGTTTCTCATTTCTAAAGCTGTTTGTCATTCTGGTACATCTAATTTGCTTGTCCTGTAGTTCAACATCCTACTTGTTTTCTGATGCTGAGATGAAATACTCTGACAAACATGACTTTGGGAAGAAAGGGTTTGGTTTAGATCAGACTTACATAGGGATATAGTCTGTCACGGTACAGAAGGCATGGCAACAGTCAGGAAAAGCTCAGGGTCTCAGGGTCACAATCTGCCTAATCACTTTTTATTCATATATAGGAGAAAGATGGGGGAGGGAGGGAGAGAGGTAGAGAGAGAGGGAGAGAGAGAGAGAGAGAGAGAGAGAGAGAGAGAGAGAGAGAGAGGAGAGGGAAAGGAGAGGGAGAGAGTGAAGAGTGAGGGGAAGAGAAGAGACAGAGAGGAAAGGAAGGTACTGAGGGGGGAGAGGATATAAACCCTAGCCCAATAGACATTTTCCCCCAGCAAGGCCCCATCCCTTGAAGGCTCCATACCTTCGCAAACAGCACTACCAAGTGTTCAAAAGCCTGAGTCTATGGAGGACAATTATTATTCAAACCACCCAAAAGCAGAGCTTCCCAAGATATGGGCTACAGGGCTAGAACAATGACAAAATACTTTTAAAAAGGTGTTTAAATGTATTTAATTGATATATATGCATTAAGTTGTATGTATTTGTGCTTATAGGTAAATAGTGTATACTATTTAAATCAGGGCAAGCATGTCTAGCTAATTAATTATCATCCCTTTACATTGAGAACATTAAAAATCCTTTCATCTAGGTTTTGGATACATGTGGTCTCTATTACCATACATACCTCCCTGATGACCACAGAATTGTTACTATCTGTAACTTAGTTCCCATTGACCAGTTGTCCCCAGCACTTGTCTTCCTGTGTCTGGCATATTTCATTTAACATAAAGATCCTCAATCCAGTCTATGTTGTTGGCAGTGATTCATTATTTTTATGACCACATAGCATTCCGCTGGAATATACCACACCTCTCTCCAGTTTCCACAAGTTGATGGACACTTAGATCTTTAGATGTTTTTACTGTTATAAATAATGCTGGTTTAAAAGTGGGAATGCAGGTGTTAGCAAATGTGTTGATATTATCTGCTTGCATGTATCTAGAAATAGAAATATAGACTCACATGCCAGTTCTATTTTTTCCTTTTTGGTGGTAGTGGTGGTGGGGGGAAGAACTGCCATATTATTTGCCCAAATGGTTTTACCAGCTTTTTGTCCCAAGCAATATTTAGACGAGCACTTCCTCATTCAAATCTTCATCAATATATCTTCTTGTTTGCCTTTTGATAAGAGCCTTTCTTACTGGGATAAGGTGCTATCTCGGTGTGGATTTAATTTACAGTTCCCTTGATGAACATTTTAAAAAACATACTGTTGAGTATTTGTATATCTACTTTCCATTATACTTTTAATATTAATTGTATTAGGCAGCACTTATATGTATAATAGCTATTTATAATTAGAAACATCACACAGCTAACTATCAATACCACCTTCTGGTATGAGCAGGTGGGATTTAGTAGGACTTTTGTATAAACTTTGTGAAGCACAGTAACTTCTAATTAGAGATTTGTGCTCTGAAATTCCAAGAATGAAAACTGGAAGAATATAAAGGATAATAGTGGCCAGGCGGTGGTGGCGCACACCTGTGATCCCAGCACTCTGGGAGGCAGAGGCAGGCGGATTTCTGAGTTCAAGACCATCCTGGTCTACAGAGTGAGTTCCAGGACAGCCAGGCCTATACAGAGAAACCCTGCCTCAAAAAAACAAATCCAAAAAACCAAAAAGGATAATAGCCATGAAATAATTGTGGATGTTTAGAGAAATTTATAGAAAATCTTCGATAGGATATTTTTTCTCTGATCTAGATTAGATTAAAAAAATTATCTTTAAGTGATTAGATCTTTTTTCCCCCAATGCTTCAATTTACATGTTTTCCACCTTGGTCTGAAGCCCAGGTTGTGCATGATTACCTGGCCTGATTCAATATCAGGAACCTTATTAGACAACTATGATTTCATCAAAAAACAAGCTAGATTTCTGATATTTAATTACATAAAAATATAGGTAGTCATATACAATTCTTAATGGCAAACATCTCATATTGTCTTTTTTTGAAAGTTATTTTAAGGCTTGAACATCACTTGTTTTCCACAGAAATATGGTATATTTTAGGATCCATTGTTCTAGTTGCTGTGACTCCTTGGCTAAAGATGAAGTCAGAAAGGCTCCTTCAGACAATGGAAAAAATGCTTGCTTTAGAGAGATTGGTCTATGTTAACACAACACTCAGGAGAATTTTGAATTAATAACATAGTTTAAGCTGCTTTCTTTCCTCCAGAGGTGTCCCTTTCTTCTCATGGTTGAGCACAGGTCACAGGACATGGCTGTAAGAAACTCTATAATGAAGCCCAATGTACCCTGCAATATATTCTTGAAAATTACAAACATCTTTGTGTATTATGACTGGACATCTCATATAAATAATGCCAATTTTTAGTCATTTTGGAGGGAACTACAAGTTTCTTTTGGTAAAAGGAACTATACAATGTATTTTAGAATGGCATCATAAATAGATCTGCTGAAACAAACATTTAGGTCTCATAGGCATCTATTGCATAGACACAAAGTAATGTCAGCTTTCTTTTTAATCTGTTTTTTTTAAGATTTATTTATTTTATGCATCTGATTTCACTGTCACTCTCTTCAGATACACCAGAAGAAGTCATTGGATCCCATTACAATTGGTTGTACTCCATCATATGGTTGCTGGGAATTGAACTCAGGACCTCTGGAAGAGCAGACAGTGCTCTTAACCACTGAGCCGTCTCTCCAGCCCCCATGTCAGCCTTTTAAATATTCTTGAAGAGCTGTGTGGTTGATGCCATAATCACGTGTATCTATAGTGTCCTTGTCACTGGTGCCTTGTAAGTCACAATGCACGATTGTAGCTCTTTCCCTGTCCCTTCCTTTCCTCTCTCCTCTCCCTTCTCACCTATGTCTTTCTCTTAACTCTACCACAGACCAACCAAACAACACACCTTGAACAACCTCACACTTGCCTGCCAGATTGCCTTGTTGCTCTTGGATGACTCTCAACCACAGTGCCTGCCATTGCCCCTTGTCTGCCATAGAAACTAAACTAAGAGGTACAAACCTGCTCTGACCTTAGACAGGCCATGCCAGTTTTCTCATGAACTTTTATTTACAGCTAGATTGTAGCACTGAATGCAGTTGTCTTCCTTAGGGTTTCCACTACTGTGAAGAGACACCATGACCAAGGTAACTCTTATAAAGGATACCATTTAATTGGCGCTGGCTTACTGGTTCTGAGGATCAGTCCTTTATCATCATGGCAGGAAGTATTGCCACATCCAGGCAAGCATGGCATTGGAGGAGCTAAGAGTTCTACATCTTGATCCAAAGGCAAACAGGAGAAGACTGTCTCCCCATGCAGCTAGGAGGAGGGTCTCAAAGCCCACCCAAAAAGTAACACACTTCCCCAAACAAGACCACACATACTCCAACAAGGCCACACCTACTCCAACAAGGCTGTGCCTCCTAATAGTGCCACACCCTGCACCAAACGTATTCAAACCACCACAGCAATGGACCATTTCTTCTCTTTCTAATGTTTCCATCTCTCAGTCTTCAGAGAAAACTACTGTATCTATTATCTGAAACTTAATTAATAATACTATTTCTGTTCCATTTTCTCAGCCTTATCTTTTGCCATACCTTGAAAGACCATGATAGTAATCTGTTCCCACCCCCCTGTACACAGCCCTCTTTTAAAATCTGCACAACTGTCCTTTCTAATGTGCATTCTATGCAGGAGCTGAAGAATACCATGTGTGCACAGGTGCTTTCACAGGCCTTGGATATTGACTCCAGGATCACAGAGTCTGGCTGCTGTTGCCAGTCCCACCCATTGTGATTTCTCCTGTCTCTTTGTTGGGTCTCCATTTTGATGACCTTACTTCCCATAGTGTTCCATACCTGCTTTTGGCCTTTCTGGTTTGACTCTCTTGCCTTACATTTAATTCTTAGTACCATCGTTTCTTATTTCTTTGTCACTTTTTAATAGAATTCTTGCCATATCTTTGCAGACTCATATTATCGATTCTTCTGGAAACAGGGTCTGTATAGAGTGTAATAAATGGCACATTAGGCAGTGTGGACATGAGCCATAAGGTGTGGGGCTGAGAAAAGACAGAGAGAATTGATAGTCTGGAGAGAATCATGTGAGAAACACAACCTCTGAGAAGCTTGGGATCAGCAGGAGAAAATCCTGGGAATAACTAACCCTCAGCATCTTTCTTCCTGCTCTCCCAATGCCTGTTGGTAACTTGCACTGGCCAAAACCCAACCACCAGCCAGAGTTGAGTTTTCCAGTGCTGTTGTGTAAAAAGGCTTGCCCTTCAGAAGCAGCATGCCCGGAGATGTGCGAGGTCTTACGTCTGGTACTTTATGCTTCTCATTACAAGCTTCATCCTTTGCGGGTCAGTCTTTTTTTTTTTACTTCTTTTTTTATTATTATTAGATATATTCTTTATTTACATTTCAAATGTTGTCCCCTTTCCTGTTTCCCCTCCCCTGGAAATCCCATAACCCATTTCACCTCCCCCTGTTCCCCAATCAACCCACTTCTGCTTCCCTGTCCTGGTATTCCCCTACACTGCCGCACCAAGCATTCCTTGTACCAAGGGCCTCTCCTCCCTTTGATGTCCAACAAGGCCATCCTCTGCTGCATATGAGTCTGTAGCCATGCATAACTCTATGTGTACTCTTTGGTTGATGGTTTAGTCCCTGGGAGCTCTGGGGGGTACTGGGTGGCTCATCTTCTTGTTCCTCCTATGGTGCTGCAAACCCCTTCATCTCCTTGGGTTCTTTCTCTAGCTCCTCCATTGGGGACCCCGTGCTCAGTTCAATAGCTAGCTGAGAGTGTCCCCCTCTGTATTTGTCATGCATAGCAGAGCCTCCCAGGTGACAGCTATATCTGGCTCTGGTCAGCATCCACTTGTGGGCATCCACAATAGTGTCTGGGTTTTGTAACTGTATATAGGATGGATCCTAGTTGGGGCAGTCTCTGGGTAGTCTAGCTCTCAAACTCTGCTCCACACTTTGTCTCTGTATCTCCTGTGGGTATTTTGTTCTCCCTTCTAAGAAGGACCAGAGTATCCATACTTTGTTCTTCCTTCTTCTTGAGCTTCATTTGATCTGTGAATTGTATCTTGGCTATGCCAAGCTTCTGGGCTAATATCCACTTATCAGTGTGTGCATACCATCCATGTTCTTTTGGGTACAGTTCTTGCAGGCCCTGCCTACCTGCCCCTCCAGTAACTCTGACTTCTGACCTGTGCCTTCTTCATCTTAGGCAAGACCTAGACACCAAACTTTGTTTCTCTACCACATGTTTTAATTTGACTATTTTGTGGGAGTTCAATTTACTGTAATCATAATGGAATTTCATATACTCTGACTTTAGCAGTCAAACCAACTGCACTGAGCAAGCCTGAACCCCATTTCTTACCCTATATTTCTTGTCAAGAAACAACACACAAACCAATTTTATCTTGGGTTTTTATTTATTTGTATGCAAACAATTAATCAACAAGCCTGATTTTCAGAGTCTGTTGTCTTGTGAATCTCCACATTTCTCCTTGGTAGAGGAAACCATATTTGTTAAGTTTGCAAGCTTCTGCAATTTTATTATTATTTAAAGTCTTAAACAAATAGCTTTATTATTTATGGGAGAATGTTATTAGTCATATACTTCTTATATACTTGTACAAAAATGTATTAGAATTAGGAATTTCAGAAAACAATTATTCATTACTATACCAATGCATATGTTGAATAATAAAACAGCTCCTTTTTATTTTTAAATACAAATTTATATACAATAGAATGCTTATTGAAAACAATGAGCTATTTCATTTATTAAAACTATATCAAGAAAATGCATAATAGAATGTAACTTATAGCATAAAAGTAGGTTAGTAAATTTATTTCTGTTTCCTACATTATGATATATTTTTATAACCATAAAAGTCTAGGATTTTAAATCATTACTAAATGTAAAAACATTGAGTTTCTGTACAGCAATTATGAAAAATAAAAATTTCATTGAATAGTGACTCTCTTCTTTAGTACTTTCTTTGTGCTATGCATCCAACATTGGGAGACAGACTGGCCCTTGGCAGTTACACAGTTCAGAAGAGTCTCTCATTATCATAACCACAGATGCAAATAGCTCAGTCTCCTTATAAACTATGGCTTTTAAGAAGATTAAACTCTAACCCAAATCCTTATACACAACATATACCATTCTCAACAAAGCTGTGCCCAACTCTGTTCAGCAGACCAAAGGAAAAGGAATAATTCACAAACTTCGTGTTTTCCTCTTGGTAATATGTAAGACCCATATTCATTTTGTAAGGCCATGAGGGTATGCGTGTGTGTGTGTGTATGTGTGTGTGTGTGTGTGTGTGTGTTTTCCTTATGTAAGCTATTGGAGTTAGAAAGTCAACTATGTAAGATACTCATTGCTATTTTCCTTACTTCAGATATTTTAGAAATCATTCTCATGATGCATCAGCTACTAGCTGCTCTTATATCTGTTTCCATTTTACCCATGCAGACTGTGCATGCAGATGGTGCATGCAGATGGCACATGCAGATGATGCATTGGGATGGTGTATGTGGATGGTGCATGCAGATGTTGCATAGGGATGTTGTATATGGATGGTGCATGGTGATGGTGCATGTAGATGGTGCATGATTTTATGATTCACATTGTATCATAATAAACAATGCATTTGTTCTTCATTCCTTACATTAATTTCTGTGCATATAATTCTTACTGGGAAATTGTAAAAAATTGTAGCATAATACAGTACAGTTTTCTCATATCACGTGAGAACTACATGAGATTACTCCAGTACCTTCACTTTACTGGTTATTGAATATTTACTTGTAGCAATCTCATACTTATATTATCAAGCTCCATCATTTCTTAACTTTTCTAGAAGGTTTTTGTTTATGTTCCACTGGATTGTCTGATTGTAATAATGATCCCTTTGCTATTAATAATCTCCATTTATTATTGTTGTTTGTTTTATGTTTGTTTGTAGCCCAAGCTGGCCTTGAACTTGCAACCCTCTTGCTTCAGTCTTCCCCATACTGTCATTCCAGATAACTTTTACCATGACCACTGACTACTGTTTCTCTAAATCTTTTCAGCACACTTCACATGCTTTCTGGTCACAGAAATCTTCTTTTACACAGGTTGCTTGCATCTCTATTGAGTTGGAATGATCAAAATAGATCTACAGTGGAAATCTAGAATTTCAAGACAAACAGAGAACGTGTACTGAAACAGTTTCCTCCACAAAGGCTAGTGTCCTAAAGAAAACATGATAGTGGTGGTGGTGATAGTGGAGGTGGTGGTGGTTGTGGGGATGGTGGTGATGATGGTGGTGGTGGTGGTGGCAGCCTGCTGAATAATTGTGCTCTCTGAGTTAACAGTGCATATGCAATGTTTGCCATGATCATTCCATTTACTGCCTCAGGGCCTCAAACTTTATAAATTGTGTGGCAGAAGTAATGAAAATATTTATGCTAGCTATAATCATAAACTGATTTAGAGGTTACTTATCCTCACACAACTTGAAAAAGGGTTTTTATTTCTTTATTCCTAGCATATTACCCATAGTTTTGGAGCCATAGGGCACCAGATGTGGCTGTTGCTGTTCCTAGAAATGAAATATTTAAAGTTTTATTTTTTAACAAAAAGTAAAAACCCTTTGAATTCTATTACAAATTTGGGCATTTTTATTCATGGTGGGAATTTTACAGAGAGAGCCTAGTCTATGGGGAGAATGGATTGTATTTGTTACAACTGTAACTATGGAGTTGGAGAAATAGAACTTAGGCAGATGCTATTTGTCGTGAGTGGGATCCTGTGGAGGTGAATGGCCTCTGTATCAACCCTCCAGCTAGATTTCTCTCTAGCTCCCATCTTATAAAAGAGAGGGAGGCACATAATTTAAAAAATTATTCTTCGTTGCTTTAGATAAAAACTGTGGGTTTAAAGAAAGACACATCAAAGATCCACTCTGTTGCCATGGTCTGAAATTACAGAAACACCACGAAAGAAATCTCAAAAATACAGTCAACAGATACTGTAGGACTTCCATCTCTATCTTGATCCCTACTGTACTAAGAGTCTGATACTGTAGAACTTCCATCTCCATCTTGATCCGTACTGTACTAGGAGTCTTGTTAGAGAATGAAATGACAACAATCTTAAGAAACATGATCAGTGTAAGCATAGAACATGAAAGGAAGTTTAGAGTAGCTGTAACACACACCATTGATTTTCAATTTAGACCTAAAAGTTTTCATGTGATTTGACTGGGGCAATGACTCAGTGGGGAAGTGCTTGTTTTGCAAACATAAGGACTGAGTTCTGCTCCTCAGCAATGCTTGACACTCAACTGTAATCCCAGCACTAGGAGGCACAGAGAGGGGATCCCAGTGGCTTACTGGCCAGCCACTCTAGCCCATGAATACACACATGTGCACATGAACACATATACATGTATACACATGCATGTATACACACATGCACACATACATACATGAACACATATACAGATGCATACATAAACACATACAAAAATGCACACACACTCATGCACACACATACACATATATACACATGCATGTATTCACACATGCACATATACACACATGTATACACAGACACACATGCACACACATATTCAAATGTATGCGCACATGAACACACATACACACATGCATGTGTACACATATACATGCACACACATACATGTACGCATGAACACACATATACACATTTTCTGTAATACACATCAGAATGTTGGACATGGAATAGAAGGGAGATAGAAGTATATGGTTTTGAAAATTAAGGGTAGATTCAGAGAAACTGATGAGGGAGACAGATTGAGACTAGTCTCCCAGAGGGAACACAGGAAGAGGACTGAGCACTTTGCCTAGATGAAAGCAAGGGTTTCAAAGTCACAGTGGCATTGAAATGACTGATCCACTATATGTTTCTTACTTAATAGCTTCATATGTAAAATGTAGTTAATGACATATAAGTATAAAATATTTTAAAGTACATAAATGTGATTTTTTTGTTCCTTCACAGTCTTCCCACCCCCATCCATTCCTAGGTAAAGATAATCTGATCCATTGCATAGTTTTATTTAACATGGGAATGAATCCATTGTTTGCATTATTTTGTATTGTACTGGCTGGTTTTGTGTGCCAACTTGACACAGGCTGGAGTTATCACAGAGAAAGGAGCTTCAGTTGGGGAAATGCCTCTATGAAATCCAGCTGTGGGGCATTTTCTCAATTAGTGATCAAGAGGGGAGGGTCCCTTGTGGGTGGTACCATCTCTGGGCTGATATTCTTGGGTTCTCTAAGAGAACAGGCTTAGCAAGTCGGGAGGAAGCAAGCCAGTAAGAAATATCCATCCATGGCCCCTGCATCAGCTTCTGCTTCCTCACCTGCTTTGGTGATGAACAGCAATGTGGAACTGTAAGCTGAATAAACCCTTTCCTTCCCAACTTGCTTCTTGGTCCTGATGTTTGTGCAGGAATAGAAACCCTGACTAGGACATTGTCTTATTTTGTTTTATCTTATTTTCACCGTGAAAGTGTGTGTGTGCGTGTGTGTGTGTGTGTGTGTGTGTGTATTAAATGTGTATGATGCACATTATGTTTGCAGATCCAGAGAGCCTCACAGTTTATTTTCTTGCATGACCCCCTCAGTAAAACATATTACCTTCTGGCTGTGTGATACAATCTGCCCCAACTTTTACCTTCTCAGAAGCTCTGTAAATCATTGGTGAAAACAATATAATATGGACGTTACATATAATACATGTTGCATGTCATACAAAAATAAAGTGTCCCAATACCTTGCACAGCTCTGTTGTGCTTGATTTTTGGTGGTGTTCTGTAAAGGTGCGATTCAGCATTCTTTCTGTAATGGAATGGACACCCAGCCTGCCACAGTCCTGAAAGCTTGAATGGTATTCTTAATAAAGCTCAGGGCCAACCTCACAGGCAGCATGACGAAGTATAGCCTCATTAGCACCAGTAGCTCTGAGTAATCGATCCCAGGATAACATACAAAATGCACTTTTTTGTCTTGTAATGAGATCTAAGGGTCCAGTTTCGACTTAATGAATTTTGAGTTATCTAAACTATGCATTAAACAGGAGTTGAGTCAGATACTGTCAAGAGTATATTTAAATAAATTAGAATCGCTATGTATTGATAATTTATATAAGCAGTTGAATAGATTTGAAGACTTTGAATGCATATGTTCAAAGCCTTTTCAACTAGAAATTAATATTTAAGAATCACTTGGCAGGTGAAAGCAAGTATAATGTTTATTTGTGATAATGAAGTTATTGTGACTGGACTTTAAATTTTCCTATTTTATCTCCCTTCTACCACGGCTGCCATCTTATATGTTGTTCAGACCGTGGGCTTGAGCACTAACATTATATGCACCACAGCACTAAGTAAGATTCATGGAGCCAGAAAGGATGACTGAAGAGAGAGGTAAACTCACTGGGCTGAGGGATAGCTGGGGGGGGGGTGCTTTTGAGCAGGACATCAGGACATCGTTAGGACCAGTGGAAAGACAGAGTCTTCTCAGATAGCACATAACCTTATATTTATAATAGGTTAATCCCTACTGATTTTTGACATGGTGATTTAAGCCCTAACTATGCAAAGCATTAGCTATTGATAACTCTTGGATACCAAGTTAGTTCTGACGGAAGTGTTAACTGTTTGACAACAGTAATGTAAGACAATGCTTGACTAGTGACTTGACCTCTTGTTTCAAGTCCATAGCAGTGTAAGCAAGAAGAATCTGTAGTTGCTTTACAGAATCTCAGATGTGGGGGAAAACCATACATATGCAAACCGTGATGCTAGAAATGATTTAGTTTTCATGATGCCCATTTGCTTTTCGGAGAGATTCTGTAAATATCCATCAGTGCCAATTGCCTCTAATAACTTGACCATCTGGTTAGAATTTTTATAATTGGATTTTATCTCCAGAGAGATGGAGATCTAAAATGATGAAAACATCTTTCAGAAAGATGTTACAGGATCAAATTTTTTACTGTGTGTCTCGAGTTTGGATAAAGCCCTCCGGGAGGGGAGCATCACATGGATGGGTTAGGAAAGGTTCTGTCATAAGTAAGTATGTCCTGCCTGGGAAATGGTTATGAAGGACGCCTAATGAACACAGGAAAGTGTTGAAGGGGCATATAAAAGCATTGAATCTACTGTAAAAGATACTTTGAAAATGTGTAAATTTTTATTCTTTTTAGACTCAGTTGTACAAAAGGTAAAAACTACAATGTCCAACTCCTCAGGGCAAAGTTCTAGGCTATATGTACATATGTGTGTGTGTGTCTGTGTGTCTGTCTGTCTGTCTGTGTTTCCCCATTATGTTCAGTGTTGTGTTACTAAACTAGAAGTCAGACATGAATCTTTCAGCTTTGCCATTCTTTTCAACATTACTCTGGAAATGCTGCATCATTTTTCTTTCTGTGCAACCCCACAGTGAGCTTCTCAGTGACACTGAAGGAAACCCTTGTGTATTTTGCCTTTGTGATGTAGTTTTATGACAAGGTTGTCCCTACATAGGTCAGGCTAGCCTGGAACTTGCTAATAGAGGCAGGCTGAACTCAAAGTCATTACTCTGCTGCCTCAGCTTTCCAAGGGCTGGCCTCCTGTTTTCAGTGGTATTTGCTAAATATATAGGGCATCCTGGGAGAAATAACATCGACAAAACTCCTGAGTTTTATGCTCTCTGTTGCTGTCGGCCATACTGACTCTGCCTTAGCAATGTTGTTAGAGGGTGGAGGTCTTTCCCTTTTTATTATGTTCTTAGAGGCTTTTCAAAGAGGTCCTTTGGGTGGGGGGGAGAGGATATGACATACAGGGACTTGCAGTGTAGCTCAGGCTGGCCTCGCAATCCTCCTGCCTCCACTGCCTGATTTCTAGAATTATAGCACTATATCACCATACCTGTGCCTCTCATTTTTAAAAGAAATGCTATTCTAAATTGTTCAGTTATTTTCACAGTTTGTTGTCAGAATGTAGGAACACAATTATTTTATGCCACTTTAATCATGAGCTATTGCTAAATTCTTATTATGTTTTTATCAATCATATCTTCTACAGGAAAAATGTGTGAATAATGTGACTTTATTATTTTGCCTTCATAGTATTTTGTGTGTGTGTGTGTGAAGCACCCAAAAAATAATATTTAATATGGTGCTGGCTGTCAGTATCTGACGGCTGTCCTCTTCTCTTTGTTGAGCTGAGGGAGCTCATTCTCTGCTTGCAAGTCAAGGGTATCTGTCACAGTGCACGAAGCATCATGGAATATGTTTTCGGTTAGTGTTAATGACCATGCGATTCTGTGTGGTGATGGGCATGACCACTGTGCGGTCCTCACCTCGCTTGTCCTCCACGCCCTTCCTCTCCATCACTCCTCTGAAGCGTTATCATTTGTCGGCATTTCCCTCCAGGCTAAAATGCCTCATTTCAGATTTCTTGTACCAAAAATCTATAGCTGATTTTAATTGTCACTTCTTCACTTCCATCTTGGAAGGGTATCAATGGAGAATGTAAAGCTCTGAGTTGGCAGACATATCCATTTCCTCATGGCTCCCTGTTTCTGGTGCGAAGTTGGCCAGCTGTCCGGCCGTTCCCAGATTTTCATAACCCTTATTTCCTTTTTATTTATTGAGCTTGAGTTTTCCCATTCTTTTAAAATTCATAACATGGTGTTTTGAGCCAAAGTAGATAGGGTTTTACCCGCATCCTCTGGGTTGGCTCTGTTGTGACTCTTTTCCCAATCTTTCTCTCAGTCCTTGCCTTCCACAGCTTAGACTTGGTCTTATCTGGCAAGTCCTGGGGCAGCATTCATCGCGTGAGCCCTGCACTACCTGTCCCTCAGGTTGTACTTTCTCTGTACCTTTGTTCACAGCCATTTGTACTCTCTCCTGCCTCTTCTCGTATGCTGTTCATTTTGCAGCATTTTGACCTCAAAATTTTTGCATTGAGCTCTCAAACATTCTCCTGCTTCATCTTTATACTTTCTAGGCTTAGATTCTCCATCTGCTTGTCCATTAAGGCCATTTTTCTTGAAGCTCTTTGAATAGGTCATTTAAAGTTCTTGTCTGTTAATTACCAGGCCTGAGTCATCTCAGTTTGTGTGTACTGGATGATTCTTTAATCGCTGAATACTGTCCATGTTCATTTGTTTATGTGTGTGTCTAATTATTGCTCCATATACCGGATTCCAGGAGGATCAGGTGTACAGTGAGGCCATTCTCTAAAATGAAGGCATTACCAGGCAGCTAGCTATTTGTAATTCTTTTTCACATTGGCTCTTGAATTTACCCTGTTCATATGGTTGGTCTGGAATAGCGCTCTTGACTTCTCTTTCTAAATACTATGGCTTTAGTGTCTTAGTCCAATTCTGAAGATGTGATTAAAGACTGCCCCACTGGTCTCCGCACTCATAGCAACATGTGACCTCTGGTGCTTTTGTTTCCCACAGGTTTTGCCTGGTATCTTGACTTCTCATACTCTAAGTATGTAGTCTCATGTTTGACCCAGGTCTTATCAGCATCCCCTGAAGACTTTCTCTTTTTGTGGTTGTTTCTGCCCCAGCCATTGTGTCTTCTAACCTCCTGCTGCTTTTCCAACTCTGAACTGCTGCCAGTGTGTCCTCAGCACAGGATGGCTGCTGTGCTGAATTTCACTCTGACTTACATCACAAGTAGAGACATTTCTCCATGAAAACATTAAGGGCTCATCTGAAACACCTTCCTTTACTTAGGGATTCCATTTTTCATATGGCTGTGCACCTGGGAGGCTAAGATGTTGATGTGGTGTTCAAGGCTAACATGGGATATGTAGAGAGCTTAAGATCATCCTGTATATAATAAAACCCCGTCCCAGGAACCAAAAATAGCTGTAATAGTAAATGCAACACAGCAAATCCCAGTTATCGTGTCTACTTGTCCAGCTGTGTAGATTTTTTTGCATGAAAGTTTACACTTTAATGGCCATAAGGCTAGGGAGTCTTTTAAGCTAGGGAGATGACTAGGTGATAAAGTGATTGCCACAAAATCATTAGGACCTGTGTTCAATCCTCAGCACCCCCATGAAAAGCCAAGACCAGAAGTGTGTTTCTTCAATGCCAACCTTGGGGAGTGAAGTCAGAAGGTTCCCTGTGGTTGTTGGCTAACTGGTCTAGCTGAATGAGTGAGCTCCAGGATGTAAGAGCTACATTTCATAAAGCAAATGGAGAACAATTGAAGAAAATACCAGACATTGACTTCTGATGCCTCTGTGAACATGCACATAAGCATGTATGCTCATCTGAAAAATCTTTACTACACACAGATGAACATGGACACACATATACACAGACAGGAATGTATCTTTGAAACATTCCCTAATCATTGTTTTTAAGCCACAGCATCAATTTATACATCTGGAAGGAACACCTTATCTATACCTAGGTCAGATTCTGGTTCAGAGAGTTGAGGGGGATCCAGGAACCTGCATGTCTAACACATGCTTATGTGGTACAGATGCAACCAATCTGGGAACCACACTTTGAAAAGCACTTGCTTAGAAATAAGCCTTGATGAAAAATATTGTGGCTCAGTGTATACATATGAACATATGTATATAAATACATACATGCACACATGCATATGACCTAGTTTATATTTCTCTTGATTTTTTGTGTGTGATTCTAAACCTCTAGCCGATTTATTGTTTCTTTTTTTTTTTTTTTTTCAGTACCAGGGATCTAGGGTTTCATGCATGCCAGGAACTGGCTTGACCATTTGTATCATTAGATAACTACTGTTATAACTACTGTTACTGTTTTATTTTCTTTTAGTTTTTATTTTAAAGCAGAGTCTCACTAAATTTCCCAGGCTGGCCCTGAAGTTTCTATGCCGCCCAAACTGGCCATAAACTTGTGCTTCTCATGCCTCAGCCTCTGCAGGAGCCTGGTTGGTAAGCAGATATCACCATAACTGGGATGAGTAACACTTCTACATTAAAAAGGACATATTCTCTATTTGACAGGCAATACAACCAAAAAATATATGAGAGGATAGTAGAATTGTTTGTGTTTTACTTTATACAAGATTCACTTTATCATCATGACCCGATGTTTTATAACCATAGTTTTGTATGTTCAAGAAATAAATATTTAACTTGTATTTCATAAGTTGTTAAGATTTTCTTATATTTATAATTGACCTATGTGGGAGCATATATATATGTGTGTGTGTGTGTGTGTGTGTGTGTGTGTGTGTGTGAATGTATGTATGTGTATATTTGTGTGCATGTGTGTGTATACACATGTGTGTATGCATGTGTACACAGATGCCTCAGTGCTTCATTAACAAAATACAAAATGATCATAAGCCTGTATACCAAGTGGGTTTCTGGACTCTTCTCCTGCTCTATCACAAGAGTTCCAGTGCACATATTATCTATCCAGTAATGTCCTTCTGTTTGTGTGCTGGGAGCTGAACTTAGGGCCTGTACTTGCTAGGTAAGCACTGTACTCCTGAGCTGTTTCCCTGGTCCCAGAAATTTTTGTCTTCTCTGCGTGCCTCCATTATATCTGAGTCTCTACTTATTTGTGAGGCTTTAGGAAGGATGGCTCCTCTGTGCTCTGAGTCAGACCCTTTTCATCAGAAATGCGCTCATAATAGCATCAACTTAGCAAATGGTATTTCAATGACCATAACATGATGTTTGTTCATGGTGTCTACAGGACAGTCACTAGGGATAGAAGTGTCCCTGTTCGCCAACCTAGAATCCTCTTAGCTGAGAGAACACATTGGCCTTACTCCTCCCAGTAATAATCAACATCTGATAAAATGTCATTTCCCCCCTCTTTATCTGAAAAAATGTGTTCCAGGAGCCTTTCTTGGCATTGTTAGAAAGCTCTGTGATGGTACGCTTAAGATGTTTTTTTTTTTTTTCAGCTGCAAGGTGTGATAAAAGCCATTTCAATTTCAGCTTCAGATATTTGTTTTCAAATATTTTAATGAAGGCAGAGTGATGTAGTAATCGCAAAACAGTAATTCCTCAATACGCTTTTTTTTTTTAACAGATTCATTTCGATGGCTGGGACCATAAGTATGACTATTGGTTGGACGCCGACAGCCAGGACATCCACCCCATCGGGTGGTGCGATGTGACAGGGCATCCGCTGGAGGTGCCATGTGGTGAGCAGTCTGGGCTTTGCTGTTGCTTAGTGTTTGCCCTGAGTTCCACTGCTAATGTTGCTTATTTGTGTCATTATAGCCACTGGAAGGCTGAGTAACAGATAGGTGAATTAATTAGTCAGCATTCTAGCTGCTCTGGAAGCCAGTTATTCACAATTAAGCCTCAAAGGACAAGCTTTCGACAGATGAGCTGCAATAGTCCCTGATAAATAATTCTCGTGTTTTCCAAAGCGATCTTTCTTTTCTACAATTTGGCTCAAAGGGCTGAGCCAGAATTTCTAAACCCATCTCAATATTGGTCATTAAAGTTTCATCAGTTCTTTAAGCACCCCATGGTATTTTATCTTATACAACAAATTATAAAATTTTCAAAAATATTAAATATTTAAAACTTCAGGAATTTTAAAAATAAAAGTGAAGAAGCATTCTATTTTACCGGGAGCTGCATTTGTAACCACTTATAGCTAAGGAGGAAATTAAGCACTCTAAATTCTAATGAGCCTGTGACTGGAATACCTTACTTTGTCTGTGGGAGTCCTCTGACCCCATTAGACTGGCACGGCTGATCGCCAGGTCCAGGCCTTCATCCCAACAGGCTCCGTTCTCCTGTTTGTTCTCTCCCCCTCGCTGATTCTCCACCATCCCTCGGCTTCTTCAGGGGAAGCTTGAGTGTTCGTAGTGAGGGCAGCTGACGGTGTTGCTGTCAAAGGATGATGGTACTTGCCCCTGAGAATCTAAGGCCTCACCACTTTTCCTGACAATGTACTACATTTTGTCATAGGAAAAATCAGCATTTTATCAATCCTGGACTTCAGACCCCAAGTATTTTATATGATTCTAGGTCTCTCAACTTCAACACAATCATTAACGTGCTTGTCTAGGTGACTCACAAAATGTATGTAAGTCAGTACACTACAAAGGAGGGACAAAGGGAGACTGGTCAGCAACCTGTAGAGGTTCCGAGCCATGGAAAGGTGTCAGAATTTCTGTTTGTACTGTATGTAATCGAGCATGTGTGTGTGTGTGTGTGTGTGTGTGTGTGTGTCTATCTGTGCATGAATGTGTGCATGTGTGTATATGTGCATAAGTGTTTAGATTGTATTGCATATGTGTGTATATCTGTGCATATGTGTATATGCATGAGTGTATATATGTGCATGTGTGTTTATGTGTATGACTATGTGTATGTGTGAGGGTTGTGTATGTAAATGTGTGTATGTTCATGTGTGTGAATGTTCATGTGTGTGTATGTTCATGTGTGTGTGAATGTATGTTCATGTGTGTGTGAATGTGTGTATGTGCATGGTGTATGAGTGTATGTTCTATGTGAGTATATGTGTATATATATGCATGCATGTGTATGTGTGTGCATGACTGTATGTATGTATGTGAGTGTGGTGTATATGTGTGTGCATGACTGTGTATATGTATGTGAGTGTGTGTATGTGCATGAGTGTGTGTGTGCACCATATATGCATGCATGTATGTGTGCTTGAGTGTGTGCACACATGCGAGTGTACAGGTATAGGTGCATTTGGAAGTTAGAGGAGGACACTGAGTGAGGATATTGAGGCTTGCCTTATTGCCCCGAAATAACCCAAGATAAAGTCTCACTGACCTGAACCAGAGCCTTTGGATTTCAGCTAGACTGGCTGGCCAGTGAGATGCCCAACTCTTATCCAGCTGTTCAGTGCAACCACGCACAGCTTTTTAGAAAGCAGGGACTAGGGATTTAAACTCAGGCCCTCATATTGTACAAGATGTGCTATTACCCACTGAGCCATCTTTCCTGCCTCAGATCCTGCTTCTCTTTCTCTCTTAAATGCATACCTCAGCACGCCAGGATATAGGTTCTCACATCAATTAGGATGACACCCCTCAATCCAGTACCTGCTTTTCAACCAGTAATTTTCTTTTTTTCTTTTTTTTTAAATTCGATATATTTTTTATTTACATTTCCAATGGTTTCCCCTTTTCTAGCCCCCCACTCCCTGAAAGTCCCATAAGCCCCCTTTTCTCCCCCTGTCCTCCCACCCACCCCTTCCCACTTCCCCGTTCTGGTTTTGCCCTATATTGCTTCACTGAGTCTTTCCAGAACAAGGGGCCACTCCTCCTTTCTTCTTGTACCTCATTTTATGTGTGGATTATGCTTTGGGTATTCCAGTTTTCTAGGTTAATATCCACTTATTAGTGAGTGCATACCATGATTCATCTTTTGAGTCTGGGTTACCTCACTTAGTATGATGTTCTCCAGCTCCATCCATTTGCCTAGGAATTTCATGAATTCATTGTTTCTAATGGCTGAATAGTACTCCATTGTGTATATATACCACATTTTTTGCATCCACTCTTCTGTTGAGGGATACCTGGGTTCTTTCCAGCTTCTGGCAATTATAAATAGGGCTGCTATGAACATAGTGGAACATGTATCCTTATTACAATATAGTTAAAATGGCCATTTTGCCAAAAGCAATATACAGATTCAATTCAATACCCATCAAAATCCCAACTCAATTCTTCACAGAGTTAGAAAGAGCAATTATCAAATTCATCTGGAATAACAAAAAACCCAGGATAGCTAAAACTATTCTCATCAACAAAAGAAATTCTGGGGGAATCAGTATCCCTGACCTCAAGTAATTTTCTTATCAAAGGAAGACTTCAGCATAGAGAGGAGTGGATCAGCGTCATCAGTGTAGAGAGAGCTCTCTCTTCTCCAGCTTACCTGGCTCACTCTCCTTTGTCACACTACCCTGAAGCTTCTATGTCTGAGTCTGCACCAAACTGTGACTCCACCTAAGGCCACAGCTTGATCTTTCATTAATGTTTCTACCTGTTTCTTGTCCCCACCTCTCTTTTGGAGCTCTGTCAGTTTCACACGATTCTCAGAATCTGGTCTGTTCTCTGGAAATCCAGGTTCTAGACAAGACATAGCCTGGTTATTACACATGTGGAGACACAGTGTTCAAATAGGAATCAAATACTTGGTTTTATGCCTATGTACCTCCTTGGGCCTTGCTTCTACATCCATAAAGCAAACAATAGACTTTTTAAAGATAAATTTATAAACATGAAAGATTAATATATGCATACCTGTTCAAAAACTCCCGGCCTATATTGTGTGTTATCTGCTGTCAGGAAATGTAACAATCCTCAAAATTTCATTTTTATATGACTATAAATTATCAAAGCTTTAAAATTTGAAAATGAGCAAAAATTAACACGATTAATTTTCCGAAGTAATTTTAGTTTGTATGTTTCCAAGAAAAGCACACTTCTGTGTGTTGCTGGCAATTTTACATGATTTTTTTCTTGTACTCAACTGATTTTTATATCTAGAATTTGGGGGAAGGACCTACTGCTAGTGGCTACCTTCCATGCTAAAGATTTTCTATTATTTGTTATAGATTTTACATTAATAATTATTTATTTAATGGAAATTAATTTTTGTTTTGCTATTCTTAGACTCAGACTCATTCATTTCTGCATCAGGAGTCTTTGTTGATATTTGATATATAAATGTTAAGCCCTGCTTGTGATGTGGTTCTATAGGTGCTACCCACCGGCAGATGTCTACGACTCTTTTTCACCTGTCTTTCCATTCCCACTCCAAGTACATTTGTGTTTCTTTTTCATCAAATTCTTTTCTACTGGAAAGCAGGAACATATAGTTGCTCTGTTTCCTGCACCAAGGCAAGCCTGAGGCTCTCTGTTTGTGTTGCTCATTGCAAATCGTGGTGTTGCTGTGTTGATGACTTCATGGCCTGCTATTCTGATTTCTTTTTGGAAGTAGATGGTGTGAACCCTCATGCCTTCCGTCTTGGTGCCCAGGATCATCTGGGTTTTTAACTCCTTTGTATTAAACCAATCCTTCTCTCAATATCACACCTTTACATGGCACACCTCTTCCCCCCACCCCCCACTTTTACTGCATGGGCTCACTGAATGCATCTGAAGAGTCTGAAGACAATGTATCCCCTTTCTCTGCCTGTTCTCTGCATCCAGCTTCCTTTCCAGAGACAACCGAGCCCTCAGCTGGTGCGTAGTGCCCATGTGGTAAGGAGCAGTTGCTCTCAATTTTCAGTTTATATTCCTAAGTTGTTTATACAATGTTTTTTTTTTCCTGAGTGGTTCATCTATGTATTTATATAATTCAAACCACACCTTCCTCCCCCTAGGTATCTGGTACCCATCACAATCAGATCAAAATAATTTTATTTCATAAATCAAAACCTAAAACAAAAACCACACATAGAATTGATAATTGTGAAGAGATAAGTCATCTAACATTAATTGTGAGATGTTGTAATGACATTCCTAATTTAAGAATTTTTTTTACATTCTACAGTTTTATTTGTATGACTCAACAATTATCTTGGGTACGTTATGATATGTAGTATGCATGCTTTGTTGATGAAATATTGCAAGGACTTTTAAAACTTTAGAACAACAATATCAACTAACCAGATTTCCCCAGAGCTCCCAGGGCCTAAACCATCAATCAAAGAGTACACATGGAGGGACCATGGCTCCAGCTCCATATGTAGCAAAGTCTTACTTTATCTGGCATCACTGGGAGGGTGGCCCTTGGTCCTGTGGAGGCTTGATGACCCAGTTTAGGGGAATTCTGAGGCAGTGAGACAGGAGTGGCTAGGTGGGTAGGGGAACACACTCTTAGACATTACATAATTTATTTTCTTCAAGATTTTGGCCTTAACTCAAATGTCACCTACTTTATTTAGCTAGGTTTGTAAAGTTTCAAAAGATACCAAACTCAAGTAGCTTACCAGCAATATTAGGTAAAAATAAGAATGATCAGATAAAAAAATAAATGTGTTTTGAACTATTTGTACCCCGTTATTCTCATTGCTTTCTTCCTTATGAATATAGTTTCCCTTCCAATCCTTTGCAGTAGTACTACAGTGGATGCCCAAAAAGCAAGGAGGAAAGTGAGCACTTCCATATATACTACATGATACACACAGAGACGTGCACACATATGCACAGACACATACATGCACCCACATGTGTGCACACGTGTGCACACACACGCACAGCATATATAAACATGTTTTATTTTCAGTGAGCTCAGATTTTATGTCTAAAACAGTATTCTTTTTAGGCAGATTAAATAAGAATAAAGAAAGCTGCGCAGCTGTTTTTGTATAATGAATATGAAATGAGTTGCTGATATGGGAGAGACTAAGAAGCATGCTATTGGGTAGGACCAGTGGGGACCTATAGGAAGTTGCTTGGCTGCATTGAGAAGTAGGTATCTGGACCAAAGATAACCACTCAAGAGGGAAACTGATCAAGGATAAACAAAATCCAAACTCCTTAGTCATGTTATACATCTTATGCAAATTTATTAAAATTGTAGAACTTTCTAAATAAATGATAGTTCCCCTTTGTTTCTATTTTGCTCAGGTCATTTAATCTCCTTGTAGAAAGTGAGCCGAGGCAGAGCCTGTGCTGGCTGCACTCTGACTCTCTTGTTCCTTGCAAGGGTTCCAGATGTCTTTTATACAAGTGGGTGGCCATGCCACGGGTATGGGCCCTGTCAGTCACAGATGCTACTGCCTCCCTCAGTCAGAAGTTGGATCAGGGATGCAATTGGGTAGTCCTTCAAGAGTAATCCCACACCATATGGTCATTTGGGAAGCTGTGTCATAGATGCCTGTCCCATATTCACAGGAGTGATTGGAAATGTTAGCTCCGCCCCTGGACGGTCCTTCCCAGTGTTCTGCATGGGCTGCTTGGAACCTGCCTATGTATCCTTCCAGACTCTGGCTTTGCCCTGCTTTTCACCTGGTTGACTACTGTGCAGTATTTTTCACTTTCTTTTGCATAGGTTAAAGGTATTCTGCTAGCTGTGTTATATAGTTCACATAACACTTGTTCTATATCTTCCAAGTGTGGTTCACATAGGATCCACGGGCACCCAGGATTGCCTTCCTTTATTTAGTGTGTGTGCGTCTGTGTGTGTGTGTGTGTGTGTGTGTGTGTAGGTGTTCATCAGATTCCATCTGCCTTGTATCTTGAGACAGCCTGGAATTCATCAAGTCTCTTAGGCTGGCTAGGTTATATGCAATCTTCAGGGATCTGCCTGTTCCTCCTTCCCCAGTGCTGAGGTTTAATCCTTTCCACCACTCTGTGGATTTTTAGTTGGGTCCTGGGAACTAGACTCATGCCCTCATGTTTGTGAGGCAAGTATTTTACCAGCTGATCCATCTCCCTGACCTGAGGGTTGTCTTTTGGCAGCATTTTAATAGCACCATTTTGAAGCTGTAACCATAGCCACATTTCATGCTAAAGTTCTTCAAATAAAGTTCATTTATATACTACAAGGCTGATTATTGACACAGAGATTATTAATTCTCTTGGGAAAGGGTGTGTTCAACATTCCTTGTGTTAGAAATCAACACAAGTTTTGGAAACAAGATGGCAGACATCATAGATAGAAAGCCTTGGGTTTGGGTTTCTGACTGATGTTGAATAGGCAACTTTACCTCTGGGCCTTGCAGTATTGGGAGACTAAATATAAAGCTTCATCTTCCAAAGTGCTGGTTAACCAGCAAGGAGGAAGCTGCATGGAAGGCACGGGTGTTTTCCAAGCATCTTCAGGATTCTTTATTGGCCAAGAACGTTAGTAAGATGTGTTTTCCTCCTATAGGCCAGTTAAAATTGTACAGTGCCAACAGTACTTGCTGATCAGTGAATGCCTATTGACCATTATTCACGACCTCAAAGCATTTAAAATTAATTATCGGTTCGGTATTATGATGAGCAAATGCTACAAACCAAACTGAGCTGAGAACTAACTTTACTACTTTTTTTAAATAAGAATCAGAATATATTATGAATGTCAAGGATCAAATCAAATCATCCCCACCTATTTGTTCAAAAAAGTCTAGTTGTCAGGTAAGATGGCCATAACTAGCCTTCACCTAAGGCCTCTCCTCCTCTCTTCCTCCTCTGTTCTCTCATGCCTCTGTCTCCTCAGTGTTTTTGCATGTGTAAGACAATGACTCTACTATCGTCATGTGCCCATGGCTTCCTTCCCGTCCTTGTGATTAAGACAAGGAGCCTTCCTTGAGTCTCCTGCTGCTTATTTTCTCAGTCTATGCTTTTGACTCCTTATTTTCTGAGTTAAATCCATTCCTTGTACCTAGTGCTGATCTTATGTACACTTGAGCACTGAGGATGACTCCTTACAGTCCAGTGCCACAAGGTATGGCTCTTGACCACCTGGAACGGCAGCCCCGCAGGCACCACACCCCTGTGCACATACATACACACCAACACACCTACAACTTGAAAAATAAAAATAAATCTTTAAAAAAAACCCTTCTATAGCAGCAGCAGCAACAGCAAAGTCCTCTCACAGGAATCAGACTTAAACAGATAAAATATGTGATATGAAACTTCCCTGCAATACCTTCAGGTCAGAATAAAAACAGACAATAAAAATGTGCTGAGACAGAAACACAGTGGCTATAAACAGTATAGATGAGCTGGAACAGTTGGTTGCTTTAACTACACGTTGATGTGGGCTCCACCTGCAGCTTTCAGACTTTCCCAACAGGGTGCACAGAAAGTATTTGTTCTGGAATGATTAGAAGCACACACCATGAGAAGATCTGGTGGAACTTGATATCGTGGAGTACTGCGTACTATCCTGGTGGTACAATTTCTTCCACAAAGAGACACGGAATATTCTGGAGCATTCTTTGTGAGATCCATCACATCTGATAAGGTTTCACTCTTATTTCTTATATTCCCATATTGGAAAAACCACAATGAAAACAAAGTTTTTCTCCTATTGTGAGCATAAGATTACATAGACATCAGAGAGATTATTGGATCCCTCTTCCTAGAAAATCTCAGTCAACCTAGAACAGGACCTTTATCCTTGAGAGTGACCAAAGATATGCATATAGAATATAATATTACCAGGTTCTCATGCTTGTTCAATCTAGAGGTGAGGGAACTGAATTATGCAGAGATAGGTTACTGGCTGTGGTTAGACCATATGCCCTGACCTAACCTGAACAGTGTACATGTTCCTGTATAAACTGGTAACCCTTCTTCTATAGTTTCTCTTCCTCCCTCTGTCCCTCCCTACCTCATACATACACACAGAGTAGAGGGCAGGTTTTTTAGCTGATAAAAGGGTTAGAAGCCAGATATTACCTGACGGGAGAGTGAGATTGCATCTTCTGGCAATATTAGCACTGCTGAATGGTAGCCAGCAGCTCTGAGACCAGTGGCTGATTCTAGGGAAGGAAATGTCTAAGCTCTTCCCTCCCTTGGCAAGTAGTCCCTGGGAGACCTTTGGGCAACCCTTTGGAGTTAGGCTTCAAGACAGTCCTCCCACAAAGAATGATCCCCAGCTGTTCATTCTAGTCCCTATGCATCTCTCTCTCTGAAGCCTTTGCTCTTGGTTCCATGCTGCTCACCTATTGTGTCTTGGAAACTGCTGCCTTTTTTCTGAGGCATATTGTAATTCAAGGAACCCTTCCATAGCTGACTTGGTTGTGTTAAAGGAGAAAAATGGCCATGAGCTCATCCACTTGCTTAACAGAAATCTGTATATGAATGGAACCATGGGTGAGCCTTTCCTAGAGATATAAGGCCACCCCAGAACCAAATGAAACAGATTGACAATGGAGACAATTTCACCAGGCTCATTTAGGGAGTTCTAGATTGTACCAAGGTATCCACTTTAGTGTCAGCACAAAGAGAGGTAAGTGGGACTGTGATGCATGTGTGTGTGTGTGTGTGTGTGTGTGTGTGTGTGTGTAGATTGATGAGGAAGACTTTACCTATGACCCCCTTTTTCTTCCTTCCATATCTTCTCTATTTGTTCAGTTTCTTGAACATAAACTACCCCCAGAGCCTTTGGCTGTACTAGCTTCTATTTCTTTTGTTCTTCTCATAGACTTTTTTGAGAATTCATTCAGATTTGTTTTCTTATAGAAGCCTTCCTGGTCACATCCTGAGTGGGAGACAGTGGATGTTGTGCCAGTGCTTTCCCTTGGGCTAGCATCCCCAAATGGATACCTACGCCTCACCCAAGAGTGGGATAGTCACTTGTGACCCAAAGACTTCAGTCTCAGAGTCCATCTTGGGTTCTTACCTGCAGACTTCCTCCTTTTCTCTCCCTTCTCTTCCTCTCTTCTTCTTCCTCTTCATCTTCTTTAAGGGAGGCCAAATGTGAAGACCAGGGTGGCTTCAAACTTGTGCTCTCCCTGTCTCAATCACCCAAGTGCTAGGATTACAAGTGTATGTTTCTTTATCTTCCTTAGACTTATTTTAGCTGTGGCTATGGGGTTTGTCTAATCAGGCCTCCTAGGAAAGTCAAGGGCCAGATAACACACCACAACTGAGAAAGGACATTTTCATGAACAGGGAGCTTGCGCAGCAGGAAATTGAGATTTCCTAACTGGTTTCCATGCCTAAATAATTTTGTCATTGTTCTTTCTTTAGCTTCTGTTTCATTTATATTTGGAAGTAATAGCAAAGCTGTATTACAAAGCCAGTGAAATGCGATATCATTACTAAATAAAAGTGTATACTAGTAGAATATTTACATGTACTGTAATGATAGCACATATGACCTCGGTTATGTTAAGGACAAGGGAAATAGGGCTAATCAGTGTGACTATTAGACATAAACAAGCATCATAGAACATAGCTTGGTAAAAGACTCAGTTTGGGTTCATTACACAGCAGACATGTACATGACAGAATGACTTGGAAATGGACCATATGGTCCAGCCCATTGTGTATCCTGTTAAGTGAGATAAAATAATGACTGTCTGTTAAGAAATGAACAATTGATAAAGCTATCTCTAACAAGCTTTATTATAGCCCCCTGGAGAACAGAAAACTTTTATTTAATTAGATAAAATTTGCTTGGTTTATGAAATAGAAGTCAGTCTGAGTACAGTCCTCATATGGGACATTAAATTTTGTGATGGTTGAGACCATTCCAATAGTAACAGAAGAAGTGCTAACCTGGCAGGTACCAGCACATTTTCAAATCTGTTCTATTTTAAAGAGAACTGTAGAAGGAACCTTTCTGGAAGTACTTGTTCTTCCAAAACACAGCAAGAAGGTAATCAGCAGCTTTAAGAGTCCCTGAGTACTCATTGACTTAATAGACAATTACAGCATATTGTGCTTTAAAAAGTTAGCTATTTTAGAAGTCCCTAATTACAGATTTACATGATAGACTTATCAAGAAAAAATAATACATTTCAAAATGTGCTTACAGCCTTAATGATATTATCTGTTTTAAATGTTCCTTGGCAAAGGGCTTATCCAGTGTCTACCTTCTGCAAGAGTAAATGGGAGGCATCACTGTTCTACACGTGATCCTGGACTTCTAGTGCTGTCTCAGAATGGTTTGGTAGAGGGCTCCCTCCCACCCCACAGCTAGATGACTCCATTTGATCCCAGGCTCTGTTAACAGTTGAGAGGCACTGCAGAGCTAGTCTTGGTCATCAAATATACAGACCAACTCTGTGAGTGTTGCAGAGAATAGTTACCAACTTCTGAAAGTTGTGAGGTGAGTGGGAGGACAGTAAGACCGAGTACATTCACACCAGATCCCAGTTGTGGTTCACCTTTGGCCATGGGCTTACAGAAGTCAAGTGCGTGAGCACACACTGAGCACACACGAAGTCTTAAGTTAGACAACAGATATTTCAGGATTTCTCTGAGAGAATTTTAAATCTTACTTGAGAGACTATAATACCATCCAGGTTAAAGGAAAGAGGCTTGATCAGGGATTTTTTTTCCTATCTGCAGACCACTATAGGACACAATAATGAAAGTCTACTAGATGGAGCCATTGATTGATGGTTGGTGATGCAGGCCACCATTGAACAGATAGTCTCCACTGTCTTGACTGCTGTGCTAGACTTGCAAATTCCTATCAGACATCATTTTTGCCTCAGGAAACTATGGGTTAGGAGGACATGAGTCCTTTATCCCTCATGAGTGCACACCTGCACTGCTGCCTTGGCTGGCACTTACATGGCTGACTGATACATAGATTGTTGAATGGCTACTTTGGCTGATACCTATGTTAGTATTTAGTGCCAAGGCAAGACAACATGTCTCCCCTGTGGCTAGAATGTCTTATTTTTACAATTGGGAAGAAGGGAAGAGGGGGAGGCCAAATCCAGGGCTGCTTTCAAAGCGAGCTTAGTGATGTTTAATCTTCTGCAAAAGCTTTTGTTCATTTGTCTCTCATGGTATTGAAAAAGCTAAGTAGTCCTTAATGGTTTATTTTACAGATAGATGTATCCTTAAATGACTCGTAGCAATAAACATAGAAGCAAATATTTTTAATGAACACAGACATTATGTTCTTCATATTGAAGAGAACTATATAGTGGTGATGGGGTTTCTTCACTTAGCATTTTAAGTAAACAAGAATGAATGAATGAATGATGTTGAAATTACACAGACCTAGAATATAGTGAATGCCAAGGAGAGACAAGCTAAGGAAACTGGAAATTATGTTACATATTTAGAGATTCTGAGCTTTTGGCTTACTTTTTTTCAAGAATGCTTTGATACTCCATAGAAGTGAGAAAGTAAAATGCAGAATCTCTTTTGTTAGCATAGCTTGTCATCTCCACATAAGGCTGCTATTATTAGCAGAAGAGAGACTTAGTGTGTAGGTCTTTGGGTAGCGGTTTTATGCAGATGTCCATCCAGCAGTAGCCACTGGATGATAGACCCGATGAGATACTCAAAGGATTGACATGTTTACAAAATCAGTAGTATTCTAAACAGCCACAGACACTTCACCATTTCTGATGTGACCCATTATACTTGACCTACACCCACCACTCCCCAACCCTCCCAGCAGCCCAGGCTTCTGCTCTCTCTCTCTCTCTCTCTCTCTCTCTCTCTCTCTCTCTCTCACACACACACACACACACACACACACACACACACACACGCGCGCACTTCTTGTTACTTTCTGAAGAGTCCTGTTATGTTTGCTTGCACTCCAACCTTCTGATTGTAGGTTTTCTACACACAATGTTAATGCTGTAAGCATTGAGATGAAGGTCATTAAGGCAATGGGGGTGGTGGTGAAATGCAGCTGCCTCTTCTGCACTCTAGACCTTCTCCTACAAGATGCCAGTCCCTGAGATATTCTAGCTCTCCTTATTGCTGCTTTCTTTATTGCTTTTCTGAACATTCAAAGCATTTACTACCCTAACAAATTGTAAAGCAGAATAAAAGAAATGTGGTTCCGTAAGTTTTTATTCTTTAATGTGCAGTTTATGTCTCTTAAGATTGACAGAGATACACTCCATCGTTGGCTCTGAAGCCTTCATTCTCATTTTTATTGCAATGCACTTGCTTTGCGATGGAAGTCATTAGAATAGGAGAAGAATCTTTTATGTAACCTCCCACCAAATGGTATCGCAAAACTGACAGCTAGAAAAAAATCCAATAAGCTAGTTAAGCTCTGACTTCACAGCTTATCCCAGCGTTAGGTTCTAAATTCAGCAAGCACTGCAAAAGCAAGTCTAGTCCCAACCTGTGGGAAGCATATCTCAGCAAACCCAGCAGAGCAGACCATTTCCATCTGCCAACCTAGACTATGGTCATCATGGACAGCAAGGTAAAGTCATTCAGAGCTGCCAGGAGCACTCAGGAGACAGGAAAGCACGTTTTAAACATTAAATGACATTTAAAAGCATTTTAAACACATCAGGGCACCATTATCATTTATTCAGGAGATTACTCATTCTTAAGAAACATGTTGAAACTGAGGAGGAAAGTGGAAGTCTCTGACTTCCATGTCCTGGTAGATTCCACTCAGCTTGGACCTGCCGAACAGCAGCCTTATGCCTCTGTGGGTGCTTCCATATGCTACATATTTACATATACACATAGAGAGAGACACATGACTACACATGCACACAACTGAAAGGGATACAGTGCTTCTAAACTCACCTTACAAAGGCAGTCTTACCCTGATGCCAAAGCCAGATATGGTTACTAAAAGGAAAGATATGTGTGGGCCAATAATTCCTGATAAACAAAATTGCCAAATTTCTCAACAAAGTACCAAATTGATGTAATTTATGCAATGTATAAAGGGTAAGCACCAGGTGATTATGTCACTACATACACAAAATGTCAACATACTTTGATGACAAAAATAATCTTAAAAAAAAGAAACTAGATATAGAAGGAGAGGTCCTCAACATAAAACCATTATGACAAGCTCACAGCTAAGATCATAATCAGGTTGAAACAGAAAAATATTGCCTTATTCAACATGTTGCTCAGAAGACAGGCAATTAAATACATCCAGATTGGAAAGGATAAAGCTAGTGTCTCTTTGTTGCTTTGTTGACTGCATTATCATATATATATAAATGGTACATACATGGAGGGAGAAAGAGGGAGGGGAAGCAAAGGAAAGAGATGGGGAGGGAGGGAAGATTTCATCGGAAAGTGTTCCAACTACTCCACATGGAGAAAAAATTAAATTAGACCCTTACATTGTATGCATAAATTAGCCTAAAATACATTTACAGCTTAAGTGTTAAGACCTGAAGCTGCAAACCTTCTAGAAGCGAGCACAGAGAAGCAGATTCTTGACATTGGTTTGCTTATCTGTGTCTTTCCTCTGAGACAAGCTGTACCTATGTGGTTGTCCTAGCCTGTAACTAAGACCCAGCCGGCTTCAACCTTAGTCAGGTTCTCTTCCTTAATCTCCCTAGGGTTAGGATCTCAAGCTTGCAACTGCCTGGCTCTGGCATTCATCTTAACAGTAAGCTCCTGAATTTCACAACACAGGTAAAAACAAACCAGAGGCAATGTAGTGGGAATGTTTCTGCAGACCAGGGAGACTACAGACAGGCAACCTGCAGAAATGGAAGAAATATTTGCAAAGCACACAGCAGATGAACAGTGAAGAGCCCCCTCTGTAAAGAGCTGCACAGTCCTCTTAAAAAAGGGGAAAGCTTTTAGAATGTAAACAAAGAATATAGAAAATAAATAAAAAAATAAAAAATAAAAACATAATTAAAGATTAAAAAAAAAGAACTGCACAAGTAAATCACAAATAAACCAGTACACAGGGCATCTCCCCATTCTGCCCCGGTGTGCAGCAGCAGAACATCCTTTCTCCTGGCTGACTAGTGGGTTGGAAGGATCTCTAGGAAGCCAAATGTTGTGTGTTTACATAGTGAGAGATAATATATTGTGGGATAAATTCTTTACTTTGAATTACTGTGATATATTTGAATGGAGAAACATCTCAAATTTGATTTGTATGCTCTCCCTTTTAAATCTAATCATACATGTATGTATGTATGCATTTGTATGTATATATACAGATGGATAGATAAATATATGATAGATATATGATAGATAGATAGATAGATAGATAGATAGATAGATAAATAGATAGATAGTTCTGTCTCTCTTATACAGAGCCCAGTCTAAGATGTTTATCCAGATACTGAGTTAGATCATCTTATTTTCCTCCAAAGTTCTGTCTCTACATCACAAATGTTTTTCAGGGAGCTCTGTGTAATTCATGGCTTTTACAGAGCTTAATGTATGATAAAGGCTTTTACAATTTTGTTAACAAAACATTTGCCCATTCTTCATTAGAAAAGTGACTTCTTACTCCTTTTAAATCGTAAATAATGCCAAGATAATATTAATCTTTTGCTTAGCTGCTAGGAAACTTCATCTAACTGTTGTGAAGCTCTACCTGATCTGTGGTAGGGACATTTGGGAAGTCATTTTCATGTGTCTTCCTTACCTTTGCTATGTGAGAGGTTATTGTGACATGTGCTGGTCCCCAGGGCCACCACAGTTCTCAATGACTTCCTGTGCTACAAAGATTCTTAAGCTACCTTTCCAAGCATTTTTTTTCTCGATCATCAAGGAAATATAAAATTAACATTTAGGACATTTTAAAATTTTTCTTTTTGTAGTTCCATGTAACCATCATCTTCCCATTCTATACACATATTAAAACCTTGCCTCTAGAAACTTTAAGATAAGCAACCATGATCTTCTGTTACTCAAGTTCCTTGTGCTTGAGAAATTACTTATTCTAATGCAATAGGCATTGGTCACCTCCGATTTCAGTAGTTAGGAGGGGATCACACGAATGACTTGTTACTACACTTTAAAGGTGGTACTTATTATTTGCATTCTCCCTCATAAAATGATAATTGTTATCACTAAAATTTTGCTAACTACAAATACATATGTTAGATAGGGTGGGGTAGTTAGAAAAGCAGGATGTAGCTTAACAGTTTACAACAAAGCCCATAAAACTATCTTTACTTGAAACAATGGATGTACATTCATGAATGGCCTATTTTATCTACTTTAGCTACAGTTATGAGGTATCTTTCTGCTCTCCCTCTTGTGCTCCACTGATTACCTCAATGACTTCGCTGAGAGTACAGAAGGTGCTGTGAGAAATTTTGCTATCCCAAGGGATGTGGCAGCCTCCTGTGCACAAGTTGTCTTTGCCCCCGTTTGTCCCTGTTAGATTTTAGGCTTACCATCATCACTCAGACAAAAGAGTAATAAAATAATTTTTATTATTTTATAAAAGTTCAGTGAAAATGATATTCTAACCCTAAGACCACTCTTTTGTAATCATTTTATCCCACCTTCTAAATAAAGAATCCTGAAACTAAATCCTCAATCTTAACATCTCCTCTGCTTCCACCAGTCTCCTCATCTTTCATGAGAACAGTCTTTGCCAAACCTAGGAGCAGGTGGGATGCCCAGTGGTTCTCCCTCGGCATTGTGAGCTCTGTAATTCTTTGGTGTTCTCTCCTGAGTTTCCTTCCTGGACCCTCTCAGTCTTCCTCCTGGCCCTTTCTGTGTCTACCCATAAGCATTTCCAGTTTGTGGTCCTGAGACTTTGGTTTTATTGGCATGAACTCCCTGGACTCCCACCCCATCTCTTGGGTGGCCAGCATCCACTCTGCTGATCAAGCCCCTTGGGAGCTTGCCACTGGAGAGCTTCCCCACAGCCCACTTAAGCTTAGCCCAGAACAGGAAGCAAGTGGAGGTCAGCAGGGGCATCTTACTGGCACATTCTCCACTTTGTACTTCGGCTTTGTCCAAACAGAAGGAAGACTCTTCTATCTTGACCACATTACCACTCACTGTTGTCCCAGTGGCTCAGGTGCTCTGCTGGTGAATTTAAGGCTCATCTTGCTAACTACAGGACCTTGGCTACCCTGTCTTAAGATACATCCCATGGAATGCAGTCACTGATAAGTGAATATTAGCTCAGAAACTCTGAATACCCAAGACACAATTCACATATCAAATGACTCCCAAGAAGGAAGGAAGGAGAGGTCCCGGATCCTGAAAAGACTTGTTCCAGCATTGTAGGGAAGCACCAGGACAGAGAAGTAGGAGGGAGTTGATAGGAGAATGGGCGGAGGGAAGAGAGCTTAGGGAACTTATGGGGAGGGGGAAACTGGGAAAGGGAATATCATTTGGAATGTAAACATAGAATATAGAAAATAAAAATTACAATAATGAAATAAATAAATAAATAAAAATCACATAAAAATTAAAGAAAAGAGAAGGTGGTGGAAAAAGGAAGAGGAAAACATTATCAAAGATGAGAAACAAAAAGATACACCCCCACTCCCAGCACATCACCTTCTTGTTCTTGTTCCCTCATTTCCCAGTTTGTGCTTGCATACCACCCTCATTTCCCAGTGCCACACCCAGCCTCTTACTGAATCTTTGTTCTATTTATGTCAGGGGAAGCTATGCTCCCAGAAGACCTGGCCTTCCCACTTTGTTGGTGACACATCCTGAGACTGTGGAATACTGGAAAACAAATGATGCTTGCATATTCCTTCTTTAAGCACATGAATGAAGCCTCAATGGTCGTTTTTCAAAGAAGGGATAAAGTATCCTCACGTTTCTGTTATCGGCGCCATTTAAATCTGTTGACCTTTCCAAGCAGCAGTGTTTGCATGTTAAGGTGGAAAGCCAATGGTGTATTATTTAAAAACTGCTAAGGGAAGTAGGTTAAGTGTGTGTGCTTTCCACAAGGAGTCATCACTTGTGGTATGAGGACTAGGGTGTTGCAGTCTGGCCCTGGCTCTCTGATGCGGGTGCTGGGCTCTCTGGACCAATGTGCATTTGGATGGGCAAGACCTCTTCCTTTGTTTTTGTCTGTATTAACACTGTCACTATCCTGGGGTTTCTGTATACCTGACCAAGCAATGCGTCTAAGAGAGGCTGTGACCAGTTTGGGCTGTGAGGATGGCCCCAGACTCTGACCTATTCTGGTTGCAGAAATCCATGCTTTTCACAGTGGGTTATATTCCTTGGTCACCAGGAAGGGCATTTGGAAATAAGAAAGGACAGCTTTGGTGGCTCCCATCATGTCCTGTCTGCAGGTAATAGGTCTCATGCCATAAGCAAGTATGTTTTTGCAAAAATGAAAATTGCTTGGTTTTAACAAAAGACAAACAACAGAATTGCTATTTTAGCTTAATATTCTTCAATTCTTAGTATTCTTTAATGTTCTTCAATTCTTAATATTCAGTTGCTAGAATCGCAGAATCTGTTCACAGTGGTTCATTAAAAAGAGGGCTTTTTGTACTCCATGTTTCTTCTTTGGTGGTGGGTCTGAGGGCTGTCAACATTTGGGGTCAAAGCTGTGTCTTTGTCCTCTTCCCAGTGCCTTGATTTTCATGTTTTCTGTCACCTCAGGGAGCTCACATCTTCCATGTGAGGAAATCAGAGACAGGTGGGACAGGAGAGTGATGCCTCTCCTTCACCCTTCCAACAGGTCTTCCTGTGGTGTCACCTTTAGATGCGTACATCGTGACCTTGAATAAAGGTTAGCCCAAAAAGAGAGCATGAATGTGTCTCACGTTAGGACAGACAGACACAGGTAATTTCCGGTTTATGCAAACATTTGTTTTTGTTCTTCTTTGTCCTTACAAAAAGATCTTGGCCTTTCTGTTCACTTTGACTAGACAAGGCAAGTGGTCATATAACTTAGAGGGTCAGAGACAGACTTCTGAACTTGAACTTGAATTCAATCCAGACTAAAGCAATGATTATTCTCATGTCTGTGGTAAGTCCTCCGGACCAGCGATGGATGCATAATTGTTAGTTGTTATTGTCAGTATTTATTCAGAGAGCTTCCTTATAGAGTAGCCACCCTGGATCAGTCACTGTGTGAATGGCTACCAGAGACACAGTGGTAACAAGTTGGGTGTGAAGAATCTCACTCTAGCCAAGAGAGACAGGAGGCAGCAAAGGATGAGAGAAGATGACTCCAGGAAATGGTGACAAGGTCTGGGACCAGTTCCCTAGAGAGATAATTTAGAGCAGGGTAACTTTTTCTCCAGATTTACATTTCTAAATATCCAATTACAAGAAAGATGTTCTTGGCAAAAATGTTATTTTTATGGAAGAAAAAAAAAGTCTACACTAACTTGATCATAGGCCTCTTTTATCTTAGAGTCAGTGATGAAAATTGTTCCAGAATTTACAGGTTACTTTTCCCCAACAGAGAACTGACCATCAAGCATTCAGCATTTAGAACTTAGTGGGGAAGTGTCTGGGATCAATGCATTTTTATCTCATGTTCTCCTTTATTCTTTGTTTTCTCTTTTGCTGTGGTCTTAATGTGATAACCTTCCTCCAATCATCCAGGCCATGTCTCTCCCCTCAGCTCTAACAAAGAGAGAAATATGGCACCCATTAGGGACCAGAGACACAAAGTCTGGGTTAATATTAAAAATATCATTCCTAGCTTTAACTTAATCCAAGTTGTTAAAATATTACAGAAAATACTATTAATTAGCATTTCCTGTGCATGGCTCATTATCCACTGAGAGGCATCTAGGGTGATGGAAATGGTTCCTGCTTGCTTGGTTTTGGTCTCAGAGAGCAGTGTGATCTCACAGAGTGCACACAATGTGTGGAAATCATGCAACAAAGATGGGACGAAGTCTTGATGTATTCTCGTTTCTTCTCTCATGCATCCCTTTGCTTACTATAATCAGTTAAAAGATTCCTTTTTACTAAATGTGGTAGAAGCATTTTTC
This sequence comes from Apodemus sylvaticus, assembly GCF_947179515.1. Taxonomy (NCBI): domain Eukaryota; kingdom Metazoa; phylum Chordata; class Mammalia; order Rodentia; family Muridae; genus Apodemus; species Apodemus sylvaticus. Next base: position 5,056,159 of record NC_067480.1, on the reverse strand, counting down.
TTTATTTTTATTTTTTATTTTTTTATTTTCTATATTCTTTGTTTACATTTCAAATATTTCCCCTTTCCTAGTTCCCCCCTCCCCATAAGTCCCATAAGCCCTCTTCCCTCTGCCCATTCTCCAATCAACCCCCTCCTACTTCTCTGTCCCTACAGTGCTGCATAAAGCCTTCCAGGACCAGGGCCCTTTCCTTCCTCCTTCTTGGGCATCATTTGATATGTGAATTGTGTCTTGGCTATTCCAAGCTTCTGGACTAATATCCACTTATCAGTGATTGCATTCCATGGGTGTTCTTTTGTGATTGGGTTACCTCACTTAGGATGATATTTACCAGTTCCAACCATTTGCCTAAGAATTTCATGAATTCATTGTTTTTAATTGCTGAGTAGTATTCAGTATATTGTGTAAATATACCACATTTTCTGTATCCATTCCTCCACTGAGGGACATCTTGGTCCTTTCCAGCTTCTGACTGTTATAAATAAGGCTGCTATGAACATAGCAGAGAATATGTCCTCATTGCATGACAGGGAATCCTCTGGGTATATTCCCAGGAGTAGTATAGCAGAGTCCTCCGGAAGTGTCATGCCCAGACTGATTTCTGAGGAAACCGCCAGACTGATTTCCAGAGTAGTTGAACTATCTTGCAATGTCACCAGCAGTGGAGGAGTGTTCATCTTTCTCCACATCCTTGCCAACACCATTTTTCTTAACTAAGGACTTTAAATTTTTAAATATCAGACCCTCTGGCTTATTTAAGAGTTAGTTTTTATTTGTTGCTTTTTAAGAGCTCTTTCCTGGAGGCAGTTTACTGTGGTTTGAACTCTGGGGCCTTCAGGCAAGCACTTGGTGTGTAACTCCAAGCTATGTGTAGCTGTGGAAGAGGCAATGCTTGGTTTTCTATATTTGTCCTTCAAGTTGTATCTAGTTCAGGAAGTATCTAGAACATTTTTCTGTTGTGCAGTAAATGTATGGTATTTTGAAGTATTTGTTCTAATATCACCCAGCCTTGCTTAGTATTTCATGCAACACAGTTGCTCTGTGCTGCGAATTTATGGTCTCAAGTAAACTTCTTTTTTAGCCTATGAGAACCTCTGAAGAAGAACTCTATCTTATTGTACCCCAATTCATTTACAGTCACTTACAAAGGGCCAGTTATATGTCAGACTAGATATTGGTTTCACAGAGTTAAAAGAGACTTGAGCTCTCATCCTCTAACCAAATAAATGGATATCAAACAAATATTACTTAATGTGTAATTGAAGTAGGTTTCCTGTGTTGATATTATTCATGACTATCTTAGTTAGGGTTTTACTGCTGTGAACAGACACCATGACCAAGGCAACTCTTATAAGGACAACATTTAATTGAGGTTGGCTTATACAGGTTTAGAGGTTTAGACCATTATTCAAGGTGGAAACATGGAAGCATCCAGGCAGACAGAGTACAGGAAGAGTTAAGAGTTCTACATCTCCATCTGAAAGCTGCTAGCAGAATACTGGCTTTCAGGTAGCTAGGAGGAGGGTCTTAAAGCCCACACCCACAGTGACACACCTACTCCAACAAGGCAACACCTCCTAATAGTGCCACCCCTGGCCCAAGCATATAGAAACCATGAAAATGACCAAGAAGGGTAGATTAGTATAAGTTAGTAGTGAGTTTTGAAGAAGCAGAGGCTACTCTTGAACTCATCAGTCTGCAAAGGGAATAGAGTGAATGCCTCTGGGGCAGGAGGGATGTGAGCTCTATTGTTTCTGTTTCTGCTTCCTTTGTGTAATACACAAAACTGGATTGTATTTAGATTCTGGCTAGGTACTCAATATGACAATCTAAATATCCTGAAGACCCAGACACTGAGTCCATGCAAAAAGAGTGAGGAGATTACTTTGAAAAGAAGAGAATGCTCCCTGCATTGCAGTGGACAGGGGGAAGAGAACTGGCCATGAGAACACACAGTCAGGAGAAAATAGTTCCTGTCCACTGACTGATTCCTGTTTCCCCAGTTGGCAGCATCCAGGATTGTTGCCTAGAGCAGAGCCAGGAGGTGAGTGGAGGATTTTGCACAGTCCATACTATGCATGGTTTTTGCCTACCCCACTTCCCAGAATGTAGTTATGGAAAACACTTGGGGGCAGCCCAGTTGAGTTGACCAAAGGTTCCCCTACTATAGCTAGAGTGACAAAGAAGTCAAAGTCAAAGGAGCTTGAGTTCAGGTATATGCAGTAGGGTGTCAAAGAATGGAAAATAGATCATAAGTTATATGGCAGAGTGGGCTTCTGGTGAGAGGGAACTGAGGCAGGGAAACAGATGGCCTGGAAACCCCACTGATGGGGTTGAGAACGCGGGAGCACCTGAGCAAGCTAGAGGGATGGGGGCGAGCTGCTGCCGTCAGCTGGACTGTGGTTTCAGTAAGTGTGGGGCAAAGCAGTCCCACTGGAGAGGAGGTCAGTGGTCCCAGTAGTGGGGTTGTGCACGTGGACAGGAAGTGGGTGGCCTCTGCGCTTACCCGGGCCAGCTGTTAGAAACAGAATGAAGTGACGCTCTGTGATTTGGAAACCGCAGTCTTGCCCAGTGATATGGTAACACACATTGATTGGTAGAAGTGAGACTGGTGATTGTGTCCAGGAAGATGGGAATCAGGAAGTCTGGGAGAGGAAGAGAGAAGCAGGGGAGAAGTCTCATGTCTACCACATGGATGCCCAGAGAAGAAGGCCTCCTGCACAGGGCTGTGGGAAGCATGTCATACCAGTCAGAAGAACTGGAGCTAGGAGACAAGGAGACACTGATCCAGAGAACAGGAAGGGAGGGGAGCTGGAAGCTTGCTGTGCCTGAGGCGGAAGCATGGGAGCCGGGAAAGGGAAAGAAATCATAGGGTTAGGTAAAGCCCATTACTCCTGGGTTAGTAAGAGGGTATAGGATGGAACAGTCCAAGAGCCGTGTGTGTGTGTGTGTGTGTGTGTGTGTGTGTGTGTGTGTGTGTGTGGTGTCTGTGAACATTCACATGTGTCCATGTTTCTGTGTGTCTGTGTGTGTGAGTGTGTGTGTTTGTGTATGTCTCTATATGTCTCTGTTTTTGTCTATATGCATGTGTGTGACTGTGTCTGTGGTATGTGTGTCTGTGTAATCACACATGCATGTGTGTATATCTGGTTGTGTCTGAATATATCTATCTCTCTGTGTGTCTGTGTATGTGTGAGTATTATGTCTGTGTGTGAGTGTGTGAATGTGTGTCTGTGTCATGGTCTATGTGTGCGTGTGTCTGTGCATGTGTGTGTCTGTGTGTGTTGTGTCTTTGTGTAAGTGTGAATGTGTTTCTGTGTGCACATATTTCTGTGTGCATGTGTGTTTGTGTCTGTATGTATGTATGTGTGTGAGTGTGTGTGTTTATGTGTGTGTGCTTGTAGGAGTGAGTGTGTGTGTGTGTAATAGGGAGAAGGTGCTTGGGTCTGCATCCCCATGTACTGGCTTGGTTATGAAGATATGTGGACCTCAATCATCAGTTTGTGACTATGTGGCCTTTGCCATTACTTATCTCTGAAAAAAAATCTTTCTTATGTCTCCTTTTAAAATTTTTTCAATGCCTATTCATTTTCTTCTCCATGATTCGATCTATGCTGCAGTGGTGTCTGTGACAGCTGTCACCAGCTCTACCACATCATTTTATAAAACATCAGTTCTCAGTGGTTTCGATGACCATTTGTTTTAGTTTGTAATGTTTCAGTTAACATCCTTTACATATTTCAAAATTTCCAGTTCTTCAATGAGAGGTTTTTTCAAGCCATTTTCTTTTACTTCCTGAAGGGTCAACGCGTGTGAAAATCCTTCCAGGTCAGCCTGCATGTCCTACTCCTGGCTGCAGAGGAATAGGTCATATCCGTGGTCCACGTTATGCAGGACACCACAGGTAAAGTTTTTTTTGTTTTTTGTTTTTTTTGTACTGTCATAACTGAGTCTCAGGGCCTGCTGGTCTATCACCTTCCTTTCTCCTCTGCTGAGATGCTGAGACCCTTCCTTAGCCAGCCCTTCTCTCTGTTCTCTTCTGATTTTGGAGGGTCATGTGCTGGGGAGGCATTTGTAAGTCCAACATGAAGCCTCTGAGCCTCTGCTACAGCACCCCCTCTCTGTGTGTGTTTCTGCTTCTTCTGAATCATCTCCATGCCTGCTGAGTCATCTCCATGCCTGCTGAGTCATCTCCATGCCTGCTGAGTCATCTCTATGCCTGCTGAGTCATCTCCATACCTACTGAGTCATCTCCATGCCTGCTGAGTCTTTCTTGTAGAAAATCCCAGAAACACTTTGCTTCTTTCTTCCTCCTGTTTTCTGTTTACTTTAAACTTTTTTTTCTCCTTTTTATTCATTTGCCAAACAGATGATTCTGTTAAGGAATATGAAATGAAAGTGAATTTTTTTTCCATGTTATAGGTGTTCAGAAGAATGCAAAGTACATGGCACTTACAAAAGAAATATAATTGAATAAACACATGAGCCTTTGCTATTGTTCCTGTCCCCATTAGTTTGTAATGTGAATTCATAGTTGTTATTCACATTAATGATCTAGTAAGATAACGTAAGTTAAAACTGAAAAGAACTGATATTAAATTTACCTAATGTTAAGTTTGGCCTATGTATACGCTTGTAAGTGAATGTGTGCACGTGTGTGTGTGTGTGTGTGTGTGTGTGTGTGTAGTCAGAGCTATAAATTCCAAGCTGGTATTCACCAGCCCTAAGATTCTGCTTCGTTTTAAATGAATTAAAATTAGATAATTTGAAAATTTCCTCTCCCATCATAGCCTCACAGCCATATTTCAAGTGCTGAGTGGTCATCTATGGCTAGGACATGTAAGACAGGTATGCCATCACAGAGTTCCACTTGACATACTCCAGGGAGTCTCACTGTATTAGTTAGGATTCTCTAGAGTCACAGAACTTGGTAGTCTCTATAAAGTAAGGTAATGTGTCATGATGACTTACAGTCTCTATTCTAACTCCCGAACAATGGTCAGCAGCAGCTGAGCATGGAAGTCCTTGTGTAGGTCTCCAGCAGAAGGTGTGGCCCAGATTAGAGCGACACCTGGATCTGGGACTTGCTTTGTCCCAGATGACCTTGAACTCAAAGATCTCCTTGCCTTAGTATCCTGAGATTCATAGCCACTATGCCTCAAGATCTCCATGCCAAAATCCAGGTCAGAAACTTGTATCTCCCAGCCCTAAGACCAGGATCACAGATGAACCTTCCAATTCTGGATTGTAGTTCATTCCACATATAGTCAAGTTGACAACCAGGAATAGCCACTATGCTCACACAGTATTCTGCCTTCCTTGTGATTTTTAGAGTGACAGGTTTGTCTTGGTGTTTCCTTCAGAACAATTTAAATCATTGTCTTCCAATGTACCCAAGTCATAAGGTCGCAGCCAGTCCTTACCACAGAGCTGCCACAGAAGATGCCTTGGTGTAGAGCTGAGATGCTTGAACATTCTTGCAGTTCCATGCCTAGCAGTATCCCTCATGTTTTCCTCTCCTTCCAAGCTGCCTTGCCAGCATCGCTGTGTGATATCACTGGCTCCCCTTTTCTGGCTGGATCCCAAAGAGGCCAGAGTCCATGGTTATGCTTTTCCTGTAATGGAAGACTCTCTAAACTCTTTTCTGACCCAGTATGTCTGGAACAAAGCCTCTTTCTGCTTTTAATTGTATGGTTCAATCATTGATATGGGAGTGTTAGATGCGTTTTATCTACTGAATAGTCAGTCTTCCTGAGTTTGATTCTACAACCTAGAATATAAGGCAACAATGAGTAAAGTGTAGAGAGAAAAACAAAACAAAACAGAACAAGCAAACAAAGCACCATAGATGGAGCCATGAGACATTATCCCACCTCTAAAACCCACAAGTGCTTGGGGCTGCTCTGGGGCATGTTCCCGTTTGGTTGGGTAATGGCTCTTGTCCAGCTGTGGGCTTGTTTCTGACACAACAGAGCTTGCAGAAGTAAAGACAAGGTCTACAAGAGCTTCTCAAGACCAGGGGTTCAGAAATGAAAGCCGACAAGAATGAACAGCCGTAATTAACTTATTTTTAATTTTAGAAAAGAAAAGTTTAGGAATTAGACTTTTTTATACTTACATGCTTACTATGGATGTACAAGACATGTAAGTATAATAAGAATTATGTAAATCCATAATGTAAATAAAAATCCAAACTTACGTATGAGCAGTAAAAAGCCTGGAGTCTTACTTCAATAGCAATGTTTTATACTGATGAATGAGGTCGTATTGCCCAGTGGAGTTGTGTAGCCTATAGGAAGGCAGTCACTGGAGAGTGGGGTGCTTGGTCAGTGTGGCAAGCTCTGGCCATAGTGAACATCTGTACCCCGGCATTAATAATTTAATCAACTTGCTGCCCTGTGTAGCCTGAGAAAATATTTAAATAGACTTGTAACTAACTGAAGAGATGAGCTGTGTTCTCCCAGTGTCTAGAGTTTGCTTCCATGTTCTTTCTGTTTTTGTGGCCTAAGCCTTACACAATTCTAAACATTTAGAAGCACTGTGCTTTACTTTCTACGTGTGATGGTCTCTGTTCAGATGTACACACATATCCACGTGGTCCAGGCACAAGCCTGTTAGAGATGCTCCATCTCACACCCAAAGGGAGTATCATGAATGTTGTTCCTATAATCACGAAGAAGGTAAGAAGCAGGTGAGGTCTCTATACTAACCCCCCTCCATTCACACCCAAATATACTCCAGAGCTAACTGTAGCTTGGGTTGTTCCTGACAAATTTAAAGGGGAAAAAAACCTTATATATTCTAAACAAAAGTATTTTTTCTCTCTTGGCATAGATTTATTTTCTGAACCCCAAAGACATAATTTTAAAATGTTTTCCCAAAGATTTTTATGCAATTATTATAGTCAAAGAGAAAGGAAATAAAACAATAACAAACCCCTCTCTAACCAGTTGCACTCAGGGAGGACAGGGGCCATAAAGTATCATTTTATTTGTTGTGAGACATCATGACCTAGGCAACTTGTAAAAGGAAGTATTTAATTTGGGAGCATGCTGGTAGGAACAGCTGAGAGCTCATATTTTCATCTCAGGTAGCAGGTTGAGACAGACAGACAGACAGACACATACAGAGACAGACACATAGACAGACAGACACACACACAGACACACAGACACAGACAGATATTGGGAACAACATCAATCTTTTAAAACTTAAAGCCCACCCCTAGTGACACACCTTCTCCAGGCCACACCTCCTAATCCTTTCCAAACAGTTCTATCTGCTGGGAACCAAGTATTCACACACATGAGCCTAAGGGGGCCATTCTTACTTAAACCACCATGGTCTGTCTAAAGCACTTCCTGTTCCTACTACCAATGCCTGGGGAACTGAGAAGTCTCCCCAGTCTGCTGCTGCTAGGATAGTGGTGGTTTGCCCCTGTTTCTGTGAGAGTCTCTCAGGATGCAAGGGGCTAATGATTAGTGAGTATTGCTTTTACCTCACTGTGTCAGAAGTTCTAGTTTCATGCTGAAAGGATAGTATTTTGAAAGGAAGTAAAAGTCTTCTTAAAACAAGCTGTCAGCATCTCATTTCGTTCAGCTGATAAGAGTATTGACATCAAGTCAGCACTGAAGATTTACAGAAATGCTCTACCACGTTAACAAATCATATAGGGAGACCCTGCAGGCCCTGTCTACACAGATTTCAGTCAGTTTTATTTCATTTTTGTTAAATATTCAAGGGGTTAACAACAATATTCAAAGGCTGTTTGAAGTTTATGTAGAATATGCATAAGCCATTATTTGGAAGAAACTGCATCAGCTTCTATCTGTGAGAAAATGGGACTTTTGGCACACAATTATCACACAATTTACATTTTATTTGAATTAATTTGTATACTGGATAGAATGAAGTAGTTGTATCTGTTAACGTAGAAATATTTAAAGATAGCCATCTTGGGGCTAAAAAATTAAAACTTAACTTTTGAGCCAAGATCCAGGATGAACTAGAAGTTGTGTTCTTTCTAAATAAATAGAACAGTCTCAGAGACGTGATCTACCACCCTGTCATAAAAGAGTACAAAGGGAATTTACTTGGGAGTGAATAATTACATTCTTAACACAGAGAACATGGTAGCCTTATGACATGTGGGCCTCTGGCCCATTGCATGTATGTAGGATGCAAGGCACACGTGACTAGCATGTTGCATAAACACAAGGTGGCACCTGTTGCTCTGAAATATGGGGTTTCATATCTGTGAAGTGATTTTGAGTGTTCTTTATACACTTGGACTACAGGTAAGCCTCGAGATGGAGTTTACAGGGAGATAGAGTGTCAGCTCAAAACTGAGGATGAAATCACTTCAGATAGGGAGTGTGTGTGTGTGTGTGTGTGTGTGTGTGAGAGAGAGAGAGAGAGAGAGAGAGAGAGAGAGAGAGAGAGAGAGAGAGAGAGAGAGAGATGTTGGTTGGCTTCATCTCCCATATATCATATATCAGGCACATTTCTCAAATCCTGATGGTCCTTCTCTGTGTTTACTACTGAAAACTCACCAGATATTTTTATGTATGCTGCAGACCAGCAAATGGGCTACAGAAAGGTGACAAGATGCTAACCAGACATACTATGGAAGTCTTTCTATGTCAACTTCAGCTCTGGCCCCTGAGAGTCTCCTTTACCACCTAGTGTGTCCTGTGGCCTCCACCCTGCACACAGACTCACAGAATACTCCTGTCTTCCTCAGTCTGCTGACCTTTCTTCTCTGCCATGTCTCTTCTCTTGTAACTTTCCTGCCTATATCTCTACACTTTCACCCTCTAATCAGTTGTGTGAGGAGAAAAATAAGAAATTATTGTAAAGAGACATAGATAAATTTACTCTTCCTCTTTGCCACATTTTTATCCCCCTTCTAAACTGTTTTATCACTCATGACAACCGACCCAATTGTTTATGATTAGGTTCCAACCTCTTTGTAGCTATGTTAACTTTCCACAATAGACCTTTCCTCCTAGAGATAAGAAGGAAAACATCTTCTAAAGTACCTTTGCTATTTAATTTGTCTCTGTAAATTGCAATAATTTACAATGGATGACTGAACTGGAGTCTCAAAGCATGGCCTTGAGTCTATAGGCACAGCCCTACTCAATTCAAAACCACTTTCAGTTAAAGCTTTCTCAGGCCACGAGACGGTATCAGTACTGTGTAGTCATGTTTCGCTGATTCTCTTGTCACTGTGTAGCCATTGTCCTTGACTCTGTGTTACCGTGTAGTGAAATTGTACTGAGAAGAATTTAAAACTAAGCTTGTCAATGTAATTTCCCTGTGACAGGCCAATGTAAAAGAGAACTTGACTTTAAGGGATGCTTTCTATTCTTAAAATGACATGATTAATTACCCAGTTTTGTAAAAGCATTTATAAGGCAGCAAAAAGGTCAGCCGTGTGTCCTAATATTGCTTCTATTTCTCTAAGAGTCTTGAATGCTAATTTATTAGTTGGACTTCATGAAATGTGGAATAATTATACAGAAGTTGAATGTTTATAATCCTTTAATGATGAGAATTGCATGGGCAGTGCTTGGTTCTGTAGCCACTAGTGCACTGAGTCCAAGAGCAATGCATTCTGAAACATTCTCAAGATTGTATTAAGCACGTCATCCCAAGTTGCATGAAGTTCCAGTTATAGAAATCATATGCTCAGTGTTATGAAAGCACACATGGGGCTGACTTATCTTTGTGCAAAAAGTGTTCTACATAAATTCAGGAGATTAAAACCTTGAAAACCAAAATCACAATAAAACATCAGTAAGAGAAACCTGCTATCTTAAAATTAAAAATAACAACCATAGATTAGTGTAGCTCTCATCCTGGCTCAGGGAACTTCTTATTCCCCAGGCTGGTGGGTAATACAGAGGCTCACAGCTGGTCAAAGGAAAGAGGGAAAGAAATGACTATGGAGTTATGGGTCCTGTTTTAGTCAGGGTTCTCTAGACTCACAGAATGTATGGGTAGTCTCTATATAGTAAGAGAATTTGTTGATGACTTGTCTGTAGTCCAACTCCCCAACAATGGTCAGTAGCAGCTGTGGATGGAAGTCCAAGGATCTAGCAGTTGCTCAGTCCTTGGCAAGCAGGCAAAGAAAAGAGTGAGTCTTCCTTCTTTCAACTTCCTTATGTGAGTCTCCAGCAGAGAGTGTGGCCCAGATTAAAGGTATGTGCCAACATGTCTTTAATCCCAGATGACATTGAATTCAGAGATCTCCTTGTCTTAATCTTCTGGAATTCATAGCCACTATGCTTCAAGATCTCCATGCCAAGATCCAGGTCAGAAACTTGTATCTCTGAGTCTCCAGATTAGGAACACAGGTTAGCCTTCAAATTCTGTATTGTAGTTCATTCCAGATATAGTCAAGTTGACAACCAGGAATAGTCACTATAGGCCATAAATGGAAAAGTTATATTATAAATATATATCTGTCATCCCAAGGTATATATTTATAATATAAAATCATGTAGGAAGAAAGGATGTAAGGGGCAAGCCAGAGGTATAAATAGCCACAGCAGAGCTAGCATAATAATGAATTTGTTTCAACTGTGGCTAATGCTTAAGACCTGCATAAGACTGGCCCATCCACACTGATCAGGGAAGAGGGAAGAGCTCATAAGACCTCAATCCCTTCCTGAGAGACTATGGACAGTTAATGGTGGTTGGGGAAAGGATGGGTGGTCACTGATAGTTTGCCCATGTTCTGCTTCATAACCTCCCACAAGTTAGTGCTCTATACAAAATCCTATTTGAACTCAGTAAGTCACATACATGCACACTAAAGACAGGAAAGTAAATAGGAGTGTGTTGGGAAGGAAAGTTTCCAGCAGTAGGAGGAGGATGAGTCTGTGTATCAGGTGTGTGTGTGTGTGATCTTAGATTTTAGGTCCATGATTAATATTAGAATTTTTATATCAGAGGCAAAATTAAATATTTGTAGAGAGCACAAGAAGTATTTAAAAATAACTCCCAAAAGCAGGCACTGGGCAGAGACTTAGTGGGTTAAGTTTCTTGCTGCTTGACCACATCCATTCCTTAGAACCCACAGAGAGATCAAGGAAAGAACTGACCCCACAAGGTCTCCTTTTCTCCTCATCCACACACACCATCATACCCATCGTGTATGCACATACAAAAATAATAAATATTTTTAGTTAAATAAAAAATAACCTCATTTTTTGCATCCACTCTTCTGTTGAGGGATACCTGGGTTCTTTCTAGCATCTGGCAATTATAAATAGGGCTGCTATGAACATAGTAGAACATGTATCCTTATTACATGCTGGGGAATCTTTTGGGTATATGCCCAGGAGTGGTATAGCAGGATCTTCTGGAAGTGAGGTGCCCAGTTTTCGGAGGAATGGCCAGACTGATTTCCAGAGTGGTTGTACCAATTTGCAACCTCACCAGCAGTGGAGGAGTGTTCCTCTTTCTCCACACCCTCTCCAACACCTGTTATCTCCTGAATTTTTAATCTTAGCCATTCTGACTGGTGTAAGGTGAAATCTCAGGGTTGTTTTGATTTGCATTTCCCTAATGACTAATGAAGTTGAGCATTTTTTAAGATGTTTCTCCGCCATCCGAAATTCTTCAGGTGAGAATTCTTTGTTTAACTCTGTACCCCATTTTTTAATAGGGTTGTTTGGTTTTCTGGAGTCTAACTTCTTGAGTTCTTAATATATATTGGATATTAGCCCTCTATCTGATGTAGGATTGGTGAAGATCTTTTCCCAATTTGTTGGTTGCCGATTTGTCAATGGAGTACTATTCAGCAATTAGAAACAATGAATTCATGAAATTCTTAGGCAAATGAATGGAGCTGGAGAACATCATACTAAGTGAGGTGACCCAGACTCAAAAGATGAATCATGGTATGCACTCACTAATAAGTGGATATTAACCTAGAAAACTGGAATACCCAAAACATAATCCACACATCAAATGAGGTACAAGAAGAACGGAGGAGTGGCCCCTTGTTCTGGAAAGACTCAGTGAAGCAGTATAGAACAAAATCAGAACAGGGAAGTGGGAAGGGTTGGGTAGGAAAACAGGGGGAGGGAAGGGGACTAATGGGACTTTCCGGGAGTGGGGGTCCAGAAAAGGGGAAATCATTTGAAATGTAAATAAATTTATCAATAAATTAAAAAAAAAAACAAAAAACAAAAAAAAACAAATTCTATTGCCAACCTCATTCTGTACCTCCTTTTACACATAAAAATTCAAGTAATAAATGTATTGGATACAAAAAAAAAAATAACCTTGGAGAACCCAGATAACAATGTATGTGCCTTAAATGGATTTAGTTTTTCCCTGCTTCTAGTCATTATATGTGAGCACATGATTTTTATCCCCAATGTCTGAGTAGTATCAGACAGAATATTTAGTTTCTAGCTTTTTTACTATTTTCTTAATACAGTGCTTGCTTACCTTATAAGACATTCCCGAGCACACAGCTCCTGCGGCACGGAGCTTAGGTTCCAGTCCTGAGGCCTCTGGTGGGAGCCCTCAGATCTCTGCTTCCAGATCCAAAACAGCCTGGGCTGCAACTCTACATCTCTAGGTCCTGCAAGAGGCCAGAGGGGCACTCTGGAGGCCAACTGGAAGGAGTCAGTGTGCTCTGGTAAGTCCAGCAGGCCCCTGCAGGAGCCTTCAGCTGTCTGCTTCAGTATCTGAACAGCCTGGGCCACAGCACCCTGTCTCCAGGGAGTGTAGAAGGTCAGCTGTGCACCAGAGGCCACCTGGGAAGAGGCAGCTTGCACTGGTGAGTCTAGCATTGACAAGACCAACTAATACCAGTGAGAAATAGATGGCAAAAGGCAAATGCAGGAAGGTCATTAACAGAAATCAAGGCAATATGGCAGCATCTGAACCCAATTCTCCTTTAACAGCATGTCGTGGATACCCACATCACACCAGTAAACAAGATTTGGATTTAAAATCACTGGTCATGATGCTGGTACAGGAACACATGAAGGACATACTTAAAGAAATTCAGGAGAAAATGGATCAAAAGTTAGACACCCTTACGAGGGAAACACAAAAATCATTGAAAGAAATTCCGGAGAATACAAAAGCCAATAAGGAGGAAACACAAAAATCACTTAAAGAAATACAGGAGAACTTTTGTCAACAGGCTGAGGTCATGAAAGAGGAAACACAAAAAGCTCTTAAAGAATTACAGGAAAGCACAAACAAGCAAGTGAAGGAGCTAAAGCAAAACCATTCAGGATCTAAAATCAGAAGTAGAAACAACTAAGAAAACTCAAAGGGAGACAACTTTGGAGATAGAAAACCTTTGGAAGAAATCAGGGTACATAGATGCAAATATCAACAACAGAATACAAGAGATAGAAGAAAGAATCTCAGATGCTAAAGATACCATAGAAACCATGGACTCAACAGTTAAAGAAAATGCAAAATGCAAAAAGCTTGTAACCCAAAATATCCAGGAAATCCAGGACACAATGAGAAGACCAAACCTAAGGATTATAGGCATAGATGAGTGTGAAGATTTACAACGTAAAGGGCCAGCAAATATCTTCAATAAAATTATGGAAGAAAACTTCCCTAACCTAAAGAGAGAGATGCCCATGAATATACAAGAAGCCTACAGAACTCCAAACAGACTGGACCAGAACAGAAATACCTCCCATCACATAATAATCAAAACACCAAATGTACTAAACAAAGAAAGAATATTAAAGGCAGTAAGAGAAAAAGGCCAAGTAAGATATAAAGGAAGACCTATCAGAATCACAGCAGACTTTTCACCTGAGACTATGAAAGCTAGAAGATCCTGGGCAGATCTCATGCAGACTCTAAGAGAACACAAATGCCAGCCAAAACTACCATACCCAGCAAAACTCTCAGTCACCATAAATGGAGAAACTAAGATATTCCATGACAAAACCAAGTTTACCCAATATCTGTCCACAAACGCAGCCCTACAAAGGATAATAGGAGGAAAACACCAACACAAGGAGGGAAACTTCACCCTGGAAAAAGCAAGATAGTAACCTTCTCTCATAAAACTCAAAAGAAGTTAACCAATCAAATTTAAAAAATAACATCAAAAATGACAGGAAGTAACAATCACTATTCCTTAATATCTCTTAACATCAATGGACTCAATGCCCCAATAAAAAGACATAGACTAACTGACTGGATATGTAAACAGGACCCTACATTTTGCTGCATACAAGAAACACACCTCAGGGTCAAAGACAAACACTAACTTAGAGCTTTATTTATAATAGCCAGAAGCTGGAAAGAAGCCAGATGCCTCTCAAAGGAGGAATGGATACAGAAAATGTGGTATATTTACACAATGGAATACTACTCAGCAATTAGAAACAATGAAGTCACAAAATTTTTAGGCAAATGGTTTGATTTGGAAAATATCATCCTAAGTGAAGTAACCCAGTCACAAAAGAATACACATGGAATCCAATCTCTGATAAGTGGATATTAATTAGTCCAGAAGCCCTGAATACCCAAGGCACAAATCGCATAACAAATGACTCCCATGAAGAAGTATGGAGAAGGTCCTGATCCTGGAAAGGATTGATGTAGCGTTGGAGGGGAATATAAGAACAGAGGAAAAAAAGGAGGGAGGTAATTAGAGAATGGATGGAGAGAAGAAGGTTTATGGGACATATGGGGAGGGGGGATCCGGGAAAGGGGAAATCATTTGGAATGTAAACAAAGAATATAGAAAATAAAAATATTAAAAAAAAGAAAAAAAAAAGGCTGGAAGACAATTTTACAAGCAAATGGTCTCAGGAAACAAGCTAGAGTAGCCATTCTACTATCAGATAAAATTGACTTTCAACCCAAAGTCATCAAAAGAGACTCTGAGGGACACTTCTTGCTGGTCAAAGGAAAAACACAACAAGAAGAATTCTCAATCTTGAACATCTATGCTCCAAATGCAAGGGCACCCTCATTCATAAAAGAAACTTTATTAAAGCTCAAAGCACACATTGCACCTAACAGAATAATTGTGGGTGACTTCAACATTGCACTTTCCTCAATGGAGATCAGGAAAACAGAAACTGAACAAGGACACAATGAAACTAATTGAAGCTTTGGACCAATTAGATTTAACAGATATATATAGAACATTCTATCCTAAAGCAGAAGAATATACCTTTTTCTCAGCACCTCATGCTACCTTCTCCAAAATCGACAATAAAATTGGTCACAAGACAGACCTCATCAAATATAAGAAGATTGAACTAATCCCGTGCCTCCTATCAGATCATTATGGAGTAAAAGTGGTCTTCAATAGCAACAAAAACAACAGAAAACCCACATACAAGTGGAAACTGAACAATATTCTACTCAATGATACCTTGGTCAAGGAAAAAATAAAGAAAGAAATTAAAGAATTTTTAGAACTTAATGAAAATGAAGACACAACATACCCAATTCCAAATCTATGGGACACAATGAAAGCAGTGCTAAGAGGAAAACTCATAGCCCTGAGTGCCTCCAAAAAGAAAATGGAGAGAGCATACACTGACAGCTTAATCACACACCTGAAAGCCCTGGAACAAAAAGAAGCTATTTCACCCAGGAGGAGTAGAAGGCATGAAATCATCAAACTCAGGGTCGAAATCAATCAAGTAGAAACAAAGAGAACTATACAAAGAATCGACAAAACCAGGAGAAAATCAAGAAGATAAACCCTTAGCCAGACTAACCAAAGGGCACAGAGACAGTATCCAGATGAACAAATTTAGAAATGAAAAGGGAGATATAACAACAGAAACTGAGGAAATTAAAAAAATAATTAGATCCTCCTATAAAAGCCTATACTCAACACAACTGGAGAATCTGGAGGAAATGGACAGTTTCTAGACAGATATCCGACACCAAAACTAAATAAGGATCAAATCGATCAACTAAACAGTCCCATAACACCTGAAGAAATAAAAAGCGTCATAGAAAGTCTCCCAACCAAAAAAAAAGCACGGGACCAGATGGTTTCAGTGCAGAATTCTATCACACCTTCATAGAAGACCTAAGACCAATACTCTTCAAACTATTCCACAAAATAGAAACAGAAGGGACTCTACCCAACTCGTTCTATGAAGCCACAATTATGCTGATACCAAAACCACACAAAGATCCAACAAAGAAAGAAAACTTCAGGCCAATTTCTCTTATGAATATTGATGCAAAAATACTTAATAAAATTCTTGCCAACCGAATCCAAGAACACATCAAAATGATCATCCACCATGATCAAGTAGGCTTCATCCCAGGGATGCAGGGATGGTTCAATATAAGGAAATCCATCAATGCAATCCACTACATAAACAAACTCAAAGAAAAAAAGCATATGATCATCTCATTAGATGCAGAAAAAGCATTTAACAAAATTCAGCATCCTTTCATGCTAAAAGTCTTGGAAAGAACAGGAATTCAAGGCCCATACCTAAACATCATTAAAGCAATATACAGCAAACCGGTAGCCAACATCAAACTAAACAGAGAGAAACTTGAAGCAATCCCACTAAAATCAGGGACTAGACAAGGCTGTCCTCTCTCTCCATATCTTTTCAATATAGTACTTGAAGTTCTAGCTAGAGCAATTAGACAACATAAGGAGGTCAAGGGGATACAAATTGGAAAGGAAGAAGTCAAATTATCATTATTTGCAGATGACATGATAGTCTACTTAAGTGACCCGAAAACCTCCACCAGAGAACTCCTACAGCTGATAAACAACTTCAGCAAAGTGGCTGGTTATAAAATCAACTCAAGCAAATCAGTTGCCTTCCTATACTCAAAGAATAAGCAGGCTGAGAAAGCAGTTAGGGAAATGACACCCTTCACAATAACCACAAACAAAATAAAGTATCTTGGTGTGACTCTAACCAAACAAGTGAAAGATCTATATGACAAGAACTTCAGGTCTCTGAAGAAGGAAATCAAAGAAGACCTCAGAAAATGGAAAAATCTGCCAAGCTCGTGGATAGGCAGGATTAATATAGTTAAAATGGCCATCTTGCCAAAAGCGATCTACAGATTCAATGCAATCCCCATCAAAATCCCAACTCAGTTCTTCACAGAGTTAGAAAAAGCAATTCTCAAATTCATCTGGAATAACAAAAAACCCAGGATAGCTAAAACTATTAACAACAAAAGAAATTCTGGGGGAATCAGTATCCCTGACTTCAAGCAATACTACAGAGCAATAGTATTAAAAACTTCATGGTATTGGCACAGTGCCAGACAAGTGGACCAATAGAATAGAATTGAAGATCCAGAAATGAACCCACACACCTACGGTCACTTGATCTTCGAAAAAGGAGCCAAAAACATCCAGTGGAAAAGAAGATAGCCTTTTCAACAAATGGTGCTGGTTCAATTGGAGGTCAGCATGCAGAAGAATGCGAATTGATCCATTCTTATCTCCATGTACTAAACTTCACTCCAAGTGGATCAAGGACCTCCATGTAAAACCAGACACACTGAAACTAATAGAAAAGAAACTGGAGAAGACCCTAGAGGACATGGGCATGGGGGGGGGGGGGAGGGAAGTTCCTGAACAGATCACCAATAGCTTATGCTCTAAGATCAAGAATTGACAAATGGGACCTCATAAAATTACAAAGTTTCTGTAAGGCAAAGGACACTGTTAAAAGGACAAAACAGCCACCATCAAATTGGGAAAGGATATTCACCAACCCTACATCTGATAGAGGGCTAATATCCAATATATACAAAGAACTCAAGAAGTTAGACCCCAGGGAACCAAATAACTCTATTAAAAATGGGGTACAGATCTAAACAAAGAATTTTCACCTGAAGAAATTCAGATGGCCAAGAGGCACCTTAAGAAGTGCTCAACATCATTAGTCCTTAGGAAATGCAAATCATCATTAGTCCTTTGAAATGCAAATCAAAACAACCCTGAGATTTCACCTTACACCAGTCAGAATGGCTAAGGTCAAAAACTCAGGAGACAGTAGGTGTTGGTGAGGATGTGGAGAAAGAGGAACACTCCTCCACTGCTGGTGGGGCTGTAAGATGGTACAACCACTTTGGAAATCAGTCTGGCAGTTCCTCAGAAAACTGGACAGGACACTTCAGGAGGACCCTGCTATACCTCTCCTGGGCATATACCCAAAGGATTCCCTGGCATGCAATAAAGACACATGCTCCATTATGTTCATAGCAGCCTTATTTATAATAGCCAGAAGCTGGAAAGAACCCAAATGTCCCTCAAAGGAGGAATGGATACAGAAAATGTGGTATATTTACACAATGGAATACTAGTCAGCAATTAGAAACAATGAATTCACAAAATTTTTAGGCAAATGGTTTGATCTGGAAAATATCATCCTAAGTGAGGTAACCCAGTCAGAAAAGAATACACATGGAATGCAATCTCTGATAAGTGAATATTAATTAGCCCAGAAGCCCTGAATACCCAAGGCACAAATTGCATAGCAAATGACTCCCATGAAGAAGTATGGAGAAGGTCCTGATCCTGGAAATGATTGATCTAGCATTGGAGGGGAATATAAGGACAGAGAAAAAGGAGGCAGGTGATTGGAGAATGGATGGAGAGAAGAAGGTTTATGGGACATATGGGGAGGGGGGATCCGGGAAAGGGGAAATCATTTGGAATGTAAACAAAGAATATAGAAAATAAAAATAGTTAAAAAAAAGACATTCCCCAGGCATACCATGGCACTTTATGGTTCTGAGTGCACAAAGTATTGTGATCACCATCTTAGCATTGCGGATTTTATGTCAGTCAGAAAGGATTACTTTGTCCTGTCTCTTCCCCTCCGAGTTCTACCTTGTCTCATTTTGATAGTGCCAAATTTATTTTATATCCAACTGTTCAAAAATACTTGCTAAGGGTGAGGAAATAGCTCAGTTAATAAGCAGCTGTGTTTGATGCCTCTGTACAAGTCCGTGTGGTGATATTCTTATGATGTAGGCTGGGTAGACAGGTACAGAAACATCCCTGAGGTTGCTTCTTAACTGAGTCTGCCCAGTGAGGCTAACTGAATAAGGGATGGCATTCTTTCTTCTTTTCCTCCATTCTGCTCTTTCTTCCCTTAACCCGCATCCTGTCTGATAGAAGTACAGATAATTCTGAGAAGGAAGCAGGCCAAAGCAACACTGGTGATCTTCCTAGAGTTGTTTGTGCATGTATTGTGAGTCTGTGTGTGTGCATGCATGCATTTGAGAGGATGTGCATGTGAGTATGTGTTTGGGAGTGTGAGTGTGTGTGTGTGTGTGTGTGTGTGTGTGTGTGTGTGTGTATGTGTGTGTGTGTGTGTGTGTGTGCATGTGTGTGTGCTTTTCACTATGTCCTGATGTTTGCATGTGGTTTTGACTACATACAACAGTTATCCTGCTCTTAGGCTGCTTTTGGACAAGATCTTCCTCCAGATGATATCGCATCTTTCCACACAATTGTTCTTTTGAGTTCTTACATCTGGAATCCTCATCATGTGACACTGGATCCTTTGTAGCAGTCCTACAGTCTCTCTTTGCCTTTGTTGCTTTCATTTCCCCGGGACTACTCAAAAATCACTTGAGAGCATATATTGGGAGTCAGTGTGCACCTCTGGGGGTCCCTCCTGGAGCCAGTGCATTAGGTCCCTGTAAGCTTCCTAGTCTTTGTTCTCACCAGCTCCCCCACTGCTTCTCACGAGACTGAGGTGACCTGCTTTCACCTAGGTATTAGAACTATATTTAAAAGACAAATATGACTCACTGTCAACAGATAACATGAGTTAAAAAAACTCACACTTTAATCTTAACAAAAATGTCCCTGAAATGAAAACTATCCTTTGTTTAAAAAAAATAGTACAATTTCAAATCAGCTTATCCTTTAAGTAATAACAAGTTAGCTAATCCTTTTAATTCCAGAAATAATTCATATCATTTTGGGACTTGTCCATCGTCACATGTAAAAAAAGATCATTGTTCTAGGTGAGTTCTCATTCTCTGTGATGGGGTAGTTTCTTCTCCCCTAGCCATGTGGAATGTGTTTAAAGACTGTCAACCAGGACTTGACGCTCTGACAGTGATGTTTTTACTGAAAAGGTCCCGCCAGCTTCTTTATCAGTACACGAAGCCTCTCCAGCAGTATGTTCAGTCTAGATCTATTCCTGAATCTTGATAATCATCTCTGAGTCAGAGATTGGCTGATGCTGCCCACTTGAGGGAATATCTTGCTCATGTGCTCCTTAACCTCAGTGCTTCCTGCCACCATCGATCAGAACACACTTTGGTAAGGGCTTCCACCAACATTTCAAAGCTTTAAAATTAAACTGAATTATTCATCACTTTGGTCACCACTTCTGCAGTTTGAGACACAATAGGAAGATAGCTGATGACCACAGGGAGGTTCAGTAGGTTCAGTGGGCAATTGCAACCAAGCCTGATGACCTGAAGTTTATCCCCAGAACTCACTGGGTGAAAGGAAAAAGAACAAATCCGACAATTTTTCCTCCAGTCTCCATGTATGTACCACAGCACACACAGATTCATTCTCTCTAAGACAAAAGAATGAAGAAAGGCCAGATGGTTGGACAGAGAAATGATAGGAAGGAATGAGGGAGGAAGGAAGGAAAGAAGGAAGGGAGGGAGGAATGAAGGAAGGAAGGAGAGAAGGAAAGGAAGGAAAGAAGGAAGGGAGGACAGAAGGACAGATGGAAGGTCCAACAAGGGTAAAGAGGACAGAGCAGGGTGGATTTGTTTTTTGATAGTTCAAAGCTTTAAGCATGGAACTTTGTTCTCACTGTATCTCTTAGCCCCAGCATATGATTTATTATTTCTTTCTGTAAATGGACAACTTAAAGGATGTAATTTTCACATCTTCTCTTTTAATATGTGAGTGGACACATCACTGCTCTTGTGCTCCGGGCCATTATTAAGTACAGTAAATACTTTTTTGAACACAAGCCCTGTGCTACAATGACAATGGACCAATATTAAAGCTGCCTTCTAAATGACTAACAGTGAAGGAGGCTCTGGTCAAAGGGATGGTTTATGATCCAGGTAGACCAAGTAGAACAATGCAAGATCTCAACACAGTACATGCATGACTATGCAACTTAAAACATTCTTTTCAGGAATTTCTGGTCAGTATTTTCAGACTAGTGTTGACCATGGATAATTAAAACCACTAGTATTTTAAATAAATGCAGATAAGAAGGTGCATTGTGACATATCTTGTTTTCATTAAGAGCTACACAGGCAGATTGTGCTCTAAGTTCTGACACGTGCTATCTAGATAAGACTTCTTCCAACTGAAGATCATGTATGGACAGGTGCACTTCATTACAAGCTTAACTACAAACTATCTGTGCTGGGATCAACATTCTAGTGTTAGGACCCAATCAGCATGCTGGTTTCTACCAAAAGGAAATAGAGTGATCTCTTTTTCTAAAGATGTTTCTAGAAACAGGATTAATAGTCCTTCCATTATTAATTAGGTACAAGAAATGTATCATTATATCATTAGCTTCTTGTTATCCCTTGAAATTTCCAGAATTATTGATGAATTTATCTGAGAGAAGTTGCATGCAAGCACATTAGTGGAATGGAAATCGATATGTTTATTTACCCAAGACAGCACATTCCTAATCATAGGAAGTTCTGCACTTTCTAGAGCATCTTAAAGTAAACAAAAATACAATTTTCATGGAGATTCAGTTTTCTTAATATTTAGGATAAACACCATTATTCAATAATGTTTGATAGCTACAATCTAAAGAGTTAATGTAGCTAGGTCCATGCTTAATTTTTTATTAGAGATAATGTTGTCAGTACAACTCAGTTTTGAAAGTTTCTTGCAAAAATAATGGTATGCTATTTGACCAACGATTGGTATAATGTTTTTTATCACTTGTGAAGCCAATGTTAAGAATTACAATATGTAACATTTATTTATCTTTTACCAATCTTCAGAAAGTTTTAGAATACATCATCTTAGTAAATACCACAGCAAAAAAACTATTCTCTAGGTTTACTTTTTCCTATTATGTGAAGAAATACTGAAACTCCAACAAATTATGTCTTTCTGTCCTTGCATAACTTGTAACTGGGTCATGAGGTTTCAACTCAGTATCTTCTAACTACCTATATGATCCTCTTTCTCTGACTCTCAGATTCATACAGAACTGGGGTGCCCTTTGATAATATGTCTTTCATTTGTAGGTTAGGAAGCATTGAGGTCAGAAATAGGAAATATGGTAAGTTGTACATAACCTGCTGTATCTAGATTCTTGACTATTGTCTTCATTATTTTTCTACTGCTATGAAGAGATACCGTGATCTGGGCAACTTATAAAAGAAAGCATTTAATTGGAGCTTGCCTACAGTTTCAGAGGGTGAGTTCATGACCATCACAGCAGTGAACATGGCGACAGGTAGGCATACATGTTGCTGAGAGAGTTTATATGTTGAGGTAACAACCAGGAGACAGAGAATTTATTGAGAATAGCTTGGATTTTTGAAACCACAAAGCCAGCCCTAGTGACACACCTTCCACAATGAGGTTACACCTCCTAATCCTTCCCAAACAGTGCCACCAACTGGAGACCAATCATTCAAATATATGAGCCTCTGGAGGCTGTTCTCATTCAAACCACCACAACTATTATGGAAGACCCTAAGAAAAGCTTCGACTTGGAACAAGGCCTGTGCAAATTGATCTCCAGGATTAATTTCAGTTATAGTTGTTACTTAAACATGGTGTAGAAAGTGATGACTCTAAGCCACTTGAAGTCTGCCTCCATTTTGTAGGTCAAGCTGTTAAGAAACTTCTTGTAAAACATGAAATTTCATTATGAAACTTATAAATCAGAAATTTGAAATAAAAGCTTTAGTTATGAAAATATTAAGCCAGGTACGCCGAGTTTAATTATCCCTTTGTCTTGATTATACAATAATTATAGCATCACTGCCAGTTTCAGTTATTATATTTCAGGGTCTGAACACGTCAGATTTAATATTCATTTCCTGTCTGAGTGTGGAGAGGGATGAGAGAGGTGCCTTGCCTATTTATGAGGGCTAGCTGTTATTGCTGAACCTTCCAAATTCTTTCAGAGTCAACAGTGGGCAGGGTTGAGGGTGACTTGGGCTGAATTAATCTAAACTAAATAATGCCAAAGCAATAATATGAAATAATGTACCATGTATCTGTAAATGATCTTCCTGCTAACTAACAGAGACACCATGGTGTTGACCTTTGTTATAATAATACATTCTCTAGAAGGTTCAAGCCTGAATGGACAATAAATAATTCTGCATATAATTGGAGCCCTGAACTTAGACATATTTTATAGACTGTATTAACACCACTTTTGGAATAAAGACTGATGTTTTTATTTAAATAGAATGATGTTTTCCTGGCTATCTGCCCAACAGAAATGTATGCATTAGTTTGACTAAAATATGTGGATCATTTCTTGCATTTCCCTTGTTGTTTCTATGATAAAGATAACATGACAGAATCAGTGTAAGGGAGCAAGGGTATTTTATGCCTAGCTGTTAAAGAGCCACACTGCAGAGAAATCAGTGAGATGGGTGCTTAAGTGACTGTTTACAGGACATCCTGTCAAGAAGCACTGAGGAATGAATTGTGTGCTGATACTCAGTTCCCTTTCTCTGTTTATAGAGCACAGGATCTTAAGCCAGGAAATAGGACCATCCACAGTGGGTGGGTTTTCCTATCTCAGTTAATACACAGTAGGTCGGTTTTCCCATCAATTACTACTGCCAAGGAAGTCTCCCACAGGCTTGCCTAGAGGCATGTTGTCCACAAAGTTTCTTTCAAGTTGACAATTTACAGTAACCATTGCTGCTTCAGTCTTTGTCTATTTGACACCCACACATCTTAATCCATAACTTTCCATTCATTCTTCCCATTATTTGAACACTTGATTCCCAGGAGGTGACACTGGGAAGGCTGTAGAAGCTTTAGGAAAGGAACTTCACTTGGGATGTGATTCACTGGAGCATACCTTAAGGGTTTATGGCCTTTCCCCACTACTTAGTCAGGATTTGCTTCTGGAATATGGATACAATGTGACTACCCAACCTCCTACACTGGTCTCCATCCCTTCTCTGGCTGCTGTCTTACTCTGCATGTTACCATTTACTGTATCTCTTAGAACTGTAAGCCAAAATAAACCTTTTCTCCATTAAGTTGCTTTTATCACACCCCAGAAAAAGAATCTATGGCATGCCAGAATGTAACAATGCTAAACAGAGTAGTCCATAGCACATAGATGATGTGTATCTGTTCACAGAGTAGGCACCAGGTGGCAATGGGAACTAACAGATTACCACACAAACCATGAAATTCATAGACACAATGTTGATACACTGATTGAAAGGGACCAAATACAGATAACAAATAGCAACTACCTTATTAATACAAGGTTCAATGTGGGGATCCCTGAAGGTGTCAAAGAGGGAAGCAAACTGTGGGAGAGATGAGACTGAAAACCTGGTGGATCAGACCTGGGGAGTCTAATCCCAGGTGGTTCATTATCACCATATTTAAAACACAGTACAATTTGGGCAACAATCAGTTCAATTCCAGGTGCACAATAAAACTTAAGGTTTAACTACAAAGAAACTCTTTCACAAAGTGCATGTGACCACATGACCATGAAGGTGGGATCTATAGCTGAAAGGCCTACAATCTAATGTGGTCTCTGACCAAATAGCATAGGCACCAGCCAACCATAAAGAACATGTGAAATCTCCTCTAATGATGGATAATGATCTAGGGAGGGAAGAATCTGAGATAATCATTCTGGGTAGTCTGCCTCTATAAATATTAGCAAAATCCACTCCCAGTCTTCTGGGCAGGAAAACGGACATTTTCTCTTGTCCACTGGGAAGAGGCCTCTGTGTGTTTAACATTCCTGATTTTTCTCTAGTTATCTATGGTCACAAGAACACAATAGTGCAAATGATCTGCTGTATTGAAATTCAGCACTGTGGGCATCTCTTGGAGCAACTATAAAAGATGCATAGATGGGTTTCTTGGGTCATGGTCTCAGTCTTGGTACAGTGTCAGAGACAAGAGCTTGTTCACTTTACAGAAGCAATGTCTTATATGTGCACTGTGTGTGTGTGTGTTTTATTTAATAAAAATCATCTACATATGATTGTATTTCCCCATGAATATCAGAGTAGCCTTAGAAACCAGCAGAAAAGTTTCGACAAGCCTCCCCATTGTGCTGGCAGACCTGGAAGCCATCTGCTACATTGCTTAGCAGGAGCCAAGCTAAAAGGAAGTGTCTAGTCTGTGACCATGAGATAGTAGTCTTAAGCCAACCCAGAGGAACAAATTAGTGACTCCACCCCAGCCCTGAGCATCTGGATTCAGTCAGGAGACTGGTGGCCAGCTACTAGGATCCCTTGGTAAGGCTAGACTTAGCACTGCTTGGTAAAGTTGGGAATCTGTGTTATTCTAAGCCTTCATTAGTTTCATAGTCCACAGTATTCATTTTAGGCTTAATCTCCTTTGCTCGTCTCTTGTCAGGGATTAAAAATGAGCTATCACAGTGATTAAAATATTTAACTTTCTCTTCATTAGGAATTAGAAGGCCTTCCACTTCTGTTTTGTGTCCTGGAAAATATTACCCAATTGTTTCCCTGTTTCTCCCTCTTTTATGCTCTGCGTTAGGGTGCAATGAGAAGATTCTCTTCCTTCTGTGAGACACCAAGTCTTGCAGAGACTTATCAGTCATATCAAGAAAATCTCTTTCCCATAGCATACAGTTAAGCTTGAGACACACCAATATCCTATACCCAAGAAAGGCCTGGAGTCCTATTCCAAGCGAGACACCTTGACCTGGTTTCATGTGGTATTTAGACTAAATTATAAAATGTACAATAAAATCTTCCAAAGAATACGAGGACATACATCACTATTTTCAGTATTTCCTGAACAGGAGCCACATACATTTAAGCTTAACACCCTGTTTCTCCCTCGCACCATTACACCCACTCAGTTATCTAAGAATTCTCCACTGCTAATTCACAAACACTAAAACAGTCTTTCAGGAAGAACTGAGAAACCATGTTTCCTAAGTAGCAGACGGAGCTGGAGAAGAGTCTGAGCTTGGCTCACACTGGCATGACACCTGGCCACT
This sequence comes from Apodemus sylvaticus, assembly GCF_947179515.1. NCBI lineage: Eukaryota > Metazoa > Chordata > Mammalia > Rodentia > Muridae > Apodemus > Apodemus sylvaticus. The sequence goes on along the minus strand of NC_067480.1, from coordinate 5,029,964 downwards.
TACAGGGTTCCTTTTCATGGTAGTGCTTCATGCCTGTTCAAACACGTAAGCGCTAAGGATTCGTCACTGTATCCCAGTTACTGTATTTCTAAAACATCAAGTGAGCTGGTGTAAAAACATATACCAAGCCTTGTCCCCTTGCCTTTACTGTGTATGACCTCATATGGTTCTTGCTAGGTAGTTGGTGAAATCGTAGGGATAGGCAGCAGGTTCCTCTCTAGCAGAGGTAGAGATGAGCTTCACAGACAGAATTCCTAGAAGGGAGGGATGCTGTTCTGATAGCAGAGCAAACCGTGCCAAGTTCCTGAGGAAGTTCTGGGTAAATCTAAATGTCACTGGAACCTAGAGTAGACATGTGTGCCAAGTGATGGAAGTGGTTTCCACAACACATGCTGACAAATTGCTCATCCTTTAAAGCATGACGCTCTTAGTGGCCATTCCACCTGTTACTTGTGTGACAATCCAGTATTTAACAAAAAACTCACATAAGCACGTACTCTGGCAGTGAACCTGCCATGTTATATTTCAGAGGTTTCTTCTAAATAGCATAATAATTCAGTGCATGCTTCAGATACAAAAATAGAAATCTGCATAACTGTTAAAGTCTTCAAACAAAATTATTTCACCTAGAAGTGGCTTATGTTTCTTTCTAACTTCATAGTGTCCATCTTTGGTTGAACAACAAAAAAGTATAGACCACACTTTACACAGCCAGAATTATTCTGTGTAAAGTGTGTTTTTTTTAGAGCCTTGAAGTTGGGGAGGAAGATAAATGGTACTTACAGAGAGAGCTAAGTAGCTAGCCTGGGAAGCATGGCTGGTAAGCCCTGTGTGGTCATGTAAGTTTCTGCAACCACATGGGAAGGCTAGCTCCCCACAGTATGTTTCAGATCTGAAGGATGAATAAGATTTACCAGACTTACAGACCAACAGAAGAGAACAGCAGAGACTCAGAGCCAGTGATCCAGTGGCATGTGTGTGCATGTGTATGTATGTGCACATGTGTGGACATGTATGTGTGCATCTGGTGCTATTTAGGGTGTTTTGTTTGTTTGCTAGCCACAAAGTCTTACCAGGTAGCCCTGAATGGAACTTTCTGTCAGACCCTCCCTCTGTCCCTAGGGTGCTGGGATTGTGGGTGTGTCCCATCATATCCAGATTGGTTGGTTACTGGTTTGCAGTCCTGTGGTGTGAACTCAAAGCTTCAGTACTTCTAGGGAAGCATGCTACATCCTCAGCCGTTGTTGCTAATACTCTACTGAGCAAGGCCGTTCCCCACATTAACATTTCAAATATCGAGTTTCTCTTATAATATGATTTTGAAATACCCTGCTGTGCTTGCTTGTTACAGCAAACATTTTACAGTGCACACTGCCTCCCTTTTATAAGCAGGGGACCTGAGATAGGGCTGATTAGCTCTTGATGGTAACTAGTGAGGAGCAGAGAACACAGGTGGGCTGAATCTCCTTCGACCACTGTTTTTTTCCATCACATGCAGACACCATCTTCCCCCACAGCCAGGAAAGCTGAGAATACTCACAGCTGCTGGAGGATGTGGCCAACCTCGTGCACTGCTGTCAGGATCAAAGTCCTGTCTCACACTTTCTGAGAGTCTTTTAACTTTCCTTTCAGGAGTATTTCTTCATCAAATACCTATGTGTGGACTTCCTGATGCTCACTTTCCTTTGTCTTCTGTTCTCCAATCGAAATGCAGTGCCTGTTACTAAAATCCCCACCGTACAGTCAGGGATCCCTCCCTGGAAGGAACGGACAGCACTCTTCTTCATGCTTGGCACCTTTGCTCCTGTCTTCCAGTTTCCTGTAAACACACCCATCTTTCTTGGTGTGTGTATTTGGTCTTTGAGACAGTGTTTCTCTGCACAGTTCTGCTTGTCCTGGAGTTCACTCTATTAGAGCTGGCTGGCCTCCAACTCAGACATTTGCCTCCCTCTGCCTCCCGACTGCTGGGGTTAAAGGAGTGTGCCATTACTACCTGGCTAAATTCATCCATTTTAAGGTCCCTATCTCTCCTCCTGTTTCTGGTGTCTTTCATACAGGATCTAAGAATCTCTTATTATTTTTACCCAAGGGAAAGTCATACAATAGTAAAATTCATAAACTGAAACTCAGTATTGTAACATACATGAATCAGCAACCATAGATGTACAAGGAAGGCAGGCCTCAAGAAATGCATGCAGTGTGATGAAAATGGCATGAACTTTTAGACCTGGCTAAGTAGTGTTGACTGTGCATGGTGATGTGGCAATGATAAGAATTACAAATGGAAGCAAAGGAAGATACTGTGTTGGTGAGGACACAGAGGATTTTTGCAAAGTTAGCATTTTTTGTTGTTTGTTTGTTTGTTTGTTTCTAGCCGGCATGATGGTTACACTCATACGATTTCTACGTTTTCAAAAGTTACACAAACATGCGCCATGCTGGACCTTACATGGTGTGCACACAACAAGAAGCTTCCACAGACCCACATCTTAAGTGTCTTTTCCCTCACACACTGTTCTGTAACTTCTCTGTGTCCTTCACATCACAGATGTGCTGAGGTGTGGCCTCCACTTGCCCTGCTCACTTCCTCAGTACCTAGTCAATTGTCACATGACTCTGGCCTCAGTGCCAAAGGTCAGCCCAGTCAGGAGGTCACCCACTCCCACCTCACTGCTCTGGCATTCCCCTACACTGGGGCATCAAGCCTTCATAGGACCAAAGGCCTCTCCTCCCATTGATGCCAGATAAGGCCATCCTCTGCTACATATGCAGCTGGCTGGAGTCATGGGTCCCTCAGTGTGTACTCTTTGGTTTACGGTTTAGTCCCTGGGAGCTCTGGGGGCTGGGAGGGGGATCTGGTTGATTGACATTGTCGTTCTTCCTATGGTGGTGCAAAACCTTTCAGCTCCTTCAGTCCTTTCCCTAACTCCAACATTAGGGTCCCCATGCTCAGTTCAATGGTCGGCTACAAGCATCCACATATGTATTTGTCAGGCTCTGGCAGAGCCTCTCAGGAGATAGCTTATCAGGCTCCTGTCAGCAAACACTTCTGGGCATCCGCAATAGTGTCTGGGTCTGGTGTCTGGATATGGGATGTATCCCAGGTAGCATAGTCTCTGGATGGCCTTTTCTTCAGTCTCTGCTCCACACTTTGTCCCCATATTTCCTTTAGACAGGAGCAATTCTGGGTTAAAATTTGGAGATGAGTGGGTGGCCCTATCCCCCAAATTGTGGCCTTGCCTAACCTCTGGATGTGATCTGTACAGGTTCTCTCTCCCCTAGGTTGGGTTAATCTCATCCCCATTGGGTCCTGGGAGCTACTTGCTTTCCTGGCATCCGAGACTTTCTGGTGGCTACTCCCCAGTTCCCAATCCCCCATTGCTACACATCTTTGTTCAATATCCTGACCCTCTGTATATGATCCCTATCTCCTCTCATACCTGATCCCGCCCCCCCTTTTCTCTCCCCCAATTCTCTCCCTCTTAAGTCCTGTGAGTATTTTGTTTCCCCTTCTAAGAAGCACTGAAGCATCCACACTTTGGTCTTCCTTCTTCTTGAGCTTCATATGGTCTGTGAGTTGCATCATGGGTATTCCAAGCTTTTTACCCAATATTCACTTATCAGTGAGTGCATACTATGTGGTGTTTGATTGTATTGTGAGTGGGTTACCTCACTCAGAATGATAAATATCTTATTTCCAATAGACCTTCATTAAATACATGGGGAAATATATAACAAACAAAATTATCTACATAAGTCCTGAGAACTTTCCATTTCATCATTTGTCATGTGATATGAAATTACCACTCTTAAAAGTTGCTCAGATGATACAATGTCATAGTAAATTCTTGTTCTAGGACACTCACCACTTGCCATGCTTATCACAAAAAGGTACATTTTCAAAGAAGTTGGATTTGTTTACTTGCTCCCCCCATGCCCAGCTTGCATTTCTAAAAGAATATAAATTTTTTAGTTAGAGAACTTTAAAAGGTGAAATTGATTCAATCCTAGAACAGTGTCTTCACAAACAAGAAATAAATTGATTCCAATAGCCCCTTGCAGAGAAAAAAAAAGAAAAAGAAGGCATTTTTGATGCCTCTTAAAAATATGAGTGGAGAGTAAGCATCTTAGTGAGATGCAGAAGAACCTGAGGGTTTCAGAACTAGATGAGCTGAAATTGCTCTGGTGTCTGAGTCCAAACAGATGCACTGTTAGAAAAAGGCGAATAGGGGAAAACTGACTTTTCCCAAGAAGGAAGTGCAGCTGTTCTTTCAGGGAGACCAAACTGGACATTATGTTATTCTTTCCAGATTTACCTGCCTTCATCTGGAATATGTAGTTCAGATATTTATTATATACTAGGTACTATATAATATATAATATAGTATATGTATTATACATAATATATTATATATTTTATTATATATTGATATATATTATATATAATATAATACATATAATAGTATGTAATAATATTATATAATATAGTATGTAATACTATATTATATAATACTATATATTATAGTATTATATGTAATATGTTAATTATATTATATACTATATATTATATAGTATGTAATATTATATAATATATGCTACATATAGCAAATGATATATAATATATACTATATAGTAAAATTATGTATATTATATACTATATGCTATATAGTATAAATTACATACTATATATACTATATATTACATATATACTATATGTATATACATATATAGATATACATCTATATAGATCTATACATCTATAGATGTATGAAATATACATCTATATATGTATGTGTAATATGTAGTATATACATAGCATGAATATAACATACACAGTATGTATATTTTATAATATATATGTAATACACTAATATTTACTAACATAATAATATATTAATTGATAAGAAGAAGTATGTTATATAACATTACATATTGATATATTATATGATATTATTAATAATGTATATAACACATATATAATATGTGTATATGATACCTGTGTGTGTCTAGTTGTCTGTAGCATACCCTATAGATAATAAACTAATACTTTTGAAAGACACAGAAGAGAGGAAATGAGAAAAGAGACTGTCATTAAAACTTGACCTGCTGTCCATTTTGCTACCCTGGGGCTCTTACAACCCAGAGGACATGACAATGTCTTTGGGAAGGGGTAAATGCACATCAGTGCAATATACAGGTGTTTTCAGATTCACCATTGCTCTTTCCAGCTACAGTCCATGTGATTATAAGTCATATGGTCACAGGATTGCTCATTCTTAGTAAGCCATACAAAGCAAGCCAGCCCAGGGATGGGAAGCAGAAGGGCCAGGGTTTATTAATCTTTGAACCAGTGAATATAGCGCCATCTCCTCTCCACACTGGCCACATTTGTTCCACAAGCAAGAGGAGCAAGCTCAGGCTGCCGTCAAGTTGTTCTTTGTAGTTCATTCAGCATCTCTGGAGTGATGTGTTATTTCTGCTTGAGATTTTCTCTGCTCCCCCTTCCCCCGCCCTTTCAACTACCTGTGTGACACAGTGACACAGTTTTGCATTGATGTGACAAACCTTCCTCGGGTTTGCGGTTATGCAACATTGCTCTTCAGAATAGTTTTGAATATGCTTTTTCTTTGAGTCTTTGTTGGCTTCTCTGAGTTTCTGGAAGACAGACAAAGCAATTCTCATCTCCTGGATTGACTCTTTTAGCCCTTAGCACTCATCAGCTAATATTCTGTTGTGCACATTTTGTGCACACATCATTTTATTTCTCCCAAGACTCTGTCCAGTGCCTTTGATTCTGATATCACATATCCAGTTCTACAAACCATGTGCCCATGAATTAATCACTCCTGAAATGGCTTTTTGGAAAACAGCGTGTGGAGGATCAGTATACAAACAAATTGAATTAACTGTGAGAGACAGATGACGTGAGCTCTGTTCTGCTGATATGCTGGGGGAGTTAGCCAGGCACAGCTCATTAACACTAATGGAAAAATTCATCACTTACGATGTGGATTTCCAAATGCTGCTGAGACGCCATGTCCTCATAATTTGCTATATAATCTGATTATTTCTAAATGCACAACTATCCAAAAAGGAGCTATTCTATCAATCATGAATCAGGAAGATTACCTCTCATTAATTTAAATCTGAATTTCATTGAGAAGAGAATTCCTGTCTAGAAAGCAATTTCTTTTTCTGTGATATCCAAGCTACTGGTATGCCAACCACCACCTATACACTTCTGAACAGCACGTGGCACATGCTTGCCAGAGTTTAACTTTAACCTACACTTTTATTGTATTTTTAAATACAGCATAAAATTCAAGTGGAAAAATGGGGTTTTCTCACTTTGACTTGTATAGCGTGAAAAATTCAGGACAAGTAGGCCCATGCAGTCCAAAGCTCCATCATTTAGCAGCTCTGTAGGCAGAGCAGTATTGAGAAGCAGCATGTGATCTGGATGGTGTTTGTGTGGTCAGAGACTAAACCCATTGGAAAGACTCTAAACCCATAATAGCTGCTTCCATAACTACAGAGAAACTGGGTTCTCCAGTTATCACATAAGGTTAGGATTAAGAGCAGCACCCTTGGAAGAGATGTGTAGCATTAGTTCAGAGGCAGATTGGACTGTTTGACAGTAAACCAAGATTGTGTGTGTGTGTGTGTGTGTGTGTGTGTGCGCGCGCGCGTGCATGCGTCTATTTGCAAAAGTCAAGAAATTTAGATTTTAACCTTGTGAAGCAAGTAAGCATCTATAATAGCTAAATGACATTTTCCATCAATTAAAATGAGTTTAGGAAACACAAATTCTGCATCATCTCATATATATGGAAAATCAAAACAAATGAACTTTTACAAACAGAATGCTATTTAAAGAATGAGTATAGAATAGAAGTTTCCAGGTGATAGACATGGGCACAGTGTGGAGGACCATGTATAATTAGGAATAATTTCCAGGGACTGGAGAGCTTGGTCAGAGGTTAAGAATATATGCTGCTCTTTTCTATTTACCTTCTATCCCTATCTCAGCTCCCCTCCTTCCTCTCCTACCACTCCCTCCCTTTCACCTCCTGACCCCCCCCCCACCTACCCACTCTCCCTTTCTCATCAGGGAAGGAGAAACTTCCCATGGATATCAACCCACCTTGACATATCAAGCTGCAGGAAGAGTAGGCACATCTTCTACTGAGGCTAGACAAGACAGACAGGTGGAGGAAAGAGATCTAAAGACAGGCAATAGAGGAACTGATGAAACAGATGCAGAGGTCTACAGCAAGCATTAGGTGGAGCTTGGAGAATCCTGTGGAAGAGGAGGACGACGGATTGAAGGAGGTAGAGGGGTCAAAGACACCAGAAGAAAACATACAGAATCAGCTAACCTAGGCCCATAGGGTCAACCAGAATGCGCACATGGGGCTGACCTAGGCTCTCTGCACATATGTAACAGTTGTGCAGCTGGGTCTCTAGGTAGGACTTCCAAACCAGGAGCAAGGGCTGTCTCTGGCTACATTGTAAACATTTCTAAGAAAGTAAGCTTTAATTATTCCTAATGTAAAATGTAACCATAGTATAAATAAACACCCGCTAATAGTCCAGGTTAGCTATTGCTTCTTTTTCATAGCATCATATAGCATGTTATATATATATATATATATATATATATATATATATATATATATATATATATATACATATATATATTATTTTTACATGTCAATCAATAAATAAAATATGACCCAGGGATTACATAAGATGAACAGGTCCTTCTCCATTCAGAAAAAGTGAGGAGAGGACCTTGCATTGAGCACTTCCTGGGCTCCTTTCTTTCCTCTCCTCAGTTGCAACTATGTTTTATGGATTCTTTACCCCTGGTGTCAGAGAGAGGCCATCTGCTGTAGAAGTGCAGTAGTAAGTGGTTTGGGAATTGAGCTTTTAGTAAAACAGGTTTGCCATGTGTGAGGTCGGCCTATGGACCAGCACGTTTTGAAACAATGTTGCAGCCCTCCTTCTCTTTGATTAAGGCACAGCTTTACCTCTGTATAATTCACGGGATTCACACATTTAAAGTGCACAATGTAATGGTTTTTGGAGTGAATTCACAGCTAGGCTAATGCCAGCGCAGTCAATTTTGGAGCTTTTTCTTTAGTGTTATTTCTTTTCTGTTTTAGACTCTCCAGTTCTTCTTTTCTTTTCTTTTCTCTTTTTTATTTTATTCAGCTCTTTTTTTATTCGATATATTTTTTATTTACATTTCAAATGATTTCCCCTTTTCTAGCCCCCCACTCCCCGAAAGTCCCGTAAGCCCCCTTCTCTCCCCATGTCCTCCCACCCACCCCTTCCCACTTCCCCGTTCTGATTTTGCTCTATACTGCTTCACTGAGTCTTTCCAGAACCAGGGGCCACTCTTCCTTTCTTCTTGTGCCTCATTTGATGTGTGGATTATGTTTTGGATATTCCAGTTTTCTAGGTTAATATCCACTTATTAGTGAGTGCATACCATGATTCATCTTTTGAGACTGGGTTACCTCACTTCGTATGATGTTCTCTAGCTCCATCCATTTGCCTAAGAATTTCATGAATTCATTGTTTCTAATGGCTGAATAGTACTCCATTGTGTAGATATACCACATTTTTTGCATCCACTCTTCTGTTGAGGGATACCTGGGTTCTTTCCAGCATCTGGCAATTATAAATAGGGCTGCTATGAACATAGTAGAGCATGTATCCTTATTACATGCTGGGGAATCCTCTGGGTATATGCCCAGGAGTGGTATAGCAGGATCTTCTAGAAGTGAGGTGCCCAGTTTTCGGAGGAACCGCCAGACTGATTTCCAGAGTGGTTGTACCAATTTGCAACCCCACCAGCAGTGGAGGAGTGTTCCTCTTTTTCCACACCCTCTCCAACACCTGCTGTCTCCTGAATTTTTAACCTTAGCCATTCTGACTGGTGTAAGATAAAATCTCAGGGTTGTTTTGATTTGCATTTCCCTAATGACTAATGAAGTTGAGCATTTTTTAAGATGCTTCTCCGCCATCCGAAGTTCTTCAGGTGAGAATTCCCTGTTTAACTCTGTACCCCATTTTTTAATAGGGTTGTTTGGTTTTCTGGAGTCTAACTTCTTGAGTTCTTTATATATATTGGATATTAGCCCTTTACTGATGTAGGATTGGTGAAGATCTTTTCCCAATTTGTTGGTTGCCGATTTGTCCTCTTGATGGTGTCCTTTGCCTTACAGAAACTTTGTAATTTTATGAGGTCCCATTTGTCAATTCTTGATCTTAGAGCATACGCTATTGGTGTTCTGTTCAGAAACTTTCTCCCTGTACCGATGTCCTCAAGGGTCTTCCCCAGTTTCTTTTCTATTAGTTTCAGAGTGTCTGGCTTTATGTGGAGGTCCTTGATCCATTTGGATTTGAGCTTAGTACAAGGAGACAAGGATGGATCAAACTATCATTATTTGCAGATGGCATGATAGTCTACCTAAGTCACCCAAAAAACTCCACTAGAGAACTCCTACAGCTGATAAACAACTTCAGCAAAGTGGCAGGTTATAAAATCAACTCAAGCAAATCAGTGGCCTTCCTATACTCAAAGGATAAGCAGGCTGAGAAAGAAATTAGGGAAATGACCCCCTTCACAATAGCCACAAACAGTATAAAGTACCTTGGGGTGACTCTTACCAAACATGTGAAAGATTTGTATGACAAGAACTTCAAGACTCTGAAGATGGAAATGGAAGAAGACCTCAAAAAATGGGAAAACCTCCCATGCTCATGGATCAGTAGAATCAATATAGTTAAAATGGCCATTTTGCCAAAAGCAATATACAGATTCAATGTAATACCCATCAAAATCCCAACTCAATTCTTCACAGAGTTAGAAAGAGCAATTATGAAATTCATCTGGAATAACAAAAAACCCAGGATAGCTAAAACTATTCTCAGCAACAAAAGAAATTCTGGGGGAATCAGTATCCCTGACCTCAAGCAATACTATAGAGCAATAGTGTTAAAAACTGCATGGTATTGGTACAGTGACAGGCAGGAGGATCAATGGAACAGGATTGAAGATCCAGAAATGAACCCACACACTTATGGCCACTTGATCCTCCACAAAGAGGCTGAAAACATCCAATGGAAAAAAGATAGCCTTTTCAACAAATGGTGCTGGTTCAACTGGAGGTCAGTTCTTCTTTTCAAAGCAAATTCTCTTCTCATGATCCTCCTCTTCTCTGCCCTGCTTGCCTCTCACACAGGCTGACAGTATATTCATTGTTGAGTTACAGTGGGAGAAAGGGTTAGAGACACAAGAAAGGATAAAAGGGAAGAAGGGGGAGGGGAGGGCAGGGCAGGGAAGGGGGAAGGGGAAAGGGAGAAGGGATAAGGGGGGATAAGGGGGGATAAAGAGTGATAAGAGGGAATAAGGGGGAAAGGGGAAAGGGGGGCAAGAGGGCAGAAAGGGGAAGGGGGAAAGGGGAAAGCAGGAAAGGGGGAAAGGGGGAAAGGAAGGGCAGGGGAAAAGGGGGCAGGGGACTGGGGGAAAGTGGGCAGGGGGCAGGGAGAAAGGAGGGGTAGGGGGAAGGGAAGGGACTGCCTTCTCACAGGCACCAGGGCAGCAAGGAGGGCCATGAACTCTACAGAAATTAAGGGACTGGAAAACACACTGTGCAGCACTTCCCATTACTCTTAATCATTTCCTGTTCTAGCAATGGCACCTACAGTGATAGCCTACTGCTATCAGCAGCCATGTCCTTATTACATGTGTGTGCACACACATATTCATGGACACACATTTATAGACATACATGTGTTCAAATACACACAATACCACACACCACACAATTATGAAGAAACAGTGAGAAATATCTCATTTTTAAGAGTAGGCCAGCAAGCTAAAGGCTATGTCTTTCTTTTCTGGAGCTTTCTCTGCTATATTCTATATATGTGTGCACACACAAATTTGTTAAATCTTCACAATGTTTCACAGAGTTCTGTAAAGATCTTGACTTCTAAACATCTCTTTAGTGGTACTGAATATTTTATTTAGAAGGGAATTTGGGGCCAGCTCAAGATATCAGAAGAACAGGGGACATGGAAAATTCCTGTGTCAATCACAGGGAAGTCAGCAATGCTAAAAGAATTTGGAGGTGACAATCTCAGAAATGAGAAATTTAAATCCGTGTCGACTGTGGTGACAATGTCAACATATATTACAGACACACTTGCTTAATACATCTGCGCATAGTGGAAAAGATAAAACTGGAAAGAAATAGAGAATATCGGTTGTGTGCAACCAGTAGAATGGTTGTCCTTTCCTCTAACAATGTCTACTAGGAACTTTATAATTTAATATTCAGATAGCACAATCCATTTCAAATATAAATTTCATGATATAATTTTGCAACCTAAATTGAATATAAGTAAAATATTGAGTTGGTACAGAGGTAGCAAAGGTCCTAATGTTTATGGACTGAGCAGGTGATTGGACCTCAGATCTGTGAGCCAAAAATACAGAGTAGAAATGAAAGCCCGCAGATAACACTACCATAGAGATTGTGCTACTAAGCTGATCCAGGTTAGTGGAGATTAATTAAACTGAGGATTAATGAAGCAAATAGGAAACTTAGGTTAACAACACAGCAACTGCCCACACCCACAGGGTGGAGTCTTGGGTTAGGTTCCTGCCATGAGTCAAGTGTTAAGAGTAACATTGACACCATGAGTCAAGTGTTGAGTTAGCGTGGATGTGAGTACAAGGAGAGAAACTATTTATTAGAGTGGAGCCTGTGCGCCCTTTCGTCAGGAAACTTCCACTTTCAGAACCAAAAGAATGCTGATTTACCTCCATTAGGGTAATAACCATGATTTAAATTCTCCAAACAGATTCATCTGTATGGACTTAAATTTGAAGTAATAAACCAAACAGAAGTGTCAGGAGTCAAAACGTTGAGAGGAGTAGAAGGAGGAAGGCAGTTCTAGGAAACCCCACATGTCCACACCCTGTGCTGTGCGACTTGTCATGGGGCTGGACTCTCAGTCCAGGACCCTGGCTGTGGATCCCACTCTACATAATCTTCATAGCAATAGAAATGCAACTAAGGCAGAGACCATGGCTGATACTCCTGTTTCGAGTACTTACCTATTCCAACCAAAAGAGTGCAAAGTTCCAGAGGAAGTTTTGAGTGAACAGAGCGGGCATGCTCTCTCAGGGCACCCCTCTCTAAGCAGTGTGTCTGTAACCCTTTGAAGCACCCCAGTGAGTAATCCCATTGCTCAGAAGAGCCTGTCACCAGGGCAGAGTTAAAAAGAGAAGTGGTTTAGCTAAGCCGTCTGAAGACTCCTGAGCTACCATAATTCCATCTATGAAGCGTGAATGGCTACCAGTCAGTGCAGACTGAAACAGGGAGCAAGCATCATCCGTTTTAGTTGTAGGGACCTTCTGCTGTCCCCAGCAACCTCCACAAGACCCCATCTTGGCATCTCTGCCCACCTGTAGAGTGAGTCCAATTATCCCGTCTTCCTCATCTTTCAACATGTTAGAAGCAATGCTGAGTCTCAGCCCAGGGCAGCCCCTCTGCCTTACGCATCTTCATCCTTACACTGAATGGGCTTCTCTCCCATTATTTTCTTTGCGAATCGCCAGATTTAGTAAATTCCATATGCCAGTGATTATTTTCCCAGAAGGTCTCAGAACCAAGTCTTTCCTCTGTCTCTGGCCAGACCTCCCATCCATCCATCCATCCATCCATCCATCCATCCATCCATCCATCCATCCATCCATGTCCTGTTGTGGCATTCCAATGCATCTCAAAGCTGAAGCTTTGGGGACAGGCTTCCATACTGACATCACTATACTTTCCCACCTCAGGAACCAGTATTCTGTTCCTTGAAGCTCAGTGAGTTCAGTCCTGTTTCAGGAAAATGACCTTATTCCCTCCTTGGCACAGAAGTAAGAGGTGGGTGTGGCAGCAATGGAGATGGTTTTAATGGACATTGCTCCTCACCAAGATCTTCATCATTTAAATCAACAGTATGCACAGTGTGATACATACTTACAGAACCTGGTTCCAAATTAAATGTTTAATATACATTTTCCTGTTCTGAAGATCTCATGACTCTTGCGTGTGAAATGGACCGTGCATGAAAATGAACCACGATTAGCTCTTCACAGCCATTAGCGTTGTTATTCTGTTTATTTCTTTGAGGAAGAATCTCCCCCTCTCTATTGTCCTGAATGGCCAGTATTGTGTGAGCCATTTGCTCATCTTTTATACTATAAGGCACCTGTTTGTTTGTCACTGCCAAAGTCAAAGACCTATAAAGTATTGGGCTTGGTCCTACTGTGTGACAACACACCTAACCCAGTGCTAGCAACACAGTGCCATTCTGCAATACATGTGATTGGGAGCTTTATCATCTCCTGATCCTAGATTCAACTATCACAGAACACTTTGAGTGTGTTTAGTGTCACATTGTGTAATTGTTGTATTTGGCTCTTTTAGGTACAACCTCAGTGTTTATGTGTATATGAAATATATACGTTCCCATCTTAAAAAATGCTGGCAGGGAGCTTTGAAATAATTTTTCTGGCAGAAAGTCAAGGCTTTCTCTATCTCTTTTCCCCTTGTAGTTTATAAGTTATGTCACTTCCCAATAAAAAAATCTTTCCAGATGGTCAGTTCCTCACATTGCGTTTTGCTCCATGCAGAGAATGTGTCTGTTTCTAAAGAATCCCCTCTCTCCCACATGTTCTATTCTTGAGGAGGCAGCTCCACATTTGAGAATGAAAAAAAATTAAAACATGAAACATCCAAATTTCCCTAAGAGTATCCTAATGATCCTACTTGTTCTCAACAGTACCCAAGACATCTGTGAATACACCAGCACTATCACTTCCTAGTCAACAAGGCACCTACTATGTGCAAGGCACTTTGACAAGTGTTTCTTCATTTTTATTTTCTGGCATATTTGGGAAAATGTTTTTTTTCCCAATAAATAGCTTGATATATTTCTAAAACCCAGTCCCTCAGATCAAGCTGCCAGCCCTTACATCCTATGTGTATAATTCTCCAAACGTGTGCCCTTAAATGACTTAAGGCCTCCATGCTTTATCCTTGGCATATGTCACATGTACAATGAAAGGAGACCTTCCTTTTCTTTTTCTTTCTTTTTGAGACAGGATCTCATTCTGTAGTCCAGGCTTGCCTGAAACTCACTATGTAGCATCAGCTTGCTTTAAGCTTATAGAGATCCTCCTGCCTCAGCTTCTCAAGTGCTGGCATTATAAGTGCCAGCCACCATATCTTCCTTATCACATTCTTCCTCCTTTCATCCTTTCTGGGGTGCTGGGTGTTGAATTGGGGGGGGGGCTCAAGAATGCAAAGCAAGTATTGTACCGCGTAGCTATATCTATACTACGGCTTCCAGTTCAGTGCCTTTATGGGTTTCCTGAGGGAGGGAGTGAGTGAGTGACTGACTGACTGACTGACTGACTGACTGACTGAAAGGGTCTCTACTTCTTGTGCCTTCCCTTGGGCTCTTTTCTTCCTGTTTATTTATTTTGCCCGTCTGAAATATTACTTTCTGTCTTAAATTACTATATTTTATTTTATTGTATTTTATTATTATCCCTTAGAAGGTTGGTTGTTTTCTAATGAAAGACAGAAAGGATATGGATCTAGATAAGATGGAAGGTAAGAAAGGATTTGGAAAAATAGAGAGAGGAGAAATTGTAATCAAGATATATCAAGTGAGAAAAACAATTTATTTTTCAATAAAGGGGGTAAAAGAGGGACATCCTTCTTGGGGATATTGGGAGAGTTAACTTGGATGAGTTCATATAGAAAGAACTTCAGTCAGGCTCATAGAAATACTGTGAAAGTATTACCTATTTGATATTAGACTAATCAAGTTTTATACAACTTCCTTTCATTTTAAGGCCTAACATTGGTACAAATAAAAACTTTCTATATGCACACTCTAAGAAAAATTCATGGCCTTTTATAAAATGTAATCACATGTTCTCAAAAGCAAATCGTTTATTTAAATAACACTTAAAATAATTTGTGGTAGAAATAGTAATATTGATAGCATTCTCTGAAAAATAGGTATTTATCCTTATCAGAATTTACGCTGATAAGCCAACTATGTAATATCACACGGTGTATTTTTTTCTTAAGGCTCTTAAAGGTTTCCCTTCATGATTTAATGAAAGATTCCTAATTTGTCCCTTATTGCTAATAAGGGCAATATTGCTTTATATGCATTAGAATTTAGGACACATTTGCCTTTTGGCACGTTAACTAATTTAGAAATAAATGGTTGACAAGCACCTCTTTTAAATGGAATCTGCCTTTACAGATCGAACTTTCAAATGCAGTTTTCCATTGTCAGAAAAACCACTAACCAGATGTCTACACTGGCGGTAAAATTTTAAGCATAAAACATAGTGCTCTCTGCTAGAGGTAGACTGTCTACAGCAGACAGAACTCACTCTCTCACATAACTGGGAACCCATCCCCCTGAGCAGGTTTTCATTTCTCCTTCCACCAGTTCTTGCCAGTCACCATTCAGATCAGTACTGAGATCGCACAGAAGAGGAATTATGCAGTTTCTGTTCTTGAGAAGTCAGCTTGTTTCTCCTGGAATAATGTTCTCAAAGTTCATCCCACTTGGCTTTCCTTCATTTTAAAATGATAGAATCTTAAAGATCATTAAAATTTTAAAACAGTTATAGAAGCATGAGAAGCAAGGGCAGACACCAACAGACAGGATTGTATGCTGCATTTGTTGGTGATAGGCAACCCAAGCATGTGTCCGCTCTACCGGGCAGAGCCCAGTGTAAGCTTTAGGTGACTTTTTTTTTTTTTTTTTTTTTTTTTTTGTGACTCCACAGGCCTGCCAGGAATTGCTTGTAGAGGTATTGGGAGGCTAGCAGGACATCTGCAAACCCTCTTGAGTGTGTGAGTGTTTGAGAACACTTATCTCACGTGGGTGAAGAATGAGCAGGTTTCCTTGTTCTTTTAACCAGCACCAAATAGCACTCCTAGTCTTAGCATATAGGTTTGCCAAGATAATTGTGAGTATTGGCACTTAACCCACAGGTGAGGTACTACTAAAATTCAAATGTATCCTTATGCATTCCCAATAACAATAATTTCATTTAAATTCAATCACATTGAATTTAAAGTCTTCCAGCAGAAGGGATTATTTCATGAGGCTCCATTGCCAAATCATATACATTGAATTTATAGATAATTTTATTAAATCATGCTTGAAAAATTTTTGAGTTCAACAACTATCAAGTTGTCTTTCCACCACTGTTCTTGACACATAGTTTCTCTTCTAAGTGATAGTTTATCTTTATATTTTCATGTTCATAATAAAACAAACAAAATATGAAAAGGAAACATACATTAAAGACATCATTTAAACCAGGGTAGTCCAATTTAAAACTGAATTTGCAAATTAAATTATAAAAGAATAGTTTGACATGATCATACTTCTTTAAACTAAAATAGAACAATTAAAAGAATGAAAACAGCTTGTATATCATAACCGCAACATTCCTTGTAATGACAGAAATGCAAAAATTATTGCAATAATTGTTTTGATTGAATTAATAAAGCAGCATGTTAATCACATCATTTGCCTAATTTCCTGCTTAATGTTACCTGGGTAGATGGGGTTCTAGTAGAATATTTTTTTTAAACCACAGATTCTATTCATCTGATCATCTTGCTGAATAAATTATACAAATTGCTTATTCAGTACATTAGCCTGATTGCAGTGTAAAATCTCTAAAGGCCATCAGTACGGGTGGTTAGCATACTATCTCATTCCTTAAGGCCAATTTACACCTTTGAAGTTTCTAGTAACCATATGCTAAATGTTTTAGAGGAACATCCTCTCTGTCTCCCTGTCCATCTCCTGCCCCCTCCACGTGCCTCTCTTTACTCTAGGTGTATTCAGTCTGGATTACTGAGCATATTACCTAAGACAGAACTCAGAAAACATTTTGGTACAGGCTCAATTAAAGAGTATCTCCTAAAGCAATTAAACGCTGCATCTCGAGCTTGACTTTTTGATATTAAAACAGATGTTAATGAAATGGCTAAGCTCCAAGCCGCCATGAAAAGGAAGCAAATAGAGAATGAACTTAATGTCCCTCTCCTTCTGTATACACCATCTTTAAAAGCTCACTTTCTTGGCTTTTACTGGGTTCAAGCTTGTGAATATTTCTAAAATTCACATCAGGATCCCACTGGCTGAATTGTGATAGGTAGCCTTTTACCTTTTATGTGGGGTGGGGGCAACTGGTCCTCCAGTTCTGCAGTAAAGCCTTTGCTGCTTCATCAGGATGAGTACAGATACCAGAAAGTGATAAGGGTTTGCTGTTTGTAAAAGACAGAGGCAGCAGCGTCCTTGCAGGCAGCTATGTGGAATGGCCAGAGGAACTGCAAAGATGATAGCAAATGTGGGCTGAGTTTGGAGACCCTGAAAAAGAGGCTGAGGTGAGGGTGAGGACAAGGTCTGTACTGTTAAGATTCCAGAGTCTCATTCCTCAGCTTTATGCTGGGATAAGGCCTCTCAGTAATCTGGGACATAAGTAAATATGTAAAGATGCCATCTGTGGTCTGTGCTTCCTGTTTGTTTGGCAGCAGACATTTGCTGGGGTGCTGAGCGGCAGGTCGCTCAATGTTATTAAGTTCACACCTATGACTCCTGATTTGTAGGAAATTTATTCCTTTGAAGAAGATCTGTAGTTCAAGCAAAAATAGAGTGACAGTCACACTCATGAAAGCTGGAATGGGTGTCAAATTTAGAGAACAGAGACCATCTTGATGTAACTACATGCTGGTCTTGCAGGTAGTGAAGATGCAATTGGCTTGGCCAGGAGGTTACTTCAGGATGATGGAAGTCATTGAATGCCCTGTGAGAGAGATTATTGTTCCTTGTCTAAGGGCATGCTCTTCATAGTTACTTTTTGTTGCACTGATAAAGACCATGAACAAGAGCAACCTTAAGACAAAGAGTTTGTTTTTAATCTTACAATGCCCAGGTTACATAACACCACTGAGTAAAGTCAGGGCAGGGGTTGAAGGAGGGAACCTGGAGGCAGGAACTAAAGTAGACATCGTAGAAGAGCTCTGCCTCCCACTTGGCCTTTCTCGGCTTTTGCTCACCCAGGATTTTAACACACCCCAAAAACATTTGCCCAGGGATGGCACCACCCACAGTGGGCTGAGCCCTCCTATATCAATTAGTAATCACGGGGAAAAAAATGGCCTTCCAAACATGACTACTGGCTGTTCTGATGGAGGAGATTATTTGCTTGAGCCTTTCTCTCAAGGGTGTCAAATTGACCACCGAGACATCACCAGAAAAGAGTGGGAAGGAAAGGAAGAAAGGTTCTCTCTTTCTCACATGCACCTGTACTATGAAATATGAATTCCTTTTACCAGCAGCAGTTATAATAGGATGAGTTACAGCTGAAAAGAAATTAAGTTTACTGGAGGTACACATGTGATATATGTTGAACCCTCTACACAGATTAGCACACTGAGCTCGAATCCAGCCTTCACATTACATATGAGAAAACCATGGAAGATTGGTGTTGTAGTGGAAGTGAAACTCAATCCAGTCCATCCCTAGAGTCTCTTTTGCTATCTCAGTGTTCCCTGAGTGCTCTGTCAGAGTAACTTCTTTTTAAAAGAAAATTATAGAAAAGCTAACAGTCCAGGAGGCATCCTTCCTAAATTCCCTTAATGCTAAAAATACCATGAGGGGAGTTCTGCTTCTCTACCTCATGCCTCCTCACCATGATGCTATGCTTCTCCAAAGACTCAGACTTGATGGAGCTACCCATGATTGACTGAGCTCTCTGGATCCATGAGTTGAAATAACCCCCCTTGAAGTTATTCTTGCCAGGTGTTCTGGAGGAAGCCATGAGAAATGTAACTAATACAAGAGCCAAGGTTTTCTTCCATTTTCTAGTAACATTAAGTCATCTCTATGTAAAAGATGTTAGTAGATATCAAATGGGAAACCCATGGACTAAGTCCCTATCTGGATGTCCTTCATCCACGTGGGCAGCATCATAGGAGGATGGTATATAATCAGAATTTACCAGAAAATAAAAAACCAAAACACCAAAGTGGTGTCAACATGGAGCTTAGCAATATGGTAACTACCAAATACTTGACAGAGCAACATCTAAGGAGGAGAAATTTGTTTTGGCTATAGTTTTGGAAGGTTCAGTCCATCTTCCTTGGTTTTGTTTCCTTGGTTCCTTTGATTCTAGGCTTAGAGTAGTTCAGAACTTCAGAATGAAAGGCAGAGTATAAAACATACCACAGTGCAGAGAGAAGCCAGAGGAAGTGGAAGCCAGAAATATTTGGGATAAGTTAAGAGTTTCCCAGGGCATATTCCCCATGAGCTTTTTCTAGATATGGTCTCTCTTGTAGACTTAGATTTTTTTTTAAAAACCACCTCTTAATAAGGATTCTCAAAGACATCGAACCCCCCCCCCAGCCCACCATTCAAAGGTAGGGTAGAAAAGACAGTAAATAGGACAAGGGGAAGTGGACCTCTTTAGAAGTACTTCCTTGGGGGCAATTCCAGTCTTTGTCAGGAAACCACCAGTCCAGTTCAGCAGGGTCAGGGTAGCAAAAACAAGTCTGCAGCGGTGGCACAATCCAGCAGAAACAGCCGGTCTCCCACCAAATCGGCAGGCGCAACCAGGACCATCCAAGACACCAGAAGTTCTCTGCCTCACCTCTCTCAATGAAAAGAATAACACTGAAATGACGCATTGCAGAGCTAGCTCTGTAAACACCCAATACTTTAGCTTCTAGAGGAGAACAGAATTAAAACTGTTGACTGTTTCATTTGTACCTATAACTGCAAAAACTTGTATGTGGACTCAGTCGCTTTTCCACATAAACGCTTGCTACTGTGATTATTCATAGACCTTCAAACAAAACTCAGAAACAGAGAATGACTTGCTCAAAGTTTGAGAGGGATTAGTTTTAATGGAGTTTCCCTAATGTTTCAGCCCCTGTGTTCATCACCATGTTGAACTGATTATGTGCTTAATTTAATTAGTAACTCTCCCCTAGCTTCCTAATTGGCCATTTGCATGACTTTATAAGATCAGGGAAGAGTTCACAGAAAAATGTAAGAACCATAAGTTTTCCATTCACCTCCTTAGGTTCTATGCATATTTAGATTTCTTTTGAACTCCAGTAATGAAACTTTTAGAATTATCATATTCCCTTTACTCCATGTGCAGTAAATTATCTGCTATTTGAAATGACAGCTATGTGATGGGTGAAAGTTGGCTGTGTTGTATTTTGTTATCTTTCTTGTTTGTTTGTTTGTTTGTTTGTTTATTTAGTTAGTTAGTTCACTCCAGATTTTATTCCCCTCCTGGTCCACCCTCCAACTCTTCCACATCCCATACCTCCTCCCTACCCCTCACCCCCGTCTCCACGAAGATGTACCCACCACCTACTATACCAGACCTCTAAATTCCCTGGGGCCTCCAGTCTCTTGAGGGTTAGGTGCATCTTCTCTGATTGAATCAAGACCGGGCAGTCCTCTGCTGTATATGTGTTGGGGGCCTCATATCAGCTGGTGTATGCTGCCTGGTTAGTAGTCCAGTGTTTGAGAGATCTTGGGGGTCCAGGTTATTAAATTTAAAGAAAACTGACTCTGAGATTCAAGACTTCAAATAAATAAATAAAGGTGTAAATCTCTCTCTCTACCCTCTTTCTCTCTGTATGTATGTATATGTATGTATGTGTATATATATATATATATATATATACATATATAATATTTGTGTATATGTGTATTAGAGAGAGAGAGGTATTTTTCTATCTCAATGTGTGGGGACAATAAAATTCTGTAACATTTTTAGTATTTAAAATCAAGTGATGAGGCTTTCTAGCCCACAGTCAAATGTGTATCATTTGCACTAACTCCTAATCTTCATAAGAGTAAAACCAGCCACAACTTAACTTGTATGTTAGCTCTTAGACGTTTTTATGAAATGTTTCATAGCTATAATACAGTTTCAGTGCTTTGTGTCTCAATATACATCCCATCTTTGCTGTCGTTTTTCAAAAAAATCAGTGTTTTCTAAGGGAGAAAAGGGAGATTTACTCATCAGCCTTATGACACAGGGCACTCATATTAAAGGTGGTGTGTCCTGGGGAGAGGTCACTGCATTTCTAATGTAATGAGGACATACTGGGAAGTAGCTTCAGAGGAAGGAATCGCTTCCTTCCACTCTAGTTACAGCTGCACAGTCACCACTAACCTCAGCATGTGCCTGCTGCAGGGACAAGGCTCTCTGCCATCTGCAGGACAAATGATCACTCAGCCCATGTTTCCCTTCCTCCTTCCTGTCTTCATGGTCATGGATCCCTCTGTGATCTGATAGAGGCACGGATTCAGTGCTTCCCAGCGGCACTTGGTTCTCAAAGGCAAAGGCTCTCACATCTTCCATTCCATAAAAGGTTTCAAAAGAAATCTCCCATCTGCCTCCCTGCAGAGACATTAGGATCAAGCCTCTCATCTAGAGTGTGACTTTTCAGCCAGGCAGTGGTGGCACACGCCTTTAATCCCAGCACTTGGGAGGCAAAGGCAGGTGGATTTCTGAGTTCGAGGCCAGCCTGGTCTTTAAAGTGAGTCAGGACAGCCAGGGCTACACAGAGAAACCCTGTCTCGAAAAACCAAAAAAAAAAAAAAAAAAAAAAAAAGAATAAATAAATAAATAGAAAATATACACAGTGTGACTTTTCAGTGTTCTCCTATCTCTGCCTGAGAGAGGAAAAAAGTGATACTATTTAGTATTGGAGGTAAAGCACTGCACTAAAATATTAAATAGAGTAGGCCTCGCAGAGGTGGGTTCCTTGCATTTGGAGCAGAACACGTTGAAATCCAGCTGCAGCCTCAACCTGGGATAGATGGGTAGATTCCTGCATCTCCCAACATCATGGGAGCCACCCGCCTATTTCAGGCCACTTCACTTCTAGGGATGAGAAGAAAGGTGGTGGAGGATTTGATACTTCCCACAATCCTGCTGACTACTTGGTTATTTTATGTTTTGAAGGGCAGCACTCGGAGCTACCCCATCCATCCGTACTGTTCTCATGTTTGTACTGCTTGCATTTCTTTTCCATGCTGACAGAAAAAATCAAAATAAATATTTGTGAAGGAGAAGGAACCTGTGTCCTAGAGGATGGGGGTGGGGTAGCCTAGGAGCCTGTTGCCTCAGCCCCTCTGGGCTATACGGAGGTTATAGCTGGACTCCAAATCAGAGGCTTCCACAATATAACTCGTGACAGCTCAGTTACGGCTTCCAAGGTCCCAGTTTCCCAAATCTCAGATTTGACAGGGAATGGTTTGTTGGCTTCTTGGCTTGAGTTTGGGAGACAAGGGTTGAGTCCATAGAAGAGGACTGAAAGAATATGGCAGGAACACAGTGTGCCACACCAGTAGGGCACTGAGATTCTAGTTACAGTGGCAGAGTCAACATTTTGAAACAAAGACTAAGGCTGATGTTGATGTGAGGGAAAGCAAATCCTGCGAGACTGATGGGGCTTCAGAGCAGAGCAAACCACAGATGCCAGGTTGCCAGTACTTTCTGCTGCTGCTGAACGTCGTGCCTGTAAAACCTGAGAACAGGGCTTGGGGAATTGCCCCTGAACTTCTATCATCCTGGACACAAGGGGAACCACGGTGGTCCTGGGGATAAGGTGTCGCTGATGAGGAAAGAAAGACAGAGAAGCAGAGGGGTCTCCCAGACAGACACCAAATGCAGGGGTTCAGCACCAGCTGCCTGAACAGCTTCCTCCCACACTGACTTCACTGAGATACAGAGGCAGATCTGCCTTCCGCACAGCGCTCTAAAAACACTGAAACACTAGTTTGTGTTTCCATTTAACTTCAGGTACTAGGATCTAAACTTACATATTCTCAACACAAATCTACCACATGTTATCTTGATCACTAATGTCTCGTCGAAGTGGCATTGAAAGTTCCTAATGGTGTTTGCAATTATCTTTTCATCATTAAGTGAAAGGGATCTGTCAGAGGAATAAACCTCTTGCTTGCTGCGACCGTCTTTCAGCTTTATGCTTGCTTAGCTGACATCTCTCTTCATCGGCTAGACTGCTGAGGAATCGGGTACTGGCAGTTTTTTATAAAGGATATGAGTGATCCTTATGGAGCTCCTGATATTATACTGGTTCAGTTTCCAATGGGTCAGCCACATAGATCACGCTGTCTTTTTGCTTGCCTGCACTCAAGGGATCCTCTGAGAACTGAGGAGGAACAGGAAATTGGCTCCACTAGAAGAGCCAACACTCCCAGAGAGGCACCTGCTGTACGGAGGCATCTGCTCAGTCTGCCATCCGCTGCTGTCTCCACCCACAGTGACCTGGGATCTTACCGTACTCCTCTACCAACCAGCACTGTGTTAGATCCTGAATACCAGAGCATTAATTCAAAGCAGTTTTAACATAAGTCACTTAGGGGTTCCACTGCTGGGATGAAACACCATGATGAAAAGCAACATGGACTGAACCGGCTTGCTCAGCTTATGGTCCCACAGTGTAGTCACCCATCACTGGGTGAAGTAAGGGAAGGGACGCAGGCAGGGCAGGAACCTGGAGGCAGGAGCTTATGCAGAGGCCACAGAGGAGTGCTGCTTACTGGCTTTCTCCACCAAATTTTCTGGCCTGATTTTAATATACCCCAGGACCCCCTTCTCAAGGGCGGAACAACCCACAATGGGCTATTCCTTCCAAACCAACCACTAATGAAGAAAATACACAATATACTTGCCCATGGGTCAGTCTGGTGAGGGCGTTTTCTCAACTGATGCAAACAATTATACTCAAAAGCTGAGTCTGCCCACCGTGTTTGTCCTTTCTTCATCTCTTACCAGTGCTGTCTTACATTCTTCACAAGGCCTTTCTTCTACAAAATACGCTGTTGCCATTTAATATATTCTTTTGAACCCCCCTAGTCCATACTGTCAGAATCCAGGTCCTCACAGGCTTGGCATACCTGATCAAAAACTATTTCACTCCAGTGATGCTCCCAGACATGTCTCATGACCATGGAGACAGCAGAAGAAAATTCTGTCTGCACATAGGCACAAATGATGAATGACAGAAGAGAAAGGAAGACAGATCTTCTTCCAGTTCAAGGAAATATTGACTAAGAGAGCTCTGTGTTAGCTGTCTTTCTCCATGGTGCACCAATAAGCCAGAGAGGTGGGAGCAGTGGGGTGGGACGGGGAGGTGCAAAGGCAGGCAGGAAGAGTCACTTAAGGGGCTTGGATCACTAAAGCCTCAGTTGAAAGTCTGTGTTAGATGGGCATTCATGATTCTGAGAAGCAGCTCATTGTAGCGGTAGTAGGTTATTATGTGTGTAGAGAGCAGGAACAAAACTTTTCCATCTCTGCTGTTAGCCTAAGGCCTTCTAGCCCTTCTCTGCAGAAAGTGCTTCCCTGGCGTCCCATGCATGCAGTCTAGCAGGTCTTTACTGCTCTCCTCTGCTGCAAATGGCGCTTCACCTCCGGCCACTCACTGTGTTTTCCCAGACACTGAGCTGTTCCCCGGAATAACACTACACCAGAATCTCTGGTGTCTCTCCACAAGAGTTATGCCACAGTGTTTTTAAACTCCCTTGAGAATCTCATACAGTATTTTTTACTCATATTTTTTTGCACCCCAACTCCTTCAAGATCCCTCACCACTTCCCTGCCCATCTGCTTTTCTATTCCTGTCAGATGCCATCTGATCTATGCCATGGCTTCTTAGCCTTTTTGAGGTTTTCCACCTCTGCACACCTCTGGGACTAATAACTTAATAACTGGGGAAAATCTTAAGAAAGTGTAGAGAATGGGAAATTTGCTTAGGTTGTATGAACCTGTTGAGTGTCTAGTGATAATAATGTATGTGGAACACCTGGTTCTTCAAAGGCTTGTGATACACAGTCAACAAATATGTTTATTATTTTTATTGTGAATTGTGTTCACTGGTCTGATTGCCTTAGTCTCTAATGTGCTTAGCCTCTAGCCACTACAAATTTATGGGATTTGTTATTTTATCCTGTGAGGCATATTATTATAACCAATAACTGAAAGATTGATAGGCCAATAGACCAGCACTCTCCGATCTGCTAGACCACCATGATACCATCCATTATACCAACACAGGTCTACCTTGCCACATTGGGTCGGGTTGATACCATGACCATTCATTCCACTCCAATTCTAGAGGCCAATTTCCAATAGAGTTTGCCACTAAATTCCTTCTGCAGAGAGTGTGCTTATAGACCCTTCTGGAAAACTCATTCTACCTTAAATAGAGGGAAGTTTGCTTTGGTCCATGATTTAACTTTCAGGTGTTCGTGAAGCATTTATTTTATGTTATATAAGCAGACAGAAAATAGACATTGCCTTCCTGAAAGAGCCAACAGTCTTTACATCGATGCACTCAGCCACATAAGCCTCTAGATACAGCCTCTTCTAACATTGTGGGCGTGATAGCTGTGGTCTAAGGGATCTCAATGAGATTGTGAGATTGCCTATCTTTCAAGGTGTGTGTGTGCTTCTGCATGTGTGTGTGTGTGTGCAGGCATTGTATGTGTACATGTACATGTGAGTGCACTTGTGTGTGTGCCTGTGTATGTGCATGTGCATGCGTGTATGCGTGTGTGTGTGTTCTCCATCATGGAACTCTTCTGACTTAGCCCTGATTTTCTCTTATTCCACTGTGGGGAACTCAGAGCCTAAGAGAATAAGAACCTTTTCTGAGAGGGTATCTAGGTGATCTATTGTGTCTTCACTTTCCCTGGTAGTTGTTACATCACAGCTGGCAGTAGCAAGTGTTTGAAGATGGTTTTGGGAGACAGGACCATTAACATAGACGTGTAAAAGAGCCTGATAAACTGGAACATGTGCTCTAGCTGACTCTTCAATCAATTGATAATGAGGAGCAAGAAGAACCCCAGGCCTCCTGGGCTGCGGTTATCTTAACCACCTAAGAGTGTCCCCATCAGACCCAATACCAATCTTCCCACACAAGTACAGGAGGCTTAAGGAGAGAAATGCAGTCATAATGTTTCTGAGCACATGGCTGCTAAGCCCTGAAGGCTTCGTATTCTCTGAGAGTGGCGGGCATTGCTAGCTACTGGTGAAACAAACAGGTGACAAGAGCTTATGCACTGGAAAGCACAGCACTGTGTGAAGTGGCATTTGGCATCCTCACTGCGACATGGGAAGTACATCTGGATACTATTCTTAGGTTCCCAGGTTTCCAAAATCATAAATGCTGCATGTGCTAATGAATCTGTCTATAATACTTGGCTGAATGGCCTCAAACTAGAGACTTTTCTTTCTCAAAAGGCAATGTGGAAGGAAACTATTACAGTCTATACATATGAGAGAAAAAATCTCTTATTTTTAAATATTAAATGTATGTCTATTCTAATGAAAACGCACCCTGATTTGTCATGGTAAACTAACAGCTGCACTTCTCCTTTTATACCACCCAGTGCTTTTGGATGCCCATACTCAGATGTGAACTTGAAAAGAGAGGCAGCGCTTCAGGATCGCCTGAGAGAACAAACACAGGCAAATCTGGAACTCGATCCTTCACATTCCAAATCAGAGAACCCCTGTAATTTGAATTTCAATGGAAATTGTGAAAAAGTGAACAGTCAGTGCAGGTAAGAAACTCTGGAAGCTTGGGCCAGAAAGTGAATTCTAGTAGAACAAACTTGTTGCTTGTTCCTTAGATTTTGCCAAGGTAATTCTTTGGTATAATGTTATATTTAGTATTTCATAGAGTTATTTACTATCCCAACTGTTCAAATAGATGTCTTTTCTGTATGTAAAAATTGTGTGTAAGCAGCAGAGAGCACATCTCATATGTGTGGTCCTAAAAGATTCCCTTTGATCTTGCAAATGTCTCTGTTCTTTGGTCTCAATTCACCAGTGATGTCTTCTGGGGAGAGCTGAGAATTTACATCTGCTGAGGCACAGCAGGATTCCCCCTCAGACCTGTTAGTTGTCTGTGTCACTTCAATCCATGCCTGCCTGAGAACAAGTTCAGAGTCTCCTTACTCTCTATTCTAAGTCAGTGGGAACACATCACCTTTTCTTTCCTAAGTTTTCAGGGGCAGGTTTTCAATTTTGATCTATGCAATTGTTTGATGAGATGCTTTCAGATACAACCTCATTGGATTTTTTAAAACTCAAACAAGCAAATCTAAATAACTCCTTTCTTCAAAGTACCCCATCTTCTCTAATAGGAATTGCAAATGCAGGTAAATCAAACATTAAATACATAACTGGAAGCGAGACAAAGACTGGTGAGAAAAGTGCTTAACTCCATGTCAGGCCACTGTCCTATCTAGGTCTTGGGACCCCAGCACGCCATCTGTGGTTGATACCAGAGGGTATTCCCAGTCTCAGGTCTCAGACTTCAGAATTTATCCCATGGGTAGAGCTCCCCTAGGACAGCTTTGCTTATTCACCTCCCAAGTCCCCAAGTTGCACGTGTTCACTTAGAGAACTGGGCTCAGCAAACATGTTCCCACACATATGTTGTTATGTTATATGTTGCTGCATGCATTTAGATTTGTTCTACTTTCATACCAATGGCTCAGAGCATGTGAAAGACATTTCGTTTTTGCTAAAGAGCTATTTTGATTCCAGTGGCTCAGCACACAATCACAATTTGGCTACCCCTCAGTTGCGTGAACCCCTCCATGTGCACACACATGCCTCTATTTCTGTAGTGGTGTCTTGCATTTTTATTATTTACCGCACGCCCACTCCTCTGTTGAATCTTCACAGGCTCTGACTGTTCTTTGCTGCCTGTTCACACCCACACTGTGTACAACGGGAGCACGTGCGTTCTTTCTTCCCACCCCCCTCACCCCCCCACCCCCGATTGAAGAAGGCTTCCTTTTTTTTTCTTTTCTTTTTAAAATGATCTTCTCCAGGAACCACATTTATTTATTCCAAAATCATAGAGACAACTCCGCCCATGTGCCTGCTTTCTTTTTGCTACATTCTGTTATTTTTTTTTCCCAAGTGAAGATCCGGCCAGTCTTTCTTGTAAATATTTTAGATATGTATCTTTGGCATCATGGGGCACAGGGACCTAGCAGGTCTTTGAGCTACATTTGAAAGTATTATGTCATCTCAGTGGTTGCCTAAGACATCCCCTCCCCCAGCAAACACAGGTATCTCATTGTCACCCCATCTCAAATTCCTCAAAGGGAGGTCCCTTGTCTGATGTTTTATTGTGTGCTATGCAATTTCTGAGGGGTGTCACACAATAGTATAACAGGTAGAATAGTGAACACAGAGAGAAAGGGTAGTAATTTAGCTAATGATTAAATGCAGACGTCTCAAGTGACCCTATGTTATCCAATCCCATGCTGTGTACACTCGGAACTGTCAGTACCTATAGGAAGAAGATACACCTAGTGCCCACCGTGAGTCATTCCCGCTTCCATCCAAACCCCTCCTTGTATGTCAGACACTCACAGAATTTGCATCCTGCTCATGCCCACTTTGAACTCATTCCCATCCCTGATCTTATTTGTGGTTGTGGACACGAGATTTCCAGTCTCTGGAAAAAGAGGGCAGGAAAACCAGCAGTGGGCGCTCCATGGACTAATTGTGGGCAGATAAAATGCAGTTCAGGGCCCTTCCATGTTTCCTGGTGGTACCTCCCTGAGGCTGCCGTTGATCTAACCCATAGCACTGAAATCACATAATCAACCATAGATGGCTTTGACTTCCATGTGTTTTCTCTGCTCTGAGCTTTGCACAGGATAAGCAAACTTTGCTCTAGTAGCATTGTCAGGCTTCTGACACTTCAATTGGAAATGCAGCATTGCCACAGACACACAGAAACACACATACACACACACACACACACACACATGAACACACACAAATAGATATAGATAAACTATAGATATTAATGAGAGGGAGAGAGGGGCAGAGAGATCTTTGCAGTGAGGTCATTTATGAAGAACCTATAGAAGGTATTTATCTTCACATTTTTTTAAAATTAAAGGATAATATTTTAAAACCCAGTAGGATATATCTACCAGGTATCTATAAGATTTACCTGTGAAAAGTCAGATACCCCTGTTGTATTAACCTTTAGAACTCAGACTCACAATATTACAACAGGTGGCAACTATTGAAGAACATATTTAGTTTATATGAAATATATATTCTTGTTTTAGTTTAAATACAATGTTTATATTCTTTATTCTTGTGTTGCTAGAGTAAGTAATGGTACATTCATGATGCAGTAAATGGAGACAAACTGCTTCATACAAGTTTTTCACTTAGGCATGGACTGCATGCCGGATAGCACCTTTGATGAATGTACTTAATGGTTTATAGTGTCTAACCATCTTGCGCTTTAGATGCAATGGAGATTCTTGACATCATAGCATTGCCTGTAGTGAGGAATGCTGTATTTTGGAAGTAGAGACCTCTTGGCTGTCAATCTAGGACTCAAACCTAAGCTGTCTGATTACAGCCAGCATACTTCTATCCCACAAAGTAAAAACATAGGATATATAAATAACTGCTATCGTCTTTGTATTAAAGTCACCCACTCCCTTTGAGGTACACAGTTCACATCATACCATCTTGTGAGTTTTACCTTATGAAAGCCCTGGCTTGCTTTCTTATTCAAATTTTATCACATTGAAGTTCAGAGCATTCATGCAATGTGTTCAAACTGACACAGATAAGCCCTCCACTGGAGAGGTTGGGGCTTGAATGCATAAATGGCCGATTTCAAATCCTAAGCATGTTCAGTTACATCCAGCCCAAGACACTGGCTGTTTTATACTTTCAGCTACGAGTTTTAGAGTTGAATATGAAACATATTTTTTAAAGAACATATTTTATTAAAAATGTTTTTAAAGCATAAAGAAAGTACTTTAAAATCATATTTTTTAAGTCTTATGTCTTAAAATCAAAATTCCTTATGGGAGATGCTTACCATGTGTTTCCCCTCTACTCCCCATCCCCATGATTTCTCTGATCTGTGGTTCACAAAAAGACAAAATTCCCCACCTCTAACATGTTGGGCGGCTGTAATAAGCTAAAGGCAAGGAGAGTAGCGCTAGGAGCATGAGATGTCATCATGGCAAACATAATTCCTGTGGAATGCTGTAGCCCCTGCATTGCCCGTTAGCACTTTGTCACTGTTCAGAGGAGAGCATTTCTTCGATTTTTTTCCTCCCTTGAATGTTTTTTTTTTTTTGATAACTGCATCTGCCTCCCCAAGGCAATGGTCACCATAGTGTTAAATTTGCACCTTTGATATCCGCACCATGCCCTGACACTCCTGCCATCTTTCAACCAGTGCTACTAAATTTTTTTTAATTTAAGAAGCTAAGAAAATACCACATTATCTTCCCTCAACGTCTGCCATTTCCCACGTTTATACACTCCTCAGAGGTCTGTGTTGATAAGAGCATGAGCTGGAGAAATTGCAATAATCGGAGCAAGCAGCACATAACGGAATTGTCTCTTAATAACCCTGATAATAAATTACACTTCCGTGAACCAACTAGCTTCCTTCCACCTCTCAAATTAGCCATAACGTAAACTACATTCCTATGGGGCAGTTCTCCCACATATTAACCTTCCGTGTTATTCAGTCGATTTTCTGTAACCCATCTGGATTCCTCTCTTAGGGCCAGTGACAGGTATACCCTGTCAGCCCTGTCCTCATCAGTCACAGTGTTATTTGTTTTTCTGCATTATGAGTCCACTCCTGCCCTCTGCCCAGGTCTTTTTCCTCCCATAGCTCGTCCCTTGCCCATTGCTGGGCTCTTTCAACACCTTTCTGAGCAGTTCCTACTGATGTGAGCCTCTCAAGAGAAGAGACTATGTTTTATACTTCTGCATTTCTGACACCTAGGAAGCTGTCTGGTGCTTAGAAGGTACTCAGCAAGTAAAATAGATGTAGCAGCCAACATGTGCCTGAGGCATTGGGAGGCAGAGTCAGGGAAGAAATTGCTTCTCTCCTGCCCTAGGTCCTCAGTGCTTTTTTTGCTCTGTGCTACCCTTGAGTGACTCTGGTGTTTGTCTACATGTACTGTCTGGTGCTTTTCTGCATGTGCCTTTTGTTCCTCAAAGACTACCAATGCTACGTGAGAGAACTTCCATTCTTACCTTCAGTCTCTGCTTCATTACCTTGCTATGCAGTAGGTTCTTTAGTGCATCTGAATTCAGAGTCAAACACCAACATTCATGCTCCTCTGAGAGTCTCTTCTGCTTTAGAATAAATGCAAGTTTGAGAGCTCATATATTATATTTTAATTAGATATTACTTAATTAGATATTAACAGACAGATATAGCTATTGATATAGGCACAAACCTGTATCCTGGCCTGGAGTGTAGCAGAGACTCTTGTAGTAATTATCCATATCTTATTTTTTCACTACTTCTATACAATTTGCTGGCTTTAAAGCCTTACGATTGGCCTAGCTACAGTTCTCTGTGTAACAATCACCTAGGGACCAGCAGGAACTTAGATCTTCTTTTACTTGGTTGGAGAGAAAACTGAGCATCTGTAACGAAATTAAGCCTTTTAATCAAGGAATCCATGATCAGCTTCCTCAATGTATGAATGAGGAGGTGGAAGCCAATAACCATATCCTCTCATTAACACTGCTGGTGGCAACCCTGTGCTGTGCTGCTTCCTCTTGTGTGTCTGCTTGCTATTCTATACCATGGACTATCAAGTGTCACAATACTATCAGAACCAAATGGGGTTGTGCCCTATAGGTGGTTCAGTGATACGTATCTTGTTACATGAGTGATCCTGATCACAGCTGGATCCTAAAATTAAAGCTATCCATTCACCCCCTCATCATTGGTCCCTTCAAAACACATCTGGGATGGAACCACTCAAAGTGCAGTGGTTCAGCCATGACCTAAACAGTGAGAAATTGATGTCATTATCTCTGTTAGTAACAAGAAAACCATCCTAGCTGCTCAGTAAGCTGCAGGATGGGACTGAAATTAAGGTAGAGGGTTTCTAGTCACTGTGGACTGGGCAGTGGGCATGTAGGTGATCTCTGATGCCAAGAGGTGGGTAAACACTGTTGCTCCAAAGAAGAGCAGAGATGAGGAAAGGGAAGAGGTCATGGTTGGAATGAGTGGTATGGAAAAGTAACTTGAGGTAAAAGAAAGGATAAAGCCTACAGCCTACTGAGCAGGGGCCTCACAACCATGGTGGTAGACACTAAGCAAAGAGAAAAGAAAACATCCTCATATGTAGGCTGGAAATGGCATAAGCCATCAGCTGGGCTGCTGTGGAAGGACTGAACCTTCAGTGGGGCCCCAGGGTCCTGGCCATTTGGCACATGCTGGGGGCATCCTTGTCGCCCTCAGCAAACCTCAGACCTGTAGAAAGTTGCACAATGACCAGCACAGGTCTAAGGAAGAACCTAAAAGAGTTTTTCCCTGGGCTGACTCAACAGTTTCTCATTTGTGAGTCGCTAGGTCACTGATGCTCTGCCTTGGCCGGAGCTCTTTGTGATTAAGCGCTACAGAACACTGTGTTCTAAGGTCTACGTGCTTCCTCACTTAAAGCAAATATTAGTGTTCTTAGACCCCAGAAACATAAAACCACTGCCTGAACACCCTCAGGCGCCTCTCCTCATCATTATACCAGATCTGAAACTGGCTTTAAAATAATCATTTACCTGCCATTTGCTTGCATAGTGAGCTAGGGGCAGTTAACATGATTTTATCATTATGAAACAATATTACTTGTTTACTATGGGAAAATTAGAAAATACAGATGGGTAAAATTAAAACATATAGGGCTGGAGAGACAGCTCAGTAGCTAAGAGCACTGGCTGCTCCTCCAGAAGATTCAGGTACAATTCT
This sequence comes from Apodemus sylvaticus, assembly GCF_947179515.1. NCBI lineage: Eukaryota > Metazoa > Chordata > Mammalia > Rodentia > Muridae > Apodemus > Apodemus sylvaticus. The sequence continues at coordinate 4,996,989 of NC_067480.1, read as the reverse complement.
CCTGTAACTCATACAATGGCTCACAACTATCTGTGATTATAGTTCCAGGGCATCTGATACCTTCCAGTCTCCATGAGAAGCAGGTCCATATATGGTGCCCAGGACATGCATGCAGGCAAAACACCTATACCCATAAAATAAAAAGTAAAGAAATAAAACATTAAAACCCCAAAATATTAATAATGCACAGGATTTTTCTACCCAGCAACCTAACTGATACAGACTAAAGAGAATCATTAAAAGTTGAAAATTTCTCATCCCTATTCTGTTCATCTCTGTGAATTGAAGTTACTTGTGCTGACACAAGCACCTTGTTAACGTCTACATCTTCACAGAAGTGTATAGGTGGACCCTCATTCTTCACAAACTTCATATTAAATGTCTTTAACTTTCAACAAGTCTTATATTTAAGACTGCATTATGAGTGTATGTTGCATATGTGTGAGGAGGACTTGGATAAAGATGCCCAGGTCCCACATACAAATTGGGAGCAACAGTAACACCTATCACCCAAACTGGGCAGGAGTAGAGTTGGTGGATCCTTCTAACTCACTAGTCTGCCAGCCAAGGTATTCTGTGAGCTCCAGGTTCAGTGAGAGACTTTGTCACAAAATTAAATAAAATAGACATGGAGAGTGATAAAGAAAATGTCCAATGTCAAGGACAACACACACACACACACATACACACATGCACACACACACACACACACACACATAGACATATGACACATCCGGAATACATTAGTAAATCAACACAGATGTGCCCAATACATCATTTTAAAAAGTTGTATCATATTCTGTACATGGCTGTATTTTGTCCGACCAACCCATTCCTTTCCTGACAAGTACTTTACCATGTTCTCCATACAAATGGACCACAGAGAACATTTTCACACCTGCTTTTCTTTAACAGGTATGTCATACTGTCTAATTTCTAAGGGTTTGATTATTGCTTATTTACAAACAAACATACCTAAGATCCTTTAAGTTAACCACAGAAGCTCTTAGCTCACTCGTGGTCCTGTAAGTGGGCAGCACACATCTTCTCTCAAGAATCTGATACCAATTATTGTGAATTTTGTCTGGGTTACCACTTTGCAACTAAGCCACAGTCATGGAGGTAGCCACAGGAAGGAAATGTGGCAGTAACTATAGCTGTTTGTGGTTAAATCCTGCTTTCCAGAACATAGCAGACATTGACTTACAGACTATTGATTTCCAGCTCTCTCCTAAGCTGTCCAGTGTGGTGTCACTCACCCAAGTGACATTCAGATTCTAGTCCCTTTTCAGCAAAAATGGATTACTCCTGCCTCTTCTGAACTAGGCATCTAGTCTAAGGGCTGGAACTTCATGAGCATAGAGACAGTAGTGACTAATAGTGACTAATACTCACCTGTCTGGAGGTCACACATCTGTAGCAGAATAAGAAGAAGCCACAGAGAGTAGAGAGTGCTGGGGTGGTAGAAGGTGTCACCTCCTGTAGCGAGGTCCAGGTGAATGAGTGTCTGACACCTGCTGCAGCTGTAGCAATCTCACAGGAGATCCTGAAGGTTAGTTGCAGAACTAGAGCTTTGTCCATGCAGGACGTAGAGTCCAGGCATCTGGGAAAACTATTAGTTAATAGTAACAGGAGTATCTTAGAACCTGTTCACTAAGCCAGAAGCCATTCATCCATCTGTGGTGTGCCACAGGCCTCCTTCTCTCCAGAGTTCCCACAGTAGATCCTGCTACAGAGCAAACATAGCACTGTCTTTACTGTCAAAGAGATCAGGCTCCAAGCAGAACCCCTCAGGTGAGCCCCCTATAGCTGGCTCCCCACACCTCTGCAGACCTAACTCTGTGCACTATGCAAGTGTTATAGCCAAAGTACTTGATAATGCTCCTTCTGGTCCTCCCAAGGACTCTCGTGTCTGTGAATGGCGGTAGGCACCCTGTATGTGATCTGTGGTAAGAAAGCCCACATGTGGGATCCAGAGACTTCACTATGCATCCTAGCTGCCTAAGATGGGACAAGTTGTCCAGTGTTTCTGAGCCTCAGTATCCATATTTATAAACTGTGGATATTATCCCTGCCTTGTGGAGTTGTTAGAATAGAGTAAGGTTCAGTGAAGGTAGACCTTGGAGCCCTGATGACCCTATGGATTTCTCAGTGATGAACCATTCACAGGGTTCAGCTTGCCTGTCTCTCTAGTGAAGAAACATTTGAAATTGAGATGTAAGTAAATATACCCTTGATCAATTACAGTGGCTTGCATTTCAAAATACACGACCAGATACATCATTTCAATTATCTTAAAATCGTTTTCCAAAACCCCATAGACATTATGTGAGGCGGGCAACTTTCTATTTTTAAATTTTGTATGATAGATCTAAGATTTCACCAACACAGACTACAGAGGCATGCTGTAAGAGGGGTTCATTTAATTCACAGTGCTGTAAACATTATAAAATTAAGGGCACCATCCCCAAACATGTCCAAAAACAGGTGAGCAGAGCTGAAATTGTTCTTTTTCCTCGTCTTCTTTACAAAATGACCAGGCTATGACACTGCGACCTGGGGCTGGTGGCATCCAGCATCTCACATTGACTATCAGATAATTGCTGCTTAGGTTTCTGGGTGTGTGTGGTGTGTGGTGTGTTCTTGCTGCTTAAGCTTATATCCTCTCTCTATAAGCCACGTACGTGCCTTTTCTAGGAGAATGTAAATGAATACTGACAACACAGAGATATACAGGGAACCTAAGCCAAACTAAATACATTGAACTGTTAAAGTAATATACAGACTGTATGCATATTGGTCCATAATGCGTATTGGCCTTTACAGTGTTTTAAAAATGTTGTTTCCTGAGTTCAGAGAGAGACTGATAGGCATGTGGTATGTTCATGTCACAGACTGGCCACTAAATGTCAAGTGCTCAGACATTCACTCTGTGTCATAGACCAAGGAACTGAGTCCTAGGCACGAAACAAGCATCCCTGCACCCATTTTTCTCTCTCCCTGACTCTCTGCCTGCTCCAGAGGCAGCGCCTTACCTGGTAGGCTGTGCACCATAGCAGAAGGTTCAAAGATGGGCCTAAATTCAAACTTTTTCTTGATTTTGTTTTGTTGCTGTTTTTTATTAAGAAAATCAAGAGCTACCTAACTAATGAGTGGAACACACTTATGCTGTGGCAAACATGTTCCCAAAAGCTGTGGATAAAAGTACGCAGCTTACCTATAAGCCAGTCAGACTTCTAGGCAGGTTTGGTTGCTGAGTCGCTTCCTTCTCTGTTCTGTCATGCCGGAGTCACAGGCCCGTCAGTGTGGTTGGAACGAAAACTGTCAAGTGCAGTAAGAAAACACGTGTGCAAAGCAAATGATTATAAGTTTATTAGCATCATAAGTATATGCAGATAAATTAATTATCTCAAGTTCTCTGCCTAAAATTAATTAGTGGGTAATTAGCCACCGTGGAGAAGTCGCATTTTAAAAAGTTCTACCTTCACTCTGCAGCGGAAACCTTGGTTTTTAATGAAGAAACTATGATGAGAGAGTTGCAAAATTAGCCCACACTGTGTGCTACAACGTAGCAAAAGTTAATGAATTCTCTGACATTCAGCAGTGCAACTTAGTTACTTGCACATTGTCTGAGCACAGCCACAGTGCTATGATCTTCTGATTGAAATAATAGGCACCGAACTTTGGGATAATGCTTATTTACATATGTCCTCTGTCCTACACTGTTACCTACTGTCTTAGGTACTTCCTCCTCAGAGCCTGAAGAGACCATTCTCGGGGATGAGTGGATGGAAAGACTTTTAAGTTTCAGCTTTCAAAATCAGAGTTTCTGAACAAAGGTTCAGGCTTCCTTTAAATGTTAAGCCGAGGAAACGTTCTAATGAGACTGTGCAGGGAAACACCTGCTAATTCACTGCCATTTACCCTGCGGTTTCTATCTAAATTTGTGCTGCTGTCATGATTTATTCTTACCTCACAGGATAATGAATCCAGATTTTTATTTCTGTTCTTTGCCAGACTTGTACAGCAGGCAAAGTGTTTGAAACTCAAAGGAAAAGAAGATATTGACTTGGATAATCTCTTCAGAGGTAAAACAAACAAACAAACAAAAGCAACAGTAGCAAATGCACAGAGGCAGCCACAAATTGGACAGCCAATAAGTGTGCATTATTGGTTGGTCAGGTGGAAAGTTACTGGGTAGAAAGCTTAACTTCTGAGGTCAGATGTTTGTTGGGGTAGAGAAAAGGAAAAGAGATACCTGTTTCCCTGGTGTGTTTTCCTTCCTGTGACTCTTCAGTGCAGACAGAATGGGAGGCCGGGCTCTGTGGTGGCCATCTAAGGCCTTCCTTCAGCTGCCCTGTCCTTGCACTGATCTTTAGATCTGGCCAGATGGAAACACTGATCATTTACAATCAGAACGCTATGTGTTCAGCCACTGTGGCCCTTAAATGTGTAGGTCCCCAAACATGGTAGGAGATCTGTTGATGAGTTTTCTGATGAATTGGGAAGGAAATTAACACAACTGGGGAGTACTGTAGTATCTCCACTGCAGTATCATGATTGAGTTCTCTTGGGATTAAAAAAAAGGGTGAGACCATCACTGAGCCCAGGGTTGTGGTGGCCAAAAGCAAAACTACTCTCTTTGAATGGGGCAAAGCTCAGCCTGGGCTTGGAAGAGATAGAAGTTTCCATCCAAGTCGCAAAGAAACAGGGTCTTTTCCTGAGGAAATAGGGGGCAATTAAGGTACTTGGCTCTCACTGTGCAGCTACACATTTTCTCAGAAGAATGTCTGTACAACACAACCAGATCTAAGCCTTGCTCTAAATAAGTAATGGATATTTTAGAAACTGCTCCAAATGTTCTCCATTGCACCAAGCCTTCGTTCTGTAAGCAGCATCTTTTGAAACGGCATAAGAAACCTTAAAAAAGTGTTGGTGTTTTAATTCATATTTTGACACTTTTGAAATTTTCTGCAGAGAGTAATTATGTACATGTTCCTGTTAAAACAGATACACAGTTTTGTGCTTCACATAGTAAAAGTAGTAATGAAGATCATCCTGACCAAAATAGAAGGCACCTCCAGCAAGAGGCATTTGCATAGCACAGAGTGCTCAGTGTGCCGCTCTTCCTCCTCCTCCTCCTCCTCCTCCTCCTCCTCCTCCTCCTCCTCCTCTTCCTCCTCCCCCCTGCTCTCCCTTTTATTCATCCTTTGTAAGAAGTTTACTCCCAGATTTTTTTTCTTTCCTGTACCTATTGAACTCTCTAACTCAACCCTGTTAATTTCCCCTCAGGAGAGGTCTACAGTGCATTTGGCCATCAGTGTCATGGGATGTGTGGGGAACTTTGTCTTCTGCAAAGCACCCAATTGTCTAGCATCCTGGGCCCTATTCTACTGCAGGAAAATGTACTGGCCATACATGGTACCGTGTGCTAGTCCGCCATGTTGTTCGGATGGCACTCCCTGTATTCAGCCAGGCTTCCTCATCACACTTAACTTCATTTGCTGCATTTCTAACCTGTCTGCAACCAAATAGTAGAACTAAGTGTTACTACTATGTGATTAAGAAATTAATACTCCTTGTTGCTAAACCTGTATAGCATGAGCTTCATTTGCAATTCCTCATCTGTTATTTTATCTTGATGTGTAGATCTTAGTCAATGCCTTCTTATTTGTTAGTGGTTTGGGGGGTTTGGTTTGTGTTTGAGTAAAACAAACTATGTTCTTGTTTAATCTGCAAAGGGAAGTTACAAGCTCTGGATTTTTCATAAGTTGAGTACAGTATGTAGACACAGCTTCAGATTTTCATATCACAGATGTGTTTTAAAATGTCACTAGTGACCACCTTCCCAAAGCATTTTATTTGCAATAAATGTGATTGTCACCTAATCATGGCTCTCTGCAAAGCCCCTGTTTTGTTGTTCACTCTAGTTTTTAATGATTCATATAATTTGGAGCATCTTTCCTGATAATAATATATAAAAATGAAATCAGTGACAGAATATAAATTGCTTTCTAATAACATATTTGCTGAAGGATGCAAGGTCATTTTACAAGGATATCTGCCTGTAAAACTGATGGGTGACAAGGGAGAGTCTGCCTCACCCGTCCGTACCAAGTGCTACACCCAAACCATGGCAGGAGGCAATGCCTCTTTGTGCCACCTTAAGTAGAGCCCTGCAGGAGCATGAAGGTGATGGTCACAAATGTGTCCCTTCTCCAGGATAGAGCTGTGTATCTAGTACTTTTCAAGCTTGGCCCTTTGCCCAGTGAATGATCCATACAGGAGAAAAGATGCTCCTTTAGGAGAGGCTGAGCACAGCACTTAGAGTGTGTGACACTCATGTCAACTAACTTAGCAGGTCCTTATATCTCAGAGAGCGAGAGCTATAGCTTGGGTCCTCGGTGCCTCAGACCTGCCAGGGCCACCACATTGCATCATGCCTGGGATCCTTTTGGAATTTTGGAAACTTTAGCTAATAAGTAGTTTATATCTGGGTCATTTGTAACCAGGATGTGACTAGATCTCATTTTGCTAATCCAGTAGTTTTATAAGCCCCCAAATTAAAACATAAATGTTGACAGCAAATCATCCATAAGTTTTCTTTTGATATGAAAACATAAGAGTTTAGGCTGACATAGGGGTTTAACAATATTTTAATTTCTACTCTACCCATGATCTAGTGAAATTGAATAGTTTCTTGACTACTGCGTTTTGTGAAGGGCCTTTTCTTTTCTCTTTTAGAGTGTCTTCCTCATATTGATGTGATGCTCTGTAAATAAGTGGCCGAGTCCCATTATTGGACAGATTCATTGAAGTTCTCTTCTCCAGCTTGGCGTTTGCTTTCTTGAGCTTTTAATGGAACCTGTGACAAATACAGATTTTAGTTTTCAATGTTACTCATTATTTCTGGTTTCCTTAATACCTTCCATGCCTCAAAATTGTTGACATGTTTCATGTTCAACTTATTTCCATTTTAAAGGTCTTATGCATTTATATCACAACTTAGCTCTGGAATGCAACTTGAGCTGATTTCCTCCACAATATCAAATAATAATCAAAATTCTTCTTTTCTAGGAATCACAGTTGATTAAATTATGTTGACTAAGCTGTCCATGTCCTCTTTTGCACGGAGGTGACATTAGTTGTAAATTAAATGACTATTGTTGTGTTGATTTGTTTCTGAACTCTGCTCTGGTTAATTGGCTTATTTCCAGCATTTTGGAAATACCACACTCTCTTAGTCACTACAGTTTCATGTAAACAGTTCTACCATCTAAATAGTATTCATCCAGTTCTGTTTTTCTTCTATTTAATTGTCCTGACTACACTGGGAATGGTAGCATGGTAGCAAGGCTGAAGTTAGCCTGGGCTAAAGAAAGAGATTCTATCCGAAAGAAAGAGAGAGGGGCTGGGGAGGAGGAAAGTTTATCTTAAATACACACACACACACACACCATACATGAACATGCACACACACCATCATATAATGCACAATGAGTTTAATTGAATCTGAGGTAATTCTGTCATCTTATTTCAGCTGAACTGGCATCTTCCAATTCATCGACATGGTATAGTATTCAGTTTAATTAGAATTTCTCTGATAATTTTGAGTGTTATGAGGGAGCTTTCTTGAGCTAGCACCTCCACAACATGCTGAATAGATGTTATGTTCAGCAGGCATTGTTGTCTCATTCTTTTTTAATTAATTAATTTACTTTAAATCCCAATGGCAGCTTCCCCCCTCTTTCCTCCAAGTTGCTCCCTTTCCCTCCCCATCCTCCACTTAATCTCAGAAACAAACACTGTTGTAAGTTGTATATAAAATGATTTATTAACCATAAGGTATCATGCAGTTTATTGAGACCTTTAGCAGAGTGGAACAAACTCCTTCATTTCTAGCTTTAGTGTTTATTTTTTATAAGCAGGAATTTAATTCTATCAAACATTGTCCTGGTTCTATTAGGATGATTATGATTGCTCTCCTTAATTCTCTAATGTGTAAACTTTTATTATAATCATCCTTATGGAAATTCATTGCTTGACTATAACATTATTTGTAAGTGTGGAAAAGTGTGCTAATTATACTGGTACTATTCAATGAGTTTAAAATAACCACCCTTCATATACTAGTACCCAATTGATCAATAGAACAAGTAATTAGGCAGGTCTTGCTTCTTTGCATGCTTCCAAGGTATGTGAATTTCAGTTGTTCTGATTAAGTTAAAAAAAAAAAAAAAAAAAAAGACCAGACTCCAAACAACACAGGTCAGATTTCCAGTACTAAAGAGACTTAACATCCAGAGGGTACACAGACTGAAAGCTCACAAATCACCAGGGGAGTCCCAGATATCACCATAAGCCATGGCTAGACCACCATTTCGAGCGTGGCATGCCAACAGCAAAGTATGTAATTGTACTGCCCATTCCTCCCACAGTGCTATGCCCATGTGGTATCTTATAGCTTTTGCATCTTTAAAAAGATACCTGGTCAATGAATGTGAAATAAACTTCCTTAAGTGGTAGCTTTTGAAACTACCATCAACTTTAAACAAATCGATGGGTGGGAGAAATAATAACCCTTGTTACGAATTGTTAATACAGAAGGAGCGGCTGTAACAAGTGGGATGAAGATGCCCCTCACTAATTAATGTTGTCAAAGAGCAAACGCTTCAGGTTTTGAATGTGTAAATTACAGTGATGTTGCTTACACCTTGACCAGCCCTAAGAGAATTTGTTGATGTTTTATTTAAAATTTGTAAGGACCTAGAAAAAAATCATTGCTCCTTTTCATTGATTACTAAGTCCAGCTTGCACATTTTAAAATACATGGTGAGTTCTGCAACTCCATGTTGCTATGTCAAATGGTGAGAACTGCCTACATTCTATCAAAGACTTTTTCAAATGTATTCAAGGAAGAAATTGATTATAATTTTCTCTCTTGTGCTGTCATGATGTTTTGATATTTTAAATCTGATAACTTTGCAAACGTGATGGGAAATAGTCATTCATGTTCCTATTCTTATGAAAGGTTTATGAAAAGTGCATGATATGTGCTTTTTAACTATACAGAATTCCCCACAAAAGCTACCTGTGCCTCGAGATGGTTTATTAGTAGCATATTCATTGCTGAATTAATTGCTAGTTAATTTCTTCAATAGATTTATGGTTTAAAATTTTTGTATGCTATCAGTTTTCCTTGGGATCTGTCTTTTCACTTTATAGAAGGAAGGAAAATATGGAATAACATGCTCAGAGTTTTAATATGCTTTTCTATAATGAAGTCCCTCTTTAGGCCGCTAACAGTCCAGCTATCATCACTGGTCTTACCTACCATGGGCTTTACATGCCACAATACCAATATGTCAGGCATGATGTGACCACTGGTGTGGTAGTGGCACACTATTGTGGAGGTAACCAACAGTGTTCTGACTGGATCTGAGGCTTACTCCCCTAGAGGGAGCCCATAACCCGTTCTGTGAGCTTGGTCAATGTTTGTCACTTATGGAGGGCATAGGACTGAGTGGTTAACCTATTGCTTCTGTTTCTACTAAATGGGCATGTTCTCAGGCTGATTTATAAACTGTGTTTTTACACCTGTAGACTGGTGATGCCCTTACCTTTGGTCACTGACACTTCTCCTAGTAGTAAACAGCACATTCCTGTTTAATCACATGCTGGTACTAAACAACTGTCCAGAGCAAGGGCTCAAGCCAGGATAGGACATTACATTGTTCTTTTATAATGTTTTTTTATAATGTTCAGGTGACTATATGGAAGAAAGGGTAGAAAGGGTAAGAGGTAGGGCAACAGGGAGGTGGGACAGCCAACTTTTGCATAAGTTGTGGGGATCAAATGCAAGTCCCCATGCTTTGGTGGCAAGCACTTTACCAAATCACATATTTTTCTCTTATTCTTCATGTGTATGTATGCATATGTAAGAACATATGGTTAGTCATATATCTGATAGTACACATATGTTTGCAATTGCACATGCAGACATGTTATGTTAGTTAAGGTTTCCATTGCTGTTAAGAGATACCACAACCAAGGCAACTCTTAGAAATGGACCACATTTAACTGGGGTTGGCTTACAGTTTCAGAGGTTTAGTCCATTATCCTCATGATAGGAAGCATGGCAGCCTGCAGGTTGACTTGGTACTGGAGAAAGAACCCAGAGTTCTGTGTCGTAATTCAAGGGCAGCCAGGGGGAGGATCTCTCTTCTGTATGGGTGGAGCTTGAACATAGACCCTCAAAGCCCACCCCACAGTAACTAACTTCCTCCAATGAGGCCAGACCTCCTAATAGTGCCACTTCCCAGGAGCCAAGCATATTCAAACTGCAACCCATGTGGAGGCCCAAGGTCAAGATCAGGAGTCTTTAACCATTTTCTGAGCCAGGATCCTCAACTGAACCCAGAGTTCACTGATCAGGGATAGTCTAGGTAGCCAGCTTGTTCCAGGGCCCATTTTCCTGTCATGCTTTCTAAGTGCAGGAATTCAGGGTGAGCTCAAACACCCCTGCATTAGTGTGGCTTATGGGGATCCAGATCTCATGTCCTGCTTGAAGCTTGTGCTGTCACTGCTGCACATGGTCCCTGATCTTCACTTCTCCAGTGCCTCTTTAGTCGACACCCTCTTTAGTCGACACCCTCTTTAGCCAACACCCTCACTATGGTAAGATGTGTCTGTGCTGTATCTTTTTTCTGCCTGAAAATGGTTTCACACAGCGTTCATTTTATTCTATCTATATTTTTTCCAAACAAAGTATTTTCATTATGTTTTCTCCATCTCCAGCTCCCCCCCAAGATCTCCCTAACTCACTACCCACAGAAATTTATTTCTCCCCCCTCTCTCTCTCAAAACAAAAAAATGAAAATTAAAAAATAAGAAGACAAAAAATAACAAAACAGAATTTAATAAGCCCTCCCCCACCAAATATGGAATCTGTTTTGTTTTGTGCAGCTATACTTTAGCATGGGGCCTGACCTGGAGTGTGTGGTTGGATAAACACAACAGCGTTTCATGGGAGGAAACTGGCTTCCCTTTCTCAGAAGGTATAAATTCCAAAAAAGATTCTTGGTATGAAGTCTCCCTGAAATCCCTCCTCTCAGGACTAGGTATCTATATAGAAGAGAAATCAGAAAGATTGTAAAATCCTAGGTTAGTAGACAACTCCAAGGAAACAGTTGTCTTTTCAACACAAAGTCATGGAGACTGAGGTAACCAGGGTCTGCGCAGGTTCAAACCAGACAAAATCACAGCCCTGAGAAGGAGAAACAAACATGGAGGATTCTGTCTCTTTTAAAGTGTATTTTTAGCTTAGTTTTGTTCTTTCTTCCTTCCTTCTTTTGATTTTTAAATGTACATTTTAATTTAAAAAGAATTACATCACTTCTCACACTCCATTTCCTCCCTCCATCCCTCCTAGTGACCCTTACTACAACCCCCCCATTCCTTCTCTCAAGTCAACATCCTTCTTTTTATTATTATTGTTACATAGGTATGTGGATATCTATATATGCACACATACACACACATATATGTGTGCACACACATACATACACACAGAGACTTACATATGTCACTATAGCCTTAGGTGAATATTAAACAGTAATAAAAACCTCCCTGTGGCTCCTTGGTGCTATTTGTCACTCACCCTTCCTCTGTCCTTACTTCCATCCTGCCTCCTCAGTTGGAACCCCCATCTCTGCTTGCTCCATTCCTGACTTCATATCACCCATATCCTGTCATTCCACTCTCAAGCCCCCCATTCTTGTTTAGGTTCCCTTTATATTTTCTTGGTTTCTATGGTTACGCCATGCTCTGTGTTTGCTCTGGAGGATTTGGAGCTCAGAACTGTAGTTGAGAGAGAACATGCAGCATTTGTGATTTGGAAGCTGTGCCATGTCACTCAATATAATATAATCTCTTTGAGGTTCATCTACGTCCCTGAAAACTTCATGACGCCATTGTTCTTTTGAGCTGAACAGTATTCCCTTGTGTTGATGTAGCATGTTTCCATTAGTTATTCATGTATTGAAGGGTTTAGGTTACCTCCCAATTCCCTGGTCAGTATAAATATAGCAGATATGAGCATGGCTGGGCAGGGATCTGTGGAATAGGATGGTAAGTCTTTGGGCATATATCAAGGAATGATGGAAGGGTAGACCTATTTTTAATTTTATGAGTACCCTGCTTACTGATTTCCAGAGTGGCTGAACCAATCTGAGTGAACCATGTTCCCTTTTCCCTTAGCCTCCCCAGAGTTGCTTGTTGGTTATCTGGTTGGTCTAAGCCATTCTGACTCTGCATAGGTAAGATCTCAGTGTCCCTTTATTTTGCATTTCCCTAATTGCTAAGCATGCTAAATATCCATTTTCATTTAGGTTGTTTTCTGGACTCTGTGTTGTTTAGTTCTTTGCATATTGAATATTAATCCTCTGTAGGATGTGTAGCTGGAAAAGATTCTCTCCCATTCTGTTGGTGTCTTCTCCACTCTATTGTCTCTTTAGCTGTGTAGCATTCCTTATCTGCCCAACAGATAAAACGGGCTTTAGATAAAACTGAGCACAGAGGTCCCAGTTGTCAATTGTTCTTAATTCTTGGACAAATGAAGTCTTACTCAAGGAGTCTTATCCTTATTGTAACATCAACATATATATCTCATTTAGAAAAGATGTGGCCTCATATGTTTTATATTTAAACATGTGCTATTCATGATATTGAATTTTATGCAAGGATTAAGATAGTATAACAGCTTAAAGTTGTTTTCTAATTTATGTGAACATCATTTATGCTACATCTTATTTCATTAACTTAGATAATACCATGCTCACCCTTGTGTGTGTGTGTGTGTGTGTGTGTGTGTGTGTGTTAGCTTGGAATTAGTGTTTCTAGCATTTTAGTATACCAAAACCAAACAAACAAACAACATCAAAAACTCACGAACTAGGATCTTTAACCACCACTAAATAATCAATTACAAGGAATTTAATTTCCAACATTGACTCCCAATTTGTGAATGACTTTGCTAGGTGTGTGTGTGTGTGTGTGTTTCTTCGATGCAGCTTTAAAGAGGCTAACATAGCAGCTCTCACATGCAGCAGAGTAGTAAAGAAGATTAAGGACCACGACATACTACTGCATGTGGTAAATCTATATACCCATAATATCTTAAAACAAATGATAAAAGGTATAATACGACATGTCTAGACATAATAATAAGGAAGAATTGAATATGCCACTCTAATATCTACAAAGGTGCTTCAAATAAAAAAAAAACACCAACTAAGGAACCTACGGGAAAGATTACACTATAAATTGATTTAGAGTTAACAGTTTTCTATAAAGCATTCTGCCCAATATATAGAAAATATGCATTCTTCACAACAACACACAGAGCTTTAGATAAAACTGATTACATTATAGGACATAAAACAAGCAGTAATACATATTTTATAATCAAAATAGTTCTCTGTATCTTATTAGTACCTTAATACTAGATATCACCAGTATTAATAATCTCTGAAAAATGTGCTTTAATTAAAACTTAACAGTACACTTTAGAATAAACAGTAAGTCATTGAAAAGTTCAAGAAAAATGTAAATTCATGTAGTAAAATGAAAATGAAAGCAGAATCTAATAATATCTGAGATACAGACAAGAGAGTTCAAATAGGAAAGCTTATAGTTTTATAAATTCAGACATTAAAACATAAAAAACTATAATAAACAACTTAATGATATACCTTAAAGTTCTAAGAAAAAAAAGATGCTAAAACTGAATTCAGAAAGTACCTAAATAGATAAATATCAGAGTTAAAAATAATAATACATAGAATCACCCAAAGAGTTTGATCTTTGAAAAGATTAACAAAGTTAACTAACTAATTTAATGAAAGAAAAAGCAGATTCAATTTAATCAAATTAGAGAGAATGTGAGTTGCCAGACTCTTGTGAAATTCAACAGATCAGGGAATGCTTTTGCAAATTTATATGAAATTATAGAAAAATATTTACATTTCTAACTATGTACAACATAACAAAATTAAAGCTAAAATCTATAAGGAAGCTAAATTGGTTCATAAAATGAAAGCAATTGAAACAGCAATTTAAGGTTTCTTTACAAAGATAAGTTCAGGACCAGGTATGTTTGTGACTAGGTTCTATCCGACTTTTAAGGAAGGGTTTCTGTACTTCTCAAAGTTTCCCACAAAATAAAATGAATGACCAAACTCATTCTAGGGAGCCCTGTAGTACCCAGACACTACAAACCTTTCCCTGATGAATATAGATGCAAATTATTCAGCAAAATACTTGTAAACCAATTAGAGATAACAAAGATTAAACATCATGACCAAAGTGTTTTCATTCCAGAGATCCAAGCATTGGTTCAATATATGCAAATCAATAAATATAACTTAGTGTATGAAGACCTAAAGACAAAAATGCCACAGTTTTGATGCAGAAAAGGCATGTGACAAAGTTCAGTATGACTTGATCATAAAAATCTGGAAGAAACCATGATTAGAAGAAACATACCTAAGCATAATCAAAGTATTATGTGACAAACTTATAGCCACTATTATACTAAATAATGAAAAGCTGAAGCCAAATCTGGCATGAGAAGGGTCCCTGCTCTGTCCTCTACTATTCAATATAATGCTGAAGTCTTAGGCAGGGAAACAAGAGCAGATACAAAATGGATAAATATTAGAAAGGAAGAGGTTAAATATGAGCATGGACTCCACTCAGAGCACTACTAGATCTGATTATGGCTTCCAGCAAAGTAACAGATTACAGAATCAACACATAAAACCAATAGCTTTAATGTATCCCAACAACAACCAATTTGCTGAAAAAGAAATCAGAAAAAACTATTCCATTCACAACAGTCTTAAAAATAAAATCGTCATGTAAACCTCACAGAGGAGGTAAAGAGCTCTGTATAAGGGATCCTTTAAAAAGGACCCTCCATGCTCCTGAATTGGAGATATAGAATTAATAACCTTACAATAGCCATTCTATCAAAATCAGGGTATATACGCGTTGTTCCCTGTCAAGTTTCAAATGACATTCTTTACATAACTCAAAAAAATAAAATAAAATAAAATAAAATAAAATAAAATAAAATAATAGAAATACTAAATTCATATGGAATTACAAAAGACCATCAATAGCCAAAGGAGATCTGTTTTTTTTTTAAAAAGATTTGTTTTGAGATTTGTTTCATTTTACTCTACAGGTAGTGTGGTTTGTCCACATGTATGTATGTGCACATGTGTTTCTGGTACACATAGAGGACAGAAATCAGATTACCTCGAATTGCAGGTCTAAGTAGTTGCTAGCTTCCTTTTGGGTGCTAGCACTTGGGTCCTCTGGAAGAGGAGTCAATCACCAACTGGTTGTTTTAACCACTGGAGCCACATCTCCATCCTCCAGAGCAATTCTACGCGCAGAAAGAACACACCTTAAAGCATCTTATTACAGGAGCTCAAACTATACTACAGAGCCACCTTGACCAAGGAACTAAACAAGGATGGACAGGCACAAAAACAGCCATCTGGACTGATGGGACCAGAGACGCAGAGATTAATTTATGAAGCTATGGAGATAATTTTTGATAAATGAATAAACCAACACGTTCATTAGAGAATGTCCTTTTCAACAAATGGTCTGGATGTGCACCTGCAGGGGAATAGTCTTGGCTATGCATGCGGGGATGTGCACCCACAGAGCAGTGGTCTTGGCTGTGCTGGATGCTTACCCACAGAGGAAATTAGATTCATGTTTCTCACCCTGCACAAGAACCAATTCTAACTTGGTTAGAGAACTTACTCTAATACTAAAACACGCTAAAACTGTTCAAAGAAAACATATCAGTACTTAGGTGTGGGCAGAGAATTTCTGGGTAGAATTCTAGAAGCACAGGAATTAGCCCCATTTTGATTGACAAGTGGAGTTAAACTGGGGCTTCATAGCTCACTAAGAGTGAGCAGGCAGCTTGAAGAATGGGAGGAAACCCTTGCTAACTGTACTTCAGAATATATGTTAATATCTAGATTATTTACAGAATTACAAAAATAAAACAAGGTAAAAAATACTACTCTGGCAGCTGGCAAGGCTTAGCAGCAGAGACCCAGGATGATACTTTCAGTTTGACCTGTGAGAGCAAGAACAGGTAGCTTCCTTCTCCCTCCCTGGGGAGGACCAACCATTCACCTTCAGTCCAGAGGACTGGGCTTCAGGAGACAGGTATAAGAACCTACCCTTGTTCCCAGCAGGCTTCTTCCAGCCTAATGATGGTGCTACCTAAGAAAGCCTTCCCCACACCCTTTGCTAGCCCAGTCAGTGGTCAGACTTAAAGGAGGATCCAACAGGAGGGTGTTAACTGTGAGGTTAATAATGTCTTGGTTGTACCTGTTTGTGGCTTAGTTTTTTATTTATATAGCAAACAAAAAGGAAATAAACTTGAAACTTATTTGTCATCTTAAGAATAAAGCAAAAAAATTAAAATATTTATTTCCAGGTCATGAAGGAAAGAAGGAAGGAAGGAAGGAAGGAAGGAAGGAAGGAAGGAAGGAAGGAAGGAAGGAAGGAAAAAAAAGAAACAGCAAGTAGTCTAGTGTAGCTACTGTGGAAATCAGTATAGGGGCTTCCCAAAAGGGGGAGGATTTCTCAGTTGGCATGTGACCAAGAGCACTAGAGTTCAGAGCCCCAGAACCCAAATAAAGCAACATGCAATCGTATCTGCAATCCTAGCATGCTTACAGAGAGTAGGGACAGAAAGAGAGAGGAATCCTTAGATGTGTGTGGGTCAGCTAACATGCCTTGCACGGCGCTGATAGGATACTGTGTCTCAAACAAGGAAAGGGGTAAGTGTGGAGTCCCAGTAAGCTTCACAGCAAGCAATGAGACAATCTACAGAGAGGCAAGGGTGAGACTTGGTTCAGTCAGCCTAGACTCTGAGGAATTTGTAGTTTACATGTGTAAACATGGTAAATGCTTGGAAAGGGAGCAGAGGAATTTTCTCCTGGCAATTATTACAGCAAAGCCTACAGTGTAACTGCATCAAAGCAACAGAGCACACTTGACCTGACCTCTTCCACAAGAATGGGTTCTCTTAGCTAAGAAACAGTGTTCTGGATGAGAGTCTAGAGAGGAAGTGTTTGTAACGAGAATGATGATAAACTCTTTTGCAAAGTATATGAGGCATCTTTCATAGGATGGGTCCATTAACTGAGAAACAATCCTCAGGATTCTGGGGGGATTTCTGGTGAGGGCTGGCTCTAGAGAATAGTGAAAGATCACCAGGTTATTAAACAAGACCCTCTTCCAGATGGACAGGCATCACTTCTATTGAAGAAAAAACTTCTGCACTTTTAACAGTTCTGGTTTCTATGGTCCTTTCTGTAAGCATGTGGGCCTTGAGCCCTCTACAGATGAGGACCAACCCTCAAGATCCTCATCTGACCTCCACAGACATGTCATGTACACATGTAACCACACTCATACAAGAATCCAAAGAAAAGGGAATCATGCACACATGCAGACTCCCACACACTGGGAAAGACATGGTTCAGAAAGACAAATATTCTCTCTCATATGCAAATTTGAGCCTCTAACTGTTAAATCTGTGTATCCAGTGGAAGTACATGTGAGTGAAGGCCAGGATGAGGCCCTTGAGACAAACATCTTTTTAAGTGAGGGGCTGCACAAGAGAATAGAACAAGATTGAACTCATTCTATTATGTTTGAGTAGAGTGGAAATGGTGGGCCTGGGAGATTAGGGTGATGGAGAGAAGCCAGAGAGTCAACCCCCATGAAATATGTGTGAAAGCAGCACGTGGAAGTGTGTTACATTTAAAGCTATTTTTATAAAACACTTAAGAAAAATAAATAATCCTAGATATGCTGGTGAATAGGAGAGTCCAATACCAAACATGCTCATATCTGCTCACTGCTGCCTTTGTCCAGTCTGAGGCCCATGTTTGGAACCTTGGTGGACTTGCTGTGGATGTCTGTGTTGGTGTAGATTGGCAGTCACCTCTTGCTCCCTAACAGGAGCTCCCCAGCCTTCCAAGGGCTCCAGGATACCCTGCAGTACTTTCTACACTCACAACATTATAGAGAGTTGTCAGGGCTTGGAGACCTCAAGACTTTGTCTTACAGAGGCTGAGGACGAAAAAGGACTCTGTACAGCCTTCTTGCTGGTGCGTTGCACTAAGTGGGCTGTGTAGGGGAATTAGAGGGTGGAAAGGTAGGAGTGGTGGGTGAAGCAACACCCTCATAGAAGCAGGGGAGAGGGAATGGAATGGGGGTTTCAGGGGGCTGGGAAAGGGGATAACATTGGAAATGTAAATAAAGAAATATCCAATAAAAATAATATATAAGTCATCCTTCGATCCTCACAGGAAAACAGATGTAAAAACTGAAAAACAGTAATTCTTAGATCCATCAAAAAAGTACAGTAATCCCTCAAATATTTCTCCCATAGTGCATATGTATGCATGTGTGCATATGTGTTTGTTCATGTGTGTGTGTGTGTGTGTGTGTGTTGTATCACTCTTTTCTCAGCATGTGACAAAGTATCTGACAGAGGAACCTGCTCACTGGCTCAGAGAATTTTACTCTAGAGTTCACAGGCCTTTATATAGTTCAGCTGTAGTTCAGCAGGACTACATAGTGGACTGTTTTTACATCTGGACAGATCCAGATGTAGAGGAAGAAAGGCCAGAATCAGGGTCAGCTGTAACCTGTGAGCCCCTTCCCTTACAACTTTCATAAAGGCTCTACCTCCTCCAGTAATGGCGCAAACTAGGAACCATTCAAACTTGAGCCTGTGGAGGGACATTTACCATAACATGTGTCTTTTAAGAAGGGAAGTTGGCCAATTCCAGAATTTTCCCTACTTTTTACCTCATCTAGTGAAACTAGGGAAATGCTAAGGAACTCTTCTGAAGCCCAGGGACACAGCAAAATCACAGAGTCTAGTATTAATAACAAATTAATATTTCCACCCAACAAAAACTTGAGCCCATCAATACAAGCATACCATATTATGACAGATATTAGAGCCAACAACTGAAATGTAAACTATTCAAGAAGGAATTCTTAAATTCCAACAATACAGGAGCGTATAAGAATCTGAAAGTATAAAGAAATCTTTTAAACTACCAATAAACCCAACATCAAACACAACCCAGGTTTTCCTCTATAAACATAAAATCTCACATCAAAGACCTTTGACAATCTCTTATTATTCAGGTCACTGTATCTGGCCTTTGAAAACTCTCTAGGTATCTATAAGACAAGAAGGAAACATAGTATAAATTCACAAAGCAATTATCAGAACCAGTCTCAAATATGTAATAGAGATTTTCACATTATGGATAGTTATATAACCAAGATATGCTAAGGCCTCTCTTGAGTGAGCCCATATTGAGTAGTAATGGAAGCTAAAAAATTTGGAAACTATTTTTTTAAAAAAGAATTAATGGGTAAAGCTAAGAATCAAATAACTGACAGAGAAGTGAAATAAGGCTTTGTCAGCAGACCAGACAGGCTGAAGGCAGAGTGGATTTTCAGAAACTTCAGAGGACTTCCAAAAATGAAAAATCAAAGAAATTAAATAGAAAGAAGCTGTTATAGAACTGTGAGACATTTTAAAGGGTGTGATCAGAATACCAGAAAAAAAAGGGCAAAATGAAAAAAAAATATTTGAAATGACAACGAAGAATATTCCAGAATTAATTCCAGCAGACATCCAGGAAACATGAAGAATACAATGCATGATAAATACCAAAATCCCGTAGCTAGACTTATCTTGTATCCAAACTACACAAATGAGAACATCATTTCTTAACTGGCTTCTATGTGGCATCTCCTCGCCTCTTCCTTTGGCTTGTCTCCCCCAATCTTTCAGGCTCCCTCATACCCCTCACTCCGCCATCCCCGGCCCCGCCCCATATTCCCCAACACCCACTTCTGGCCAGCTATGTTCTATTGTCCTTTGGATGATTTCCCCCTTTCATGATTCCTTTTTTATCTGTATCTAATCTCCACAGATACTCAAAATTAAACACAAACACAAATGCAAATGCTTGAGAGAATTCACATATAAGAGAAGACATGTAGTATTCGTCTTTCTGGGCCCAGGTTACCCAAAGCAGTATGTTTCCCAGTTTTATCCATTTATATGAAAATTGCCTAATTTTATTTTTCCTTAGCACTGAGTAAAATCCTTGTGTATTTATGTAACGTGTTCTCGTCATCCATTCACCAATTGTTGGACACCTAGAATGATTGCAATTCTTTGCTATTGTGGATAGGGCAGCAGCAAAAATGAATGAACAAGAATCTATAGAGTAAGATAAAAAGTTCTTTGCATACATATCCAGAAAGTTGTAAAGCCAAGTCATATGGAAGCTCTATTTTTAGCTTTCTGAGAAACCTCCACATTGTCTTCCATAGTAACTGAACTAGGTTACAGGCCCACTGAGATCGAACAAGGATTCTCCCTTTCCCTGCAACCTCACCAGCATTTGTTAAATTTGTTTTATTGATGAGAGATATTTTGACTGAGTTGAGATGAACTCTAAGACTCATTTTAATTTGCCTTGAGGTTAATGACACTGACCCCCAAAGGGGGGAAAATCGCCTTATAATAAACTATGGAGAGCATTAAACTTCTCTTTCAAAAGCAGGTGATCAGAAAGGAAATGAAATCAAATGTTGAAATAGTCTTACAAGTCACAGTCCTGGAAAATTATCCTTCAAGGGTAGAGAAGTATATGTCCAAAAGCCCATTCCAGGCAAACAAAACTGAGGAAGTTCATCTGGCCCCTTGCAAGAGATCCAAAACATTTTCAGAAGAAAAGAAAGCAGTGTGTCTGGAAACTGTAATGGCATAAAGAATTTTAAAAATGGAAATGCAAGAAGCATGAAGGACTTTTCATATCTGGATAGCTCTGGTTGCTGTAGCTGCGCCATGAGACCTCCAGGACAACTACTTAAAACACTTAGTGCAATGGCTGCACTAGTTGAAGAATCAAATGGAGTCATTTTAAATGCTCGCATGAAATCAGAGAAGAAAACAAGTCAAAATAAAAAATAGATATAGTATTCAAAACAAGGCAAAATCGAAATAGATCATAGACTGAAATGTAAAATAAAAATATGAGACTATAAAATCTCTATAACAATGGAGAAAATGCAGATGACCCCAATGGCTTTGACTGACATACAGCCCCCAAGGCACTGTCCAGATAGAGAATCTAATATTAGCATGTAAGCATCCCAGTGTGTGTGTGTGTGTGTGTGTGTGTGTGTGTGAGAGAGAGAGAGAGAGAGAGAGAGAGAGAGAGAGAGAGAGAGAGAGAGAGACAGAGACAGAGACAGAGACAGGGGTTCAAAAGAGAAATCAGGAACTAGAATATCAGAAACTAGGATATTTAGAAGCATCTGAAAAAGACTTTTATGAAATTGTTCAAAGACCTAAAAGACTTTTATCAAAGTGTTCAAAGAGCTATTGAGATTAAATCATAAATTAGACCAGGTCTAAAGGGACAGCTATAAGGCCACCTCAGCAAACCCAAGTGACAATAAACACATGCAAAGCTGTAATCATGCAACATAGAGAAAATAGTGCATAAGAGCAACAAGATGCTACATGACCTACAAGTAGTAAGGGACCCAAATTAACACAGTGGTCAGATGTGGAGCAACAGAGCGCCCATTCACTCCTTTGTGGAAGGACAAAAACTGGCATGGCTGCATTGGCAGATGCTTTGATGGTTTTATACAAAGCTAAACACACTTTTGCTTTCTATTGCAGTATAATAATGGGTGCCTGGCTGATTTATTTTTTCTTTTTTTTTTTGATGTATTTTTATTTTATTTGATATATTTTTTATTTACATTTCAAATGATTTCCCCTTTTCTGGTCCCCCACTCCCAGAAAGTCACATAAGCCCCCTTCCCTCCCCCTGTTCTCCCACCCACCCCTTCCCACTTCCCTGTTCTGGTTTTGCCTTATACTGCTATACTGAATTTTCCAGAACCAGGGACCACTCCTCCATTCTTCTTGTACCTCATTTGATGTGTGGATTTTGTTTTGGGTATTCCAGTTTTCCAGGCTAATATCCACTTATTAGTGAGTGCATACCATGATTGATCTTTTGAGACTGGGTTACCTCACTTAGTATGATGTTCTCCAGCTCCATCCATTTGCCTAAGAATTTCATGGATTCATTGTTTCTAATGGCTGAATAGTACTCCATTGTGTATATATACCACATTTTTTGCATCCATTCTTCCATTGAGGGATACCTAGGTTCTTTCCAGCTTCTGGCTATTATAAATAGGACTGCTATGAACATAATGGAGAATATATCCTTATTACATGCTGGGGATTCCTCTGGGTATATGTCCAGGAATTGTATAGCAGGATCTTTCAGAAGTGACCAGTTTTCTGAGGAACCGCCAGATTGATTTCCAGAGTGGTTGTACCAATTTGCAACCCCACCAGCAGTGGAGGAGTGTTCCTCTTTCTCCACATCCTTGCCAACAATGGAACAGGATTGAAGATCCAGAAATGAACCCACACACCTGTGGCCACTTGATCCTTGACAAAGGGGCTGAAAACATCCAATGGAAAAAAGAAAGCCTTTTCAACAAATGGTGCTGGTTCAACTGGAGGTTAGCATGCAGAAGAATGCAAATTGGTCCATCCTTGTCTCCTTGTACTAAGCTCAAATCTAAATGGATCAAGGACCTCCACATAAAGCCAGACACTCTGAAGCTAATAGAAAAGAAATTGGGGAAGACCCTTGAGGACATTGGTACGGGGAGAAAGTTCCTGAACAGAACACCAATAGCATATGCTCTAAGATCAAGAATTGACAAATGGGACCTCATAAAATTAGAAAGTTTCTGTAAAGGAAAGGACACCATCAAAAGGACAAATCGGCAACCACCAAATTGGGAAAAGATCTTCACCAACCCTACATCAGATAGAGGGCTAATATCCAATATATACAAAGCACTCAAGAAGTTAGACCCCAGAAAACCAAATAACTCTATTAAAAAATGGGGTACAGAGTTAAAGAATTTTCACCTGAAGAACTTCGGATGGCGGAGAAACATCTTAAAAAATGCTCAACTTCATTAGTCATCAGGGAAATGCAAATCAAAACAATCCTGAGATTTCACCTTATACCAGTCAGAATGGCTATGATTTATTTTTTAATTTTTTATTAGATATATTCTTTATTTACATTTCAAATGTTGTCCCCTTTCCTGGTTCCCTCCTCCCCCGAAAATCCCATAAGCCATCTCCCCTTCCCCATTCACCCTCTCCCGCTTCCCTGTCCTGGCATTCCTCTACACTATGGCATCAAGTCTTTCCAGGACCAAGAACCTCTCCTCCCTTTGATGTCTAACAAGACCTTCCTCTGCTGCTTATGTGTCTGGAGCCATGGGTAACTCCATTTGTACTCTTTAGTTGATAGTATTGTCCCTGGAGTTCTGGGAGTATTGGGTGTCTCATATTGTTGTTTCTCCTATGGCATTGTAAACCCCTTTAGCTCCTTGGGTCCTTTCTCTAGCTCCTCCATTGGGGACCCTGTGCTCAGTGCAATGGCTGGCTGAGAGTGTCCCCCTATATATTTTTCATGTACTAGTAGAGCCTCCCAGGTGACAGTTATATCCAGCTCCAGTCAGCAAGTACTTTTGGGCATTGATAATAGTGTCTGGGTTTTATAACAGTAAATGGGATGGGTCCCTGAGTGGGGTAGTCTCTGGTTGGTCTTTCCCTCAGAATCTGCTCTACCCTCTGTCTCTGTATCTCATTCTGTAGGTATTTTGTTTCCCTTTCTACAAAGGACCAGAGTATCCCTACTTTGTTTTTCCTCCTTACTGGGCATCATTTGATATGTGAAATGTGTCTTGGGTATTCTGAGTTTCTGGGCTAATATCCACTTATCAGTGAGTGCACACCATGTGTGTTCTTTTGTGATTGGGTTACCTCACTCAGAATGATATTTTCCAGTTGCATCTATTTGTCTAAGAATTTCATGAATTCATTGTTTTTAATGGCTGAATAGTACTCCATTGTGTATATATTCCACATTTTCTGTATCCATTCCTCCATTGAAGGACATCGGGGTTCTTTCCAGCATCTGGCTTTTATAAATAGGGCTGCTATGAACAAACAGCAACCAACAAACTGGGAAAAGATCTTCACCAACCCTACATCCCACAGAGGGCTAATATCCAATATATACAAAGAACTCAAGAAGTTAGACTCCAGAGAGCCAAATAGCCCTATTAAAAAACGGGGTACAGAGCTAAACAAAGAATTTTCACTTGAGGAATATCAAATGGCTAAGAAGCATCTAAAGAAATGTTCAACATCCTTAGTTGTCAGGGAAATGCAAATCAAAACAACCCTGAGATTTTACCTCACACTGGTCAGAATAGCTAAGATAAAAAACTCAGGAGACAGCAGGTGCTGTTGAGAATGAGAAGAAAGAGGAACACTCTTCCATTGCTAGTGGGATTGCAAGTTGGTACAACCACTCTGGAAATCAGTCTGGTGGTTCCTCAGAAAACTGGGCATAATACTACTGGAGGGCACTCTTATACCACTCCTGGGCATATGCCCAGAGGATTCTCCAACATGTAATAAGCTAAACACACACATTCTTACCATACATCCCAGGAGTTACTTCATGCATTTTCCAAATGAACTTAAAACATGCCCATGCAAAAACTCAACACTGGTATTTATAGCAGCCTTCTTTACCTCTAGTCAAAAGCTTCAAGTGGCCAACATGTCCTTAAAAAGGTGAATGGATAAATAATTTATGCTGGGATCCATATGACAGAGTATTATTCAATAGTGAAAAAGAAATGGGCTCCCTTTTGGAGGAAAATTAATTGCCTATTACCAAATACAAGAAGCCAGTCTAACAAGGCTACCCCAGTATCATGCCAAGTCTTTGACACTGTGTAAAAGACATAGTTATAGAAATATCAGAAAAACTTCTGGTTGTTAAGGGTTCAGATGGACAGGAATGAGGAAGGTACAAACACATAGAAAAAGAACATGTTTGGGACCAGCAACCATGCTAGTAGATACACACACTATGCCTTTTTTAAAACCCAGAGAAATGTGAAACCCAAAGATATGCAGTCTTAACATAAATCAAGGTCCTTTAGTATTAATAATGGCCTATCCATACTGGTTTATCAGTTGTAAGAAATGTGCAACGTAAATATAATATATTAATAAGGGAAGAAACTGAGATAAACTCCATATTCCTATATACTTTGGCTGCCATAGAAATGAAAGGCTTAATTTTGTAAAGCTTATGATGAGCATTTATCTTAGTACTGCATTAGTAGCATGCGGTGCCCTCACACTTGTGTGAGAGGTCTGGGGACTATAGACAGAGATAGGACAAGCTGGATGGGAGTGACAGAACAAGAGGTGGCAGCTTGTTTGTAGTGGCTCAAAGTTGCTTCTAAGGGCAGAAGCTTGGCACCCATATAAACTTCCGGGTGACATTCCAGTTACTAAGTTAAAGGAATCAGCCGACAGCACACAATGAGTATTCTCAGTTTGAGCCTATAACTATTTCCATGTCTACTGAAAACAGCTACAGTGCTGTCAGATGACACAGATGAGATCTGACAATCATGTGGCCACATTAGTTCTTGGTAACACTCTCCTGCAGATTCTGCTACTGTCTTCAGGTGTCTTATTAAAATATTAAGAGTTGGAGCTGCAATAAAATGTAGCGAGTCGCTCATTAGAAAGGATGGTTATCTGATGTACCTTGGTTTTAAAACTAAAAGTATCGGATCGAACCTTTTTTCTCATGTAGAGAGCTGCTGGGGTTAGAGGTGCTGAGATGAGGGCATTCAGAGCTGCTCTCCGGCACGTGCTCCATCTGTCTTAGATCAGAGCCTCTCCAGCCGCACTCTCACGTCTGCTGCAGGCGCCGACTCAGGCTCCAGCAAGCTCTCTGGAGGGTTGGATTCTGAGGGCTCAGTGGGATAGCTGCTGGTGTTTCTATGTAGAATGCACTGAGCCCTTTTGTTACCTTGAGTTTTACTAATCTTGTATGATCATCAAGAAAATTTCCTTCTACTATGTACTCCAAGATTGTGTTGTTTACTTGGAAAACCTGTTTATAGTTGTGGTGTCGCTCAGCCATAGCACATTCCTTGTTAAAATAAAATAATTCTGTTTTTCTTTTCCCAGCCACAGCTCCTGGAATGATGACTCTGAGACTGATTATTTATTAATGAATGCCTAGGTCATAGCTTTGGCTCATTCCCTCAATAGCTCTTAACTTATTTAACCCATTCAAATTATTTAATGTCTACCAATCGGTTAGTTGCCTTTCCTTCAGTCCCAGTCTGCTTCTTTCTCCAAGTCCCTTAAAATCTCTCTTTTATCTATCCTGAGTTCAGAGCTACTCGCTGCTTTACATCAGTTTCTCTCATTCCTTCTTCTGTGTACATCTTGAATCTCTCGTCTATACTCCCACTATTTCCCCAAATCCCCTCTCTTCCCGCCTGTGTCCCACCTCCTCTTTCCTGCCTCAGCTCATTGTCCATTGGCTTTCTATTGACAGGTGATGCTTATAAGAGATTCTCTTAACACACCTCTAATCCCTCTAGCTAGAACATAGACACACCCTTAGTACACACCTTTAATCCTAAACAGTGAAGGAAAAGTTAGTTTGTAGAAGAAAGGACCCACATGTGAAAGTGATGTCTAATTGGAAGGCAGAAAAAGTGATGAATCAGGCCCCTCCCTCCCTCCTCACTGTGATTGCTCTCTTCTCCGCCCCAAGCAGGACTGAGGCGTCCTCACTTGAGCACTTCAGCTTGTTGACCTTTTTGAGTCCTATGGAATGTATCTCAGGTATTCTGTACTTTTTTGGCTAATATCCACTTAATAGTGACTACATACCATGTATGTTCTTTGGGGTCTGAGTTCCCTCACTCAGGATGATGGAGGGAGGAACCTAGGAGGGAAAGTAGACAGGGATGGGGAGAGGGGGAAGAGGAGAACCTGATCTGACATTGGGAGAGGGAAAAGGACTGAAGCCCTGGGGCCAGCAGAAAGAATGGAAACTGGCAACCCTTGGAGATAGGAGGTTGGAGGGATCCTCCAGAATGCACCAGAGACCTGTGAGGTGAGAGACTCACAGAACTAAAAGGGAGGGACCTTAGATGAAATGTCTGACAGTAGGGAGAGAGAACTTACAGAGCCTACCTCCATCAGGAAGACAGGACTTTAAATGAGGTAGAGGGGCAGCATCCCACAGTCATAACTCTGACTCATAATTGTTTCTGTCTGAAAGAATTATAAGGATGGAAATGGAGAGAAGCTCAAGGATTAGAAGGTCCAGTACAGGCTCAAAGTGGGATCCAGTGCAAGGGGAGGTTCCAAGGCCTGACACTATTACTGAGGCTATTGAGCGCTCACAAACAGGGACCTAGCATGACAGCACTCAGGAAGACCCAACAAGCCGCTGAAAGAGTCAGATGCAGATATTTGTACCCAACCAGTGAACAGAAGCAGCTGAGTCCTGCTGTTGAATTAGGGAAGGCTAAATGAAGCTGAGGGTAACCCTGGAGAAGGACAAGCAGTCCCAATTAAGCTGGACCCCACCCCAGGGTCTTTCAAACACTAGACCACCAAACAGGTAGCATATACCAGCTGATATGAGGCCCCTAGCACATATACAATAGAGGACTGCTGGGTCTGTGTTCATTAAGAGATGATGCACCTAACCCTAAAGACACTGGAGGCCCCAGGGAGTTTAGAGGTCAGGTGTGTGTGTGGGGGGGGGGGTAGGGACATCCATGTGGAGACAGCAGGAGGGGAGGAGGTATGGGATGTGGAACAGTCAGAGGGTAGACATGTTGGCAGGGTAGAGAATAAAATATAGAGTGCATACAAATAATTAATATAAAATAATATTTATAAAATAAAAAAACGCTTATTATAAAAAAGTAATGAATCAGAGAAAGATTTGACAGAATAGGATATGACCAACTCTCACAAGAAGAGAGGGGAAAGAAGGGCTATTTAAGAGAAAGAATCACATAAAGGAAAAAGGAGAGGGGGCTGTTTTACTGGGACAGTTGAACACAGACAGAATGTAGAGAGAACAAGCTAGACACAGGTGAAAACAGAATGAGCCAGAGAATGAGAGGGAGCCAGAGATTAGAACAGATTGTCAGCATTGGTTTGAGGCCAAGCAGAGCAAAAAAGTCAGAGGACAAGAGAGAAGCCAGATTGAATCAGTGAGCTTGTAGTGAGGCAGAACAGCCGAGTCGGGTCAGTCAACCAGAGCTCAGAAATAACTAGGAGGGGTGAGCTAATTCAGCAGTAAGGCTCAGAGGCTGAAAACATGCTAGGCCTATTAGATTGTACAGAGGCTAGAAGCTTCCAGAACTAGGCCTAGGTTAGCAGACAGAGGCAATAAGCCCCCAAGATGACACTTACATCAGGTGAATACACATTACATTCCACCCTTTACAGATTTTTCTCGTACAAACTTTGTGTCAGCTTCTGGAAGTTGAACAAGAAATAAGAACAAGAAACATTGTTTCTTTTTGTTTTGTGAAAACTGAAACATTGTTTACAGTGGATGAATTTTGAGGAAAGCATCATTTACCACATATGTTGAAAATTCAAAGTAGAGGGAAGTTAAAGAATAAGAACAAGCGAGTGAAAGTGTATCTAGTTCACTCATCCAGTACTAATGGCTCGTAACAAGGTTGACAGAAGACAACTGCCAGCACCAGGGCTCGTATGATGCGGGCAGCCACCACAGTTTCCTTGGAGGATTCCAAACACAGCCCCTAAAACCGACATCTAAGACATCCTGTTCACAGGGATGCTGACTCATGTCATATTTAATGTGGCTTAGTTGAATGGTTGGTTCCTTTAACTCCATTGTGGCACAATGGTGTGACACCCATGTCACATTGAGTTTCCTGGATTTGACTACTCAGAGTCGGAGAAGAGAATCAGATCAAAAACAACCAGAGAATCAAGACATGTTTTGTTTCTGATATAGAACTAAAGCTTCCTGTCCTGAGAGAGAGAGCAGTGTCCTATCTCCAGGGCCAAATGGGACTCTGGGTATCTATGGGATTGAGTACACTCCAATCAAAGCAATGCTGCCATCATGTCTTCTAGTTTACTCCTGGGCCTATCTTCTTGTTGAATTCAATGCAGAAGGTAAAGGCTGGTACAATACATTCAACAGAAACAGAGAGAACCTTGCATCTCTTCAGCAGATGAGTGTTACAAAAACACTCTTTTGCATTGACAATAGGTAACATGGACTTAAAGAAAGAAAGAAATAGCTCACTTTTATAGCATAGAGCCTCTGCAGGGAAAGATAGCATGCTTGTTTCATAAGAAAGTGTTTAGAAAGTTGGATTTTATGCTCCATAGACACAGACACAAAGTTCATGGGTTGCTCTAAAGGACACAGCCAAGCTTGAAGATGCTGGAGCAATTTGGAGAATGAGACAGTGAAATTTCTCTTTTTCAAAGAGCTTTCAATCAAATATTGTCCTAGGTCCCTCTCTCCAGACAGCCCTGCTGTTTTTGGCATTTCATTAAGTTGCTGGGAGGAAAGACTTTTAAATAGTAATGCAGTGCACCTATGTCTGAGCTGAAGAGAGAGCCAGGATGTGCTGTCTTGAATATATGTAAATGATCCTTACTTGTATCACCAGACAGTCATTTGGGTGGATAGCTGAACTGAAATTCATTACTGAATAGACATGAAAGCTGGGTTGACCCGGGGAGCTTAGCTTGAGGCACCCTGGCCTGTTATATAAACTAGGAGTACCCTAATTATTTTTATCTCTTTATCAAGCAAAGGAGTGACTGTTAAAATAAGAAACATAGTACATTTCAGGGCTATATGAAAACCAGAACATGAAATATACATGAAATGTGTACTGGGTGAGTCCTCCTGGATATTGCATCTCTTCTTGTTGCCATGGTTACCATCGCCTGAGGGGTGCTTCATGCATCCTCTGTGTCACAGAGTGTATAGACCAGTTCTGACGACCATTACTTTTATTATTTACATGCCTCCCCTCATCTGATTTTTTATATTACTCTTTAAATGTGATTTTCACTTTACATAATTTTATTCAATGGACCTTTCCTTCAACCTATTCACTACCAACCCACTAATGTTTTCTATGTTCAGTAATATCAGTTTGGAAAATAACCCCAAGAAAGTAAATAAACAACCAAAGGACCAGTATGTGTAGTTCAGCCACTTTAAGCTTATTCCCTACTAACTTACCAATAAATAAGTCTTGGACTCTGGTTATATTAGTTGTCTTTGACAGTTACTTGGGGGGGGGCGGGTGGCAAGTAACCCTAATCTACTCTTCTAACTGCTGGCCTGGCTACCTTCCCAGTGGTATTCCGCAGATATTTGTGGTTTCTCCTGGCCATGTGCTCCTGGTCTGTCTCTCCTCATGACGGCTTCCTCCTCTCCTCTCCTGCTAGCTCCTCCTTGTCTCTCTTACTCCAACCAGCTCAATCCAAACCCAGCTACCTCTAATCCCTCCAGTAATTGGCTGTAGCCAATTTTAGTTAACCAATAGTTTTACAACAAAAGCTTGTAAATATGAAAATTCACTCATAGACCTAGACCTTACAGTACAGAATTTAACTAACATAATTCATAGCAACAGACCAAATCTCAATAAGTGTTTAAGGACACTATAAATTTGAAAGAGAAAGAAATCACCTCAGTTATTATAGTTATAGCTGTTTGGGTGGTTTTGTTTTTGTTTTATTTAGAAAGCCATTATAAAGATGTAATTAAAAGAACGAAAAGGAAACTTTCTTGGTGGTGGTGGACTGCATCCCCCGTCTCTCACCTAGAGTCTACATGTTAGCTACGAAAACTCCACCTTTACTTAGACAGATTTTAGCAATCACATCAAGAACTTGATTTCTTAATATACTTGTTATGGTGGTAATAATGATTATCACAGCATTTTCTCCAGCTGTTCCTCAATTATCCATTAGCTTCTCGTTGCCTTTCCTAGCTTCCTACTTTATGACTGAGACAGCTGAGAGGTAGGAGAATGACTTATCTGATGTAATAGATGCACTATTTCTCTGTGCCCTAGAACTCTTTCTCTGTAGCACACGTGCCATGGGACTCACACAAGTTGTGTAATTTAGTAGATAATGCATTGGAAGAAGAGTTGGGAAACTCACTGCTTGACATAGTTGAGATACTGTGTATGACAACCTTGGATTCCTCACCCTGCCTCTCAAAGTAATCAAGAAAATCAGAAGAGAGAACTGATAGGAAAAGGTGCTAAAAATGAAGCATGATGTACATGCAGGTGTGACCACTCTGTAAAGGATGTATATACAGGTGTGACTACTCTGTAAAGGATGTATATGCAGGTGTGACCACTCTGTAAAGTATGCACATGCAGGTGTGACCACTTTGTAAAGGATGTACATGCAGGTGTGACCACTCTGTAAAGGATGTATATACAGGTGTGACCACTCTGTAAAGGATGTACATGCAGGTGTGACCACTCTGTAAAGGATGTACATGCAGGTGTGACCACCCTATAAGATCAACCACAGTGTGTATTCATCTCCAATCAGCTGTTTCTCTTGGATGCAATATCTTATGCATAGTTGGGCTCCATGTAGTGTGAGTCTAAGAAACTCTGATTGACAGCTTTCTTACTGACCATTGTCAGATTTTCACTCAAATGTAACAGCAAATGTCAACAGAAATTTATTTGCTGTGTATTGAGAAGACTGGCATTGAGGGCTGAAGTCAAGAGCTGTGTTGAATAGATTTAGTTGTAGATGTTTATCACATGTACTTACTCTGAGGCATAGAGTTTTTCACTGAAATGTTCTTCACTGGGCTCTGAGGTCCAAACTCTGTCATCATGTCTGTGGTCTTAATCCCTCTGCCCCTGGAAATTTATCAAAAAGCAGGAAGAGCTTGGCTAAATTTTGTGGTGATTATTATTATATCTACATTATTTATTATGTGCAAAGTAGGTGTGCCACTTCTGTTAATGTAGGTAAAAAGGCAACAAACTTTCCTCCTTGGTTATGTTTTCTGCTTAGCCTTAACACTAACAATATTTTCTGGTCAATATGTCTAAATCAACCTCCACACTTCCACATTGAATGCACGCTCAAAGAATTCTTATTTTCAGGTAGATGTTCACGAGCATGAGCCTACTTCTTGGTGGCACACTCAGTGTTCCGCATTTGCATCCATTGTTCAGCAACCTTGATGCCGAGTGACTGGGGAGGAGTATAGTATCAGTGCAGTGAGCCTTACCATGTCAGATGCGTTCATTGTGAATGGGAGTGACCTGTAATTCAAAGGTGCTTTTCTATGAGTAAACAACAGGAGAGAAAGGTGGAATGAGGTATTTCAGTGTCTACCAATGGGATGATATGACATTACCTGTAAGCAATCAGACAAAAGCTGTGTTTCTGGAAGCTAAAGAGATGGCTAAACAGTTACCACCCTATCAGAGGAGCCAAACTCAGTTCTAGCACCCACATTAGGTGGCCCACAACCACCTATAATTCCAGCAGAAGAGGGATCCGATACTTGCACATACACAGGTACACACACATACACACACATATATAAACAATTGTCTGTATATACACACATGTATGTATGCATTCACACACATATAAACAATTGTCTGTACATACACACATGTATGTATGCATTCACAACCACACCTGCACTTACACAGCCAATCATAGGTCTGTATATACATACACACATACATGTGCCTTTACACACACATGTGCCTGTATTCATGCATTCACAACTGTGCCTGCACGTGCACACCCATAGATATGTATACACATACACACATACATGTGCCTATACACACACATGTGCCTGTACTCATACACATACATACATACCATGTACCTATATACACTTACACATTCATGCACACATGTACCAGTCCATATACACATGTATACACACACATGCACAAACATGACACACACACACAAATACACACATATGCCTATATATACATACACATATGTATGCATACACCCATGTGCCAGTCCACATACACATACATGCATATACATACACATGCACATGCACACATATGCATACACATATGCACACACACACACTAACACACACACATTGTAAAGAAGCAATGCTCCTGGAAAGAGCAAGGACCAGAAGCTTCCTGCCTGGTGGATTTTCGTACTTTGTAGGCCTTGGGCTTTCCAGCAGAACCAGTTAACCATTTGTTTGATTTACACATACTGTTTGCAGACATTATTCTATGGCAGGGAGAAACCATAATAAATGAGCAGAGCTCATCTGAGCATCCAGTGAGTGCACAGGCAGCGGCGTCCATGTAAGGTCACAAAGGGAAGTATTGAGGGAAGGGTATTGGGGTGCTAGAAAAGCAAGCCTTTTCTTTGAATAAGTGATAGAGACCCAAACTACAGGGCCAGGCAGAGACAGGGGCAAAGGCAGAACTAAGTGGTTCCCTTTGCTGCCCATATTGTTCTATGGCTTTTTCTAGGAATGTCTGGCATGCCCATTGTTCCCAGACTTAAGATGACAGAGTGAGGACCCAAACCAAGTCTTACTACAGAACCCAAAATCTGAACCTCTAGCATGCAGTGCCTTCTAATGTGGCAGGCTCTTGGAGTCTGAGCTGTGTATATGAGACATATCATCACACACACACACACACACACACACACACACACACACACACACATGCATACACATCCCCAAATCCTTCATAAAGATATAGGCTGAGTCAGATGCCTCATCTATCTCTGTGCACACTGGATTCTGTGATGTATGTTGAAGAGATGGAATCTGAAGAGAGATTCTCACAGTAAATAAATAACTCTCGTGTTCAAGAAAATGAGAGGAGGGACTTAGAGGCAGACATCCAACAAGAGGTAATGGGTTGTCCTGAATGTGGTCAAACAGGCAAACTGTTAGGGGTATATTTGGAGCCCACCCAGGTTAATCAGATCTGCAAGAACAGTTGTGTGTTACAGTTTCTCATGCACCTTATGTTGTTTTTATTTGACCTCTGAATTTATTGAACGTGTTATTTTTGTGCCCACAGAACCATGAACTTTACATAAGCAGGAGACATTGGCTGACTTTTTAATCTGTGTCTAATCTTGTGCCAGTCCTACAGTGGAGACATTATTGAGTGATTCTGTAGCTTTTCTGGAACAATGACTTTCTCTTTCTAAAGCATTGCTTTGTCAATTCTGTATCTCATCTATGCAATCAAATCTCTTACTAATACACATAAATAGATTTCAAGCTGTCTACTATTGGCATAGTATTTTTAAAGGCCAGGGCTAGCTAGAAATATATAAGAAACACCTTATGCCATTTAAAAATAGACAATGTGATAAATAAGAACAGAATGGTAATTGCATGTTTATACACTAGGCTTATCTTTTCCAATGGGACGTTTGCTGTGGAAAGTATAAGATGACAGAACTTCTTCTTGAGCTTCCTTAGTTGCAAGCGTGCTCCAGAGAGAAGGAGTATGCAGTGCTAAGCTTGATTTCAGCCAAGGTACTGCATTTCTTTCTTTCTCTGAAAACTAATGTTATCAGAATTCTCTCTGTCTTAGCTGGCTTGCTAAGTCCTGAATGGCTAAGTAAGAAAAAGTTAGTTATTTTCAAAATTAAACAGGTTTCCTCTTCCCTATGAAGATGAAATGGAAAGATGTGTGGATTTTATGGCTTGCTGATATGTCAAGATATTTGACCTTCCCCTTCATCTGTTGAACTGTGTAAAGGCTGATAGCTACTATTCTACAAAAGACATTAAGTGCAGAAGCCCCCTTTTCCATTATATCAGTGCCTGACAGGGAAGAGGTGTTGATCCGTACTTATTTTAACCCAATGTATTGATTAAGATTTGCTACATACCACCCCCTATGTTTCATTCAGTGCCATTAGTTGATGTTGGAATTTTTTTGAATGTGCTTGATTTTTTTCTGATTTAGACTTACTGAGTGCTGTAGCTATTACTTTAATAGAGTTTTAAATGGTATTGATCGGTGTGAGAGTGCCACTTTATGAGGATAGCCAATTGAAGATGTGGTCCTGGGACCTATATTTTTTTAAACCATTCCATCAAAGAAAAATGTGTGTGAAGTTGATTTACAGAAACCTTTAAACTATGGTTAAGTATTTCTCTGAGTCCTTAGCAAGTCTCTGGAATGGCCTCCAGTTGCTTTGCAGAAAACTTCAAAGCTGGGATTTTATAATTGGACAGCGCAGGATTAGAGAGATCTTGAGGAAAGCGCGTCAGTCATCAAGCCCCAAGCTCAGCAGCCTGATGTATACCATCAATGTTTAATGAGACACAATAGCTAACTGATAGGAAATATTACAGGACCCCCCTGACGATCTCTGCGGTATCTGCTCTAGCGACCAAACTGCTGCTTACAATCGTCTTTCCTATTAACACTCATCCGGCAAAGCCAGGACTTTCTAATGCAATAGAGTGGAAAGCATGTCTGAGAAACAGGGTGCTGGAGCTGACAAGGTCGATTAATGCAGCCGAATGCCCCCGAGGATTGCCTTCATCAGCGATCCTAGCACACTCCAGAAAGAGGCCCCATCTCAGGCATGGCCAGAGTCTGCACTGCAGAGGAAAGTCAGTTGGCTACTGGCAGTCAACCAGGGATTAAATCTGTCCACTGAATCTGTCCTTCCAAGGAACCTTACTGAAATTCTGATACTCAATATTTGAAGATATTAACACAGAATGTGACCTTGATGGCATCTCAATGCTACTAGGTTGACAAGATTTTAGTTAGCATCCCTCTGTACTGTTGACAAAATTAGATTGCTGCTGTGTGTCACAAATAAATAAGGCAAGAACACTGGGGATCTGAGCCATCGTCCAAGGGTCAACGTCACAGCTTGCTCGGCTGTCTAACACAGCAGCTATTCTTTAAATCTGCTCATCTTCATGACCAGAGGCCAAAGGCAAACAGCATAACTTACCATGCTGATGTCCCTCATCATGATTTTTTTTATATCTAGTATAACTTATACTCTTGAAGCATGCAAATCAAGACACTCTTGAGTCTAGATATAGAACAATATCTAGGAGAGAAAGAAAAAAAGAACCTTTTCCTTCCTGTCCTTCTGAACAGAACTCATTTCAAGCACATGCCTTTGCTCTTAAAGGAAGAAACTAATATCTCCATTAGAAATCCAAGGTAGTTCCCTTCCCAGTATCAGTCACCCAGCTAATGGGGACAGCACAGGTCCTATCCAGAGTGCAAATATAAGATCTTTGTATTCGTGGAGTCAGATTATATTTGAATTTTGAAAAATATTAGATCTTGCTAAATGGCTTAAAAGTAGATTCTTAGGAAATTACCTTATACAAATATCAATGATAGAGGTGTCCTTACAGAGACAGAGGAAGTTTGCTCTTCAATTGTAAAAACAAATTATAGTTAAGTTATTAATATTTTCATCCTTGTGAGGAGGGGACAAGGTTAATTGCTTTTCTCAGTGGTGGTCACAAGCAGTGTAGGCTTAAAGGAGAGAGCCAAGGCTGGTTGCCCAGGTCTCGTGCAGTTGTTTCCTCCGACACATTCTAGGGAGTTATAAGGGACAAGCTCCAGCAAGAAGCCAGTTACACAGAGTTTTATCTCAGTGAAAAGAACAGAGAACTATGTCTTCCCTTCAAACCATTGTTCTCCGAATAGTGGCTCACTACTTATAACAACTATCAAATTGAGTCCTAACTTGGAACTTTGTTCCTAATGATTTTTTATTAATTTTTAAAATTTTAGTTAAGACATAATTACATTATTTACTCTCCCTCATTTCCCTCCTACCCTTCTGTATCTGTCCACCCCAGTTCCTTAACTATTGATGTTTTATATACTTGTTTAATCATATATATATATGTATATATATATATATATATATGAATACATACATACATACATGCATACAAACACATGATTAAACATAAATAAAGTCTGCTGAGTGTCTGCAGTGTTGCCTGCATGTGTATGTTTCTCAGGCTAACCACTTAGTATACTAGATAACCAACAAGTGGCTCATCTCTGAGAAACATTAATCTCTCTTCTCCCTGTAGTCCTTAACTGCTTGTAGCTCTGCATCTGGGGTGAAGTCCCATGAGATTTCACCCATCTACCTTGAGATGTTCACTATTGGAATTGTCCTGGCTTTATTTAAGGTATCCTGTTGTTAAGATTTCATGAATGCACCTTTCCTGTCATATATGCAAGGTACAGTGTTACAGCTAACTCTCTGTCCCTCTGGCTTTTGCAGTATTTCTGTCCCCTCATCCTTAATGTTCCCCAGTCTTGGGTGCTTGAGTTACACTGTAGATGAATCATGGTGGGAAAGGTTCTCCCGTCAGATCCATGGCCTCGCTACCCCTGGGGAACCGGTGAGGTTTACAGAAGCAGGCTTGGTTTCCCTCCTGTTAGGCAGGTCTTGACTCCAGTGAGGGAGCTGTTAATTATCACCAAGGGTATGAGTGGCACTAATGCCATGCTGGCCGCTGTAGCTCATAGACAGCACAGCTGCATGAAACTAGTGGTTATTTTCTTCTCTTAGCTTCTGGTACTATGAGAGCAACTTCTGAGGGAGGATGAAGTTTGAGTCCTCCAAGTACAATGTCCAGAGTATGGTGTCTTCAGCAATAGGGACCTTGTGAAAGTCAATGCCAATAATAAAGCAATAACCTATTGTTTGAGCAGTTTCTTGAATTGTCCTGACCAACAACTCAAAAGAAGGCTTCTCTTATGCCTAGCACTGGAGCTTCTGCTAGACAGTTTATGGCTCATAAGAGGAACATTATTGCCCCAAATTTTATTATTTAATTTAAATGTGTATGTATGTATGGATGGATACATGCATGCATGTATGGTGTATGCATTATGTATATATTTTATGTGTATTATGTATGCATGTATATGCATATGCATGTATGTGTGTATATGTATGTATATGTACATATGTATACATTGTAAGCATGTGCATATATGTGAATATGTATGCATGTGTATGTATATTTATATATATGCATTTATGCGTATGTATATGTATGCATATGCATATATGTACATATTGTATGTATGCATGTGTATGCATGTGTATGTATGTGTGTATTGTATGCATGTATATATGTATGTGCATGTGTGTGCATGTATATGTATGTGTATATATGCATGCATTTATACATATTTTATTTAATAATTATAGATGTCTTCTTGAGGCAAAGATTGCCTCCCATTCTGTGAATTTACTCTTCACTTACTGTTTCCTTACCTGCAAGGATGCTTTATAGTTTTGTGGGATCCCAGTAGTCAGTTGTTGGCCTTGATACCATAACAAAAGGACTCTTATTCACAAAGTCCTTTTCTAAATCTGTATCCTGTAGGGCAGTCTGTGTTTTCTTCTAGAAGTTTCTGTGTTTCAGGTTTCAAATTGAGGCCTTTAACCAATGTAACATCAGTTCTTGTTCAAATGATACAAATTGACTAATTTCATATGTGTTTGGTCTTCTGTTGGGTGTGATGGTACACAACTTAATTCCAACACTTCGGAGGAAGAAGTGGGAAAAATTTTTTTTCTGTTGTGAGTTCCAGACCAACCAAAACTAATAAGTGATACTTAATTAATACTACTACTATTAAGTAATATTAATAAGTCTATTTTGTTTTGTTTTGATTTTCAATCTTGTCTCAATACTTTTTATTCCATATTGAGTAGCAAGAGTATTGGGGTAGGCGCTTACAATTGTCAAAGTTAGGCCTTTATTGCCTTCCTGTCCCTGCCTATTTTTACAAAGCATTTTTGCTACCTCATATCCTTATTGTCTAGTTTTTATTAACAACTAAAGTCCATGGAGATTTTATATAGGTCTCCTTACAGTTAGGATTTGGTTTGTTGTGTACTGTTTTGCTTTTCTAAAACTTCCTTTCACTAAGTAGGACCCTCTGTGGTGTCTCCCTCCCTACTTTCCAAAGTTACTCATGTGGTTTAACACCTGACAGTAGGGTAGCAATTAGGTAAAGGCCAGCTCATCCCGGGGCAGGCTCTGTGCCAGGCTCTGTAGGCACAGCTCTGTTTGCTTCTCAAAGCTCTCCAAATTCGGCTTTATCTTCTTCTAAATGTCACCTCCCTTTGCTTAGCCTCTTCCTCTTCACGAGTTTTCTCACGCAGGGGAAACACAGTACACAGAGCATAGGATCACACAACTAGCGCCCACTGACTGGTACAAACTTTATACCTGGTCATCCTGGGAAGGCCAGCATGGTAGGGTTGTGCCATGAGGAATGGTCTGCCAGGTGATGGTGGGGCTGCCTACATGCATGACAGCAGCATGGGAGATAATATAGTCCTAAGTGGCAGCTGTGACACTGGATTCTCATCGTGATCATCTATAGCGTGTGTGAATGAATACTCAAATCAAGGATGTGTTTTCCTCAATGGGTAGTGAGCCTCCTCCTGAGAACTTGTGCCAGGTGACGGTGTTGATGTTCTTCTGGTACATTCTTATTGGGGAGTGTTTCTTTTCTTTTTCTTTTTCTTTTTCTTTTTCTAAAGCACATCCAAACAAATATATGCTAAGCACAATTCAAGGCCTTGCTTCCTTCCAGGGTTGTCTAAATTGAATTAGTTCTTTTTGAGTGCTCATGAGAACTTGCTCAGATGTCCTTTTGGTTCAATGAACACATACTACAGCATGAACATGCTCAAGAGTCTTCTTTCTCCACCACTCACCAGACAGTCACCAGTTATTTTACATCTGTATACAGAACAGTTTTAACTGAAAAAAATTTAGATCTATGTTTGTATTGTGGCAAAGAACACAAACACTGGAGCCAATTAATTCATTTCTTATCTGTTTACATAATAGACACTGTAGATAGCACCCTGCTTAGTAATCACTGTGTAGGACATTGAGATCCACGGGGCTTAGCAAATGAAAGGAGCGGCCATTGTTGTTGACTCCTTCACTCTATAGAGGCAGATAGGTGAATCAGCTGACTGTGACTACAAACATATCTCTAAAAACTGCTGTAAAGACCACTGCACAGGCTGAGAAGATGTTGCTTGTGGTGACGGAGAAGGCTGGAGCACCTGGTCAGTGTATAGAGAAGCCCAGATGTGAAAAAGCATCAGAAAACCAGAAGAGAGGCTGAGCATCAAGAGTTAGCAGCTGTGAGGAGAGCCAGGACACAGTCCAGAGGCTATACTGCAAGCAGGACAAGACATGGGTGGGGTTGGAGCAGGGCGCATGGATTATAGGGGAGTGGACAAAAGAGATACAAGTTGATCAGTGGGAAGCTATGGAACATTTCCAGGCCACAGATGAGGGTAGCTCAGGCAGTGTGGGGAGGACTCTGAAACAGATGAACAGGTTGGACACTGGAGGGACAGGTGGGCATTAGGAAGGCTTACCCAAATGAAGAGAGCATGGTGCTGCTTAAGGTCAGGGAACTTAAAAAGGACCAGGTTTAATATTTGAGGGAAAATGGGGCCAGGACTAGGAACCCAGAGTAAGGTTTTAATGTGTAGAATTTTGACAAGCTTTAGAGAAAGCCAAGAATGTCTGAGCAGAACTTCTTATCACAGCAAATGCCAGAGGTGGCAACTGAAGACCTACCTTTGGATATGACCCTCAGGGAGGACAGTGGAGGAAAGTCTCATCCAGGGCCTCAGAGACTCTGCCACCCAACACCAAGATTAAAGGGATGAGAACAAGATAAAGGAGATGATTAGCCTATGCATTTTAGCCAAAATAACAAAAAGAAGATGGGAGATCAGGGCAGATGAAGAAACTATGGAACTCTTTTACAATTGTTTTTGTTTTGTGGGACAACATGAGACATTTGAGATTTTTTTTTCAGAGCCAGTGAGAATCTTATGGTGAGAAGCTGCTAGGAGGAGCCTTCAGGTCATGAAATTTCTGTGAAAGCACACAGCAAGACTCAGGAGACTTGTGTGGGAGATGGAAATGTACAATTTTATGGCTTCTGTTTTTTCCATAAAACTCTAGAGTCCACTCTGAGGTCTTTAGGGGCAGCAGTTATAAATGCCTGAATGAAGAATGGCTACTTAGACATTAGACTTAGACACTCTGTGAAGCAGAGTGTGGCTGGTGAGGCTGACGTCACTGTGCTGTCACTTCCTATGCATCACTTCCTGTGCCATCACTTTCTATGCTGTGTATGGTTAGGGTGGCTAGTGAGGCCTGTTAGGAATGACCAACCTGTACAAGGAAAAGCAATGAGCTAGATTATCCCAAGAATAACATCTTGTCCAAATGATTACAGTGAGATCACAGAGAAATGAGGGAATTGTGATTGTTTAGAAAGAGGAATAGGGGGTGTGGCCTTGTCAGAGGAAGGACATCATCAACAGGGTTGGACTTTGACAGCTCAAAGTCTAGAGTTGCTCCCAGGTCACTTCCTGTTTTTGGTTGGAGACATAAGTTCTCAGCTGTTCCTCCTGTCATGCTTGGTGCTTCCTGCAATGCTTCCCCACTGTGACAGCAATGGGTTCTCATCCCTCTGCAACCATAACACCCAAGCCCTAACAAACCCTTCCTTCTACAAATTTCCTTGGTCATCATCTTTTGTCACAGCATCAGAAAAATAACTGAAGCAGGCATAGAATATCCACAAGATAGCTGTAGAAAAATCAAGAGAAGGAAGAAGAGGCTGTGAACATTTAAGACCTATGGTGGTTTTATAATTCCTAATTTATTCATCAGAATGATTAGTAAATAAATGAATGTCAGGGGTGCTGTGTATAGTCCTGGAAGCCACTCAGTAACTACTCATTGGGTATCATGGCAGGCACAAACCTGTAGACCCCACAGCAATATCCGCAGAACCATGGAGACCCACAGCTACAGAAGTGTTGATGGGCTTTGACATAAGAACTGGCATGCACAGGGAAGGTTCTGTCTACACTAAACCTCACTACCTGCAACTTTCAATAAGGCTTTTTTGTGGCTTTAAGGATCAGATAAGGCTATGAGTTCAAAATAGCGTAACGACTGAAACACAGTCCAGAGTCTGTGCATGCTTCTAGAGGCTCCCGATCTTTGCTGCCACATCAACATTACCAAAGCACATGTATTTATCAATTCATTAATCCTATCACTCAACAAAACTATTGTTTAAAACTTTATAGAAATAATAGTATAATTTGTGATGATATTAATATGTTGACATTTTCTTTTATCTGATGAATCTGGAACAGAGAGGAGAACTAGCAAGTCAGTAGAGCATCCAAGGAGAGACGAGCTGATCCTGACTCAGGGTGTCATGTATACGTGCATGCTTGTGTACATGGACTGAGCATGTGTATACATGTGTGCACATGTATATGTATGTCTATGTATGTGTACATGAATGTGTGCCTGAATGCATTTGTGTGTGCTCTTTTTCCCCCGTTTACATATGCAATTATAATAATAAAATTCTACTTATTAATAAAGCAGAATAAGAATAGCAATAGTTGATAAAAAGGGCAATTATAACCATAGGCTATAATAAAAGTTATGTTGGGGCTGGAGAGATGGCTCAGCAGTTAAGAGCACTGACTGCCCTTCCAGAGGTCCTGAGTTCAAATCCCAGCAACTACATAGTGGCTTACAACAATCTGTAAGCATATCAGATGCCCTTTTCTGGTGTGTCTGAAGACAGCTACAGTGTACTTACATATAATAAATAAATCTTTAAAAGAAGTTATGTGAATATGTTTTTTTTTTCAAAATAATATTTGTGTGTGTGTGTGTGTTTGTTTCTCAAGACAGGGTTTCTGGCTATCCTGGAACTCACTCTGTAAACCAGGATGGCCTCAAACTCAGAAATCTGCTTGCCTCTGCCTCCCAAGTGCTGTCATTTTTTGCCACCTGTACAAATATGTTTTCTTATCCAGCACAACTTAACTCATTTTATATCTCTAACTGAGACCCCTTGTGCCTGATGGCTGTAAGTCATGCAGTTTGGGGCATGACAGCAAACTCAACATGAGTTTCTTCTCAGCTCTACAGATAAAAGATTGATTCCTACTGAAGCTTTTAGTAGCCTTGGTACATGTTTATGTTTTTGTTCTTTTCTATTCAGTTTTATCAATTGTCTTTCTTTCACTGTGGCATCCTGGAAATCATACTCTTACTGAAGTTTCAGAGTTCAGTCCGTTGCCCTTGGACCAAAGACAGTACAGTACAGCATGGTGGAGGCCATATTCACCTCATAGTGGCTAGGAAATGAAGTGAATGGCAGAAAAATTTTGAGTCCAAGTGTCCCTTTGAGGTCACGCTTCCAATAACCTAACTTCCTCCCATTAGATAGTCCTTATCTCCTAAGAAGTCCAATACCTCCCAATATACCAATGATAAGCCTTTGGAAAAACCAACACATGGACCTTTGGGTCTAGAATACCATTTGAGAATTGCCTTATCATTTAAAAGTTCTCTTGAATATTTCCAAAATTATATCACCATTACTCTTTGTTCTTGAGACCATCATTCAGTAGAATATACTTGAACACAAGCTCTGTGACACTGTTGACAGTCTGCTAACTGAGACAGCTAAAGGTCAATTGATTGAACAGAAAGTGTTACCATATATTGAATGCTTGGTCTCCAGCTCATGGACACCTTG
Source organism: Apodemus sylvaticus (assembly GCF_947179515.1). NCBI lineage: Eukaryota > Metazoa > Chordata > Mammalia > Rodentia > Muridae > Apodemus > Apodemus sylvaticus. The sequence goes on along the minus strand of NC_067480.1, from coordinate 4,953,195 downwards.
AGAAGTGATTGTTCATAGACCACAGATAAAACTAGTGTGACTAATGCTTTAATCGTATTGATCTTTCACAGTTGGATTGACATCACAGGGAAAGGCCTGGGTGAAGGAATTCTGCCACCATCACCAGAATTGGTGTCATTAAATACTCCTGTCTTTTCTCTCTGCCTCTTGCCTTGTCTATGCTTTCTCTGTTCCCATGCAGTCTCTGGTGGCCAGGAATCTGAACCTCTGAAACAGGGAAGGGGAATTGCTAGGTTGCTAACTGCTTGACATGCATGTCAGAGTTCAGATCCTTAGAACCCACATAGCTTCTAGGTGTGACAGCCCACCTGTCACTACAACTTTGCAAGCCCAGGTAGAGAAAGGGAACCCCAAAGCAAGCTCTCTATGGAGACTACACATATGGGTCAATTTGGGGTTTGATTGACTATATCATTGAATAAGATTGAAGAGCCACTGAGGATGATTTCACACATTGACCTCAGGCCTACACATGCACATATGCCCATGTATATTCATACCCATATACATGTATGCCATACACACACCATACAGACACACACAAGTAAGCCTCTGCGACCATAATCTAAATAACTATTTCTAACTTTAAGTAGTTTTTCCTCAAGTACTTTTTGCTGTGACAAAAAGTCACACTAAAGTAGCAACTGGTAGGAAGTCAGCACATTCAACCTGGACATGCTGCAGAAAAGGATGATTCATAGCCTGGAGGAGCAAACACACGGTAGCATCACATGGCTCAGAACAGCACACAATTTACAGCCAACAAATTGATGCTTTCTGAAATGTTCCGTCTAATACCTCTATACTGTGTTGAAGGACTTCAGATAAGGGCACTGCTGCATTCTCTGTGGGAAATGAGCTGAAGGTGGTTTTTATCTTCTCTGCAGCCAGAAAACCTGTGACTGGACATTGCAGGATGGTAGAATAATCTGTTTGAGACAGTGCTGTGCTAGTCTTAGCAGGGATGTCAGAATACAAGATACCTTATGAAATCAAAACTAAAACAATGCCTAGTGGCCATTCTGCTTCAATGGAGGGTGGCAAAAATTTGAACCAGAACTTAGGACTTGGATTGTGTGTAACGTTTCTCTGTGCTCACAAACTCCAGCCTCTAATAATGGACAAGTGGGGACAATAAGTATTTTTACAGGGCAGTTTGGCCAAAGAGCCAATATGAAATTGGAATATTGAAGCACTTGGACAAATGGAAATTTTTAAGTAATTTGTTAGTGCATTGAATATTTCACAACAATAACCCTATTGTACTTATAAAAGAAAACATCAGCTTTTAGCTGTCTAGCTGTTTACAATGCCTAGTGTGGTGACAGCATAGTCTGTGTTTGTGTGTCTGCTTTTAAGTACTGAGTTTTAAGAACTCGTCAAATGCAAGGAAGTTTCATTGAAACTGTGGGAAATTGGGTAACAATGAATTAAAGGAGAAATTTAAGACAGACATTTTATTTGGCAAAATTTTAATGAGGAGGCACATAAAATGCATTGTTCCTATTTGAATGAGTCTGGAAAGTAGTGTTTGGCATCTTGGAAACTTTTGGATCAAAACATAGTCTTTCTTTTCTTCCTTCTATCTTCTTTGAAATGAATTTTAAAACTACCCACAAGTATCGAGGTCCATGCAAGACTGAGGGAGGAGACCTAACTGAAAAGCATATTTGCACCACTTCTGTTAAAAGCTTTTTTTATTAAAGAAAACCTAATATTTCATTTGTTTATTAAAAGTAGAATTAACTTTTAAATAATTAGCCCTGCTTTCTCTGATTTAGCAGGCCTAGCTTTCTGCAACTTGTCTCTGTGTTTCCCAAGTAGATTATATGTGGGCTTCATGCTTCATTCAGAAGATATGAATAGGTATACAATAAAAAAAAATCCTTTACCTAACCCTATCCCTTCAGTCTCCAGTTCTCCTATCAAGGGTCTCTCTTCTAATTTTTTTTATTATTATGATGAAACAGCCTGACCAAAACCTACAGTTTGGAGGAAAGGGTTTCTTTGACTTGCAATGGAAGGTCACAGTCCATCATGAGGTAAGAATTCAAGGCACACCTGTTTATTACTCTACCTAGCATTGCCTCTAACCAGGGAACTCATTCACAGCTAAGGAAGTACAGTAGAAACCATGGAGGAGGCTGCTTGCTGGCTAGTGGTCCATATTGTTCTTAGTTAGCTTTCTTATAGAGTTCAGAGTCATTTGCCTAGGGATAGTACTACCTACAGTGGGCTGGAGTGCTCCTACATCAATTAACAATGAGGACAACTTCCTACAGACATGCTCACAGGATAATCTGATAGAGGCAATTCTTCTCAGAAGCCAATAGGCTGGATCAAATAAACAGAGCTACCAAGGCAGTATCTTTCCAAAGGCATGTTATAGTTTTTAATATTTATTTACTTTTGGTTTTTCAAGACAGGGTTTCTCTGTATAGCCTTGGCTGTCCTGGAACTCACTCTGTAGATCAGGCTGGCCTCAAACTCAGAAATCCGCCTGCCTCTGCCTCCCTAGTTTTTATAGTATGTGTGGATACACAGCATGTGTGCACACAGATGGTCACATACACATTGTCATTTTGCCATAGAGGTTCAGCTCCCTTTAGACTTCCTTTGTATGAGGTGTGAAGTGGAGGCTTAACCAGATTTTGTCACACTGCCTGTTCAGTTCTCCTACACAACTAACGGGAGCCCGGCTCAGTCCCAGTGATTAAAACCACACCTTCATCAGATATCAAAGTGCCTTACTTTGTCATGGCTCTTGTTTGACAGAGCCTTATGGAAGCAGGCTGGCCTAGAATTCACAAACCAGCATTGAGCTCCTGATCTTCCGGCCTCCACCTCCTTCCTGGCACTAAGATAGCAGGCTCTACAGTAGATCATTTCCATTATTGGCCCTGTCTACCCACAATCTCCATTTAAATCTCACTGCTACTCTGCAGTCTCTCTCACTCTCTCTTCTTGCTTTTTCTTTCTTTCTTTCTTTCTTTCTTTCTTTCTTTCTTTCTTTCTTTCTTTCTTTCTTTCTTTCTTTCTTTCTTTCTTCCTTCCTTCCTTTCTTTCTTTCTTGTGCTCTCTCTTCTCTCTCTCTCTCTCTCTCTCTCTCTCTCTCTCTCTCTCTCTCTCTCACACACACACACACACACACACACAAAACACCACATGCACGTGTATCCACATAGGCATACAGTCACACACAAAGACACATGCACACACAAACCCACATATATACAGACACAAACACACATGTATATAAGTTTGAGATTACATTACACTTTCGTCTGGCTTTGTATTTCCAGTGTAAGAACTTGAGCTTAACAACTCGTTCCCTGCTCAGAAGAGTTCCTGACTGTCCATTAAGAGTATTTAAAGTTTTAATGTCTTAGAAATTATCCCTTCCTTCAAGTGTGTTGCTGTAGAGTTTGTGCTTCAGTTGCCACAGTCAATGAAGTAGGGTGTTGGCACTCCAGCTAGACTCCTTGTTCATAAATGCTGTCAATTTCTATGTATTAGTTTTGATCTTATTGTTACATTGCATTCTGATTTGTGGTTCATTTGTGATTAGTCTTGAGTTTCTAGATCTACAAATACCTGTGATTTTTACCTATTAAAAATCTGTTTTCTTGGCTTCCCTTAACTGAAGTCCTTAGGCAGTAAAACGCTGTGTTTGTGTTCTTTTTAACAGGGTCTTCCGAGGCTATGAAGGTCTGTCTGTGTGTGATGATTTAGAACCCCTTCTTTAAACCCACCTTCAGTTTTAGTGCTGTAATGTCTTTCTGAAAGTCTAGACAAGTAAACAATAATGCATTGGGTACATATGAAACAGTGTGGCAGAAGTTGGCCACCGCTTTAGTGATTAAAAATCCCTGCTTTGTAGGCTTTCTGACAAATTCCATCCAATGTTGAGAAAGAAAAAAAGAGGTTAAATTACACAAGTTTAAAATTATCTAGTTTAAAATCATATACGGTGTTATTTTAATATTGAGCATGTTTCAACGTGGTCTCATTATCTGGAAATTGCTAACCTTGTCAGGAACTAAATTAAATGTTTTTCCTTGTGTAACTTAATTCAGCAGGGACTCCAGTGTCATAATTTCACTGAGTCTCACGAGTATAAACATTAGCCATATCACTGGTGAGTGGACATGCAAGTTAATTAAGAGCCCCGGTTGAGAGAAGATTAGTAATCATGGGGGGTTTGTAGTTTAATTTAACATAGGGTAAGGAAATTAATACAAGAAGTTATGAATTTGGTCTCAGCTCAGGAACCAATTTGTTGTACAGCCCTTGGCAAATACCCTAACCTCTTTTATTTAATATTTTCATTTTGTGAGTGAAAACTGAATTATTAAATATTTAATGTTTAATTATTATATATTATACATATAAAGTACTCAGCTCTTGTATTTGCGATATTCTTCTGTAGTCCACCCCAAACAGCTCTTGGTATATGTCTGCTTACCCATAATGGTCATAACTGGTAAGGTCTCACAATTTTCTGCTCTTCCAGCAGAATGAAGGATCAGCTGGGAGAGGAGCCCGTGGCCACAGGGTTTTAATCAGCTCCCCGGAGCATGTACCAAATTGACTCCCTTCATTTCCCTATCTCCTCAGAAGTGGGGAAACTTAACTCTTCCCTTTTGCTAGCAGCACAAAGTTGGGAGCGTCAGATGATAACTTGTCCCCTAGGAGATCCCAGTGCCGCAGAGCACACAGAGCTCAGTAAATGGTTGACTGAAACAGTACTCCAAAAAGACCTTGAGCAAAATGCCACTTATGCTTCTCCCTAGCCATGTAACTCACTCAAGGAACACAGCAATGGCAGGCATGTAGGCTTATATAAGACCCAGTCATATGCATCTGAGCATACACTTCCCCCACTCAAAATCAGCTGGCTGTGGAAGTATCTGCATAACAATGTTTATTGCAGTTTAGTGGCCAGCTTACTGAATCAGCCAGATGACCTTCAACAAAGAGAAGGGTAAAGAAACAATAGTATATACACACAATGGATGACGTTTTACTCCACTTTAAAGAGTCAAATCATGACATTTTCAGAAGAAGCCAGACTTAGACAAATAGCAAGTTTTCTTTTCCTGATATGTATGTAGTGTCTAGAAAAACAAAATAATATGAAGCTTAAAAAAGAAAGATGGGAGATTTGGAGGGAAAGAAGATATAAGGATCAGGGAGCAGAGATAAATAAAAGGGCACATAGAAGGTATGCTTATTACACTAGTACAGTGTGTATATACTGAGAAACAGCACACTGGGACCCTTCGCTTTATGCAGTTAGTATAAGGCAATAGCATAAAGAAAAAAATTACAGACCAAGCCTTTCACCTTCCTCCTTTGTAGCACGTCACAGTTTTTTTTTTTTTTTATTTCTGTGTTATGCCCTTTTCTCTAGCCTTTTAAAGATAGAAAAACAGAGGGACTGTGGGAAGATGGCCCACGAGAAACGTGAGTATCACAGAGATGGATTTTCAGACACACTTGAGTCTTATTTATCTGCAGCTGACACAATTTAGGATGATTCAATATAAGCATTGGTATATAGATACTTCCATCGCTGTTATTATTCCGTTGGCTGTCAGACAGGGGAGGCACAAAATAGTCACAAGCATTAAAAGGCAGAGAAGTCCAGAACGCACTGGGCAGTGCTGAGTGGCACACACTGAAGGCCTGGGAACAGTTACATTTAGACACTGAGAACAGCTGGAATGTGTGCACATGGAGATGTGAAGATAGCTTGTCTCAAGGTGGATTCTTGTTGGGAAAACCAGTTACTTGGTGTGGGGTGAGGAATGGGGACCCTGGGGCCAGGCACTGCCTGATCCTTGAGAGCTCCAGAGGAGGAGCAGAAGTGATCTTAGCCAAGGAACAGTGGCCTTGGAGTATGTCTGTCTGTCTGCCCCTCATGCACGGGAGATCAGCCCAGCACCCTGCTCTCAGTGCTCAGCCCAGCAGTTTAGTTCTAGAAAAGTCTTGATTGTGATCTTATTTTGTTTTCATCTGGAAAACAAAGATCCAATTGTTAAAGTCTCTTTCTAAAATTGTGACTTTCCTGAGGTGTTTGAAGGGAACATAGGGGAAAATCAGCAATCCTACTCACAGGGATAAGTAGCTCTTTGAAAGAGAGGAGTGGAAATTACTTTTAAATATACCATGTGACCATTTAGCTAAATGAGGGACTACCCTGAACTTTACTTTCAAGTCTGTAACATTTTCACAACCATAAACTCCGTGCCAGAATATGTGGTGGCTTTAATTAGCTGCCCTGTTGTGCAAAACTAGCAACCAGACTGAATATGAGGCCCTTTAAAATGCTCGTTGACTTGAGTAATTGGGGTGGGGGAGGAGAGAAAGAAGAAAGAATCCTTTTAAGCATCATCCTGCAACTAACTTCATCTTGGCAAAGTTAATTTTAACTAGAATCTGGGGAAGGGATACAAAGTATACTATTACATTTTGTTTCTTGGCTTAGAAAAATGAATATGGCCAGCACTAATTAATTAGCACAGACAGTATTCATGCAGTGGCTTCTTTCAGATAATGTGCCTTAGAGGGGAACAAGAAGGCAGTTTTTGTTATTTTGTGGGCTTTCAGTGTCTGTGATTTAACAAAGCAATATCCTAGAATATATTAGGGAACAGCAATGACAGATTCATTTTCTACTCTGTGCCCTGAAAAGCCATTTATGCAAATGCAAATGCTGTGTTTGTAATGTAAAAGCTGCTGGGAGATTTGGGTCTCTCACTCACTTGGTGTTTGAAAGACAGTGGTTTGAGGGAAACCTGGGGAGGGAAAGCAGGGAGTCCAAGATGGGGAGCTGGTCACTAGCAGACCCCAGGTGCTCACTTTAGTGACCCTCCACACTTCCAAATATGGATGTTTAAAGTAATTGCTTTGTCAATGCTGTTAAAGAATGAAATAGGGAGAAGTGTATAGTTGGGGGGTAACTATCAACCATATCAGTTTGGATATTTACTACAATCCCTGGCCTCAACACTTTCCAAATCCATCCTCACCTCCCAACACCCCAGCCATTTTGTGTTTTTTTTTCTTTCTCCTCTTCCTCTTCCTCTACCGTTAATGACCCATTGACTTTAATTTGTGCTGTGGGTATACTCCTTGGTATGGGGACATTCATTGTATTTTCATTGATTTATCAGGAACCACACCACTAAATAAAACTTACTCTCCCTTCTCAAGAAGCCACCAATGGGCTCCTCAGTTAAGGGAAGAGTCAGTGAAGGCCCTCCTTCACATGTTAAACATTGACTGGCTTGATTTTATCTCTGTAGTTGCAAAAAGCAAGAGTGTACTTGTCTTTAAAGGTTTATTTTTCTTAGTTTGTGTGTGTGTGTGTGTATTTATTGGTATGTGTGTTTGTGTGTGTGTGTGTGTGTGCACCACATGCAAACAGTTCCCATGGAGGCCAAAAGAAGGCATCAGATCTCCAAGAACTGAAGTTACAGACAATTGTGAGCTGCCATGTAGGTGCTGGGAACTGAACCCAGGACCTCTGCAAGAGTAGCAATTGCTCGTAACTACTGGGCCATCTCTCCAGTGCCTGTCCCTCTTAGGATTTATTTGCGGATACACTTATTTTTAATGCTGACATGAATTTCTCACATGGAAAATATGATATGAATAAGCCACAGTGGTAAGTTTTTTAGAATGAGAATCATAAAAATTGCCAAAGTATAGGAATTAAATGTTTTCACAGGTGTGATGTTGCACGAGAAAGTACATTATTCCCAACCTTAAACCTGCCACTCATTAACTGCACAAGCTTGACAAGTTCCTTACTGTGTCTGGCTTTAGTTCCCACCTGGAATAGTAGTATTAGGTAGGTTTATATCAGTTTAGTTAGTAACCAAGTGAGGTAACACTTGTGAGGTACAGTAGATATGTTACTTTAAAATGCTTCTTAAAAGATACTTTAACAACGTAGAGCCTGGACCACTAGTCTACAGAAAAATGGAATATTTTATTTTCTAACAAAAACAAAAGAAAATCCCAGACCAATGCTTTCATGGGGTTTGTAAACAGTGGTACTGACCGAGTTCTTATAGCACTTTGTACTTTTACTTCTTGATTTATTTACTTTCTCTTTCTAAAAGGCTAAATTCCTGCATGATAAACCAGTCCACTTATTTGTCTTCCTCTTTATCCATTCTAGTGAAAGGGGAAGGACATGACTTGTTTTTTGTTAGTCTTTCTTCTCTTCCATTTGAGATTTAAAGATTCTCTAAGATATAAAAACATTCTCACATCTTCCCATCTTCAGCTGGCATTCTCAGATGTAAAACCACCTTCCTCTTTTCCTACATTCCAATTACTGCTGCCTGCAAAGGGAATAAGAGCAACTGTTCCAGCGTAGTGTCTCCTACAGAAGTCAGTCTGTCTAGCCACATAAATGATCTCTTTCAAGCTCTTAGTACACTGCATCATTATTGGAGACGAGCAGCATCTAGAGCCTAGGGAATAAACTCACCTGTGCTGAGCCCTGACAACCTGCCAGCACCACTCTAAAGACGTGGAACTACAGCCTCAACATTCTCACAGCATCTAACGAATAGCCCAAAGCTCAAGGGTCTTAAGGGATTCATTCAAGATCTGGACATCAAAAGCAGAGATAGCAAGAGTCCTTCCAAGCAGCATGACTATGAAGCCTCCAGTCCAAACACACAAGATCACTGGCAGTAACACCCTCTCCATTGCAAACAAATTTCAGGAATGTGTTCAGGTATATAGCACAGTGAAATCAAAACATTTTAAGATATGCATTTGATATAGATACTTATGTGCACTAAGTTACACTAAGCCAAATTGCTTAATATATGCAATTTAACTTTTGTAAAACATCAAATGTTCTAAGGAACTGTCATCAGTTTTCTCTGTCTGACTTCTCTCTCACTGCAGTGCAGGAATGCATGTGCCTCAGAGCTGTCCTTTTTGACTGTGAACCAAAGACAAACAAAGTTTAACACTTTAAGATGGATAATGTTGAAAATAGAATAGAAAAGGATTTTTCTCCTCCCAAAGTGGAAACCACGTTCACCAAGCATGTGAAGAACTGCTTCCAGATGACTGACCAGAAGGCTTTGCAAGAACTCTAGCAGAGGAGATAGTCTCTTCAAGAAATGTTTTAGACAGTGTGAAATATTCTATCATATTTCATGTCTGTATCAATTGATTTCTGACTGTACCTTCTAAGGTTCCAACTTTCCTACAGTGTTTGATAGATGCTGTCCAGTTTCCATTGGAAAGAACATGCTGTCTAAGCGCCAGCTCAGTTTTCAAAGATAGAATTCCACCCTGTATTTGGTTGTAAGTATGAATGGAATGTTATGATAGGACATAGTCATAGTGGTGCTCAGACATGGAAATGGTGGAGAAACAAAAACAAACATATGAAATAAACTCAGTGTGCTGGTTTGAATATGCTTAGGCCATTGGAAATAGCACTATTAGGAGGTGTGCGTGGGCCTTCTTGGAGTGGGTGTGGCCTTCTTAGAGGAAGTGCATCACTGTGGGGTGGACTTTGAAGCTCTGCCAATTCTAAGAGAGAAAGTCTTCTCCTGGCTGCTTTCATATCAAAATATAGAACTCTTGGCACCTCTAGCACCATGTCTACCTAGACGCTGCTATACTCCCTGCCATGATGATAATGGACTGAATCTCTCTGAACCTATAAGCCAGCACCAATTAAATGTTGTCCTCTATGAGAGTTGCCTTGGTCATGGTGTCTTTTCACAGTAATGGAATTCTAACCAAGGCAGAAATTGGTACCAGAAGTTGGGTATTGCTGTAAGAGGCCTGACATGCTTTTGTTTGGAGAAATTTGGATTTGGGGACCTTGTAAAGCAATGGAATGCTTTAAATGGGGCTTAATGGGCCATACTAGTATAACCACAGAAGATAGTGTTCCTGAGGGTTTTTTGAACTATGGAGACTTAGCTCAAGAGGCTTTAGAGGAGAAGAATTTTAGTACGTGGCCTTCTTGTTATATTTTGGTGAAGAATGTGGCTGCTTTTTGCCATTGTCTGAAGAGTCTACCTGAGGTTAAGGTAAGGAAATGTTGATGAATTATATTGACAAAAAAAGACTCAGAAAACTCCAGCATACATTTTGTCTTCTGGTTTACTCTCACAAAGAGCATTCTGATCAAGCCTAGAAAGGAATAATTCAAATGTATGGTTCAAGTAATTAAAGGACACCAGGAAGTATGATGGAACTGAATCCTGTGTTTGAGGAGATTGACAGATAAAGGGAGTGGTGAGTTTGGGGCAAGATCCTACCCAGCTGAGGTAATTGCATATGCATTTGGTATTTAAAAAGGAATGATTATATTCTGTTGAGCATTATTATTACTTGGTTATTGTTTTCATTTGGACTTTTAATCTGGAATGAACTACAATCCAGAATTGGAGGGCATGGACTTTTGATCCAGATCTTGAGAAAGAGTGGCCATGAAAAGCTTAGATCCAGGCATGGAAGTTCACACCTTTAATCCCAGGAGAGAGAGACAAGCAGATCTCTGAGTTCAAGATCAATCTACAAAGCAAGTTCCAGGACAGCCAAGCTTAGGCAGTGAAGGAATTGGGAAACAAAGTGTGTGATAGTTTAATAGAACAAGAGTGTGACATTCTAGCTCCAGAAATCATCAGAACTTGGCAGCCTCAGCCATGCGGCTTTGGCTTTAGAGTCAAGAATGGGATACACTGGGACAATTGATACTAGTTAGTAGGAGCTAAGAAATCAGCAGTAATTAAGAAGAGACCAGCATCAGGATGGTTTGAAAAAGTCAATGAGGTCTAAACCCTATCTAAAACACTCAGGATTTCAATGACGTCAAAAGAAAAGAAAAAATAGTAACACATGTTCTTGGTATTAGGTATGATAATCCACATAAGGCTGGGAGTGAAGTGCCCAGCCCATACACAGGGGTGGATAGTGACTTTATTGACTTTTTTTTTTTTGTTACTGTGACAAAACTCTATAGCCAAAAGCAATTTATAGAAGAAAGAATTTAGTTTGTTTGTGACTCCAAAGGAAAAGTCTACAATAACAGTGGGAAATAGCAGCAAACTTCTGGAACAAGAAGCTGAGAGATCACTGTTACAACTGAAAGCAGGAAGCAGAGAAATGGGATAAGGCTGTGAACCCTTGAGACCTGCTCTCTGTGACATACTTGCCCCCCCCCCCCGAAAGACTGTATGTCCTCCCATAACTTCCCACAATCAACTCTACCATCTATGGACTAAGTGTTCAATGTCTGTGCCTATGAGGGGCATGTCTCATCTATACCAGTACAATGACATTCCAGGGACTAGTACTTAGACTGTTGCAGCATCATCTATAACTTGTTGGCTGGTGTAAAACATGGAAAGGTTATCAATGTGGCCAGAAGATATGTGATCAGATTTGCATTTTGTGAGTAAAAGTAGTCTTAATAGCATCATGGGGACAGTAGTTGGTAAGACAAGATGGGAGACAAAGGTAAAAGGCCAGACACAAGAAGGCTTGCAAAACAGTGGGGCTGGGACTGTGGTATACTCCTCCAGATTCTGCAGAGGAGGAATTTGAGGGTTTGGCTCACCAGCTGATTGTGGATGTATGTCATAAAGCTACATATGACCTAGGGACTCCAGTAGCCAGGTATTCATTGATATAATCAGCCAAATGTAGAAAATACACAATGGAAAAAATAAATTTGATGAAGATGATGAGTCCAGTTTGGGAAAAGCTGAATTTTAGATTTCATTGGCAACATGGTTTAGAAGCCCTATCTGGCATCTGCGTGGACAATGGGGATTTGAAAAGAGAGTGTAGCCAGGGTGTAGTTTCATAATAAAGTGGCAGGTACTGGCATGCTGTGCATAAGTATCTGGATTTGATCCCCACTGAGAGGAAGGGAGGGGAAGGGGGATAAAAGGTATGTGTGTCTGTCATGGGAAGGAAAGGTAAACACACATAAGATGGGAAGGAGGACATGTGGGCAGGAAGAAGAGAGGACAGGGCAGAGAGAAGATGGCTTAAAGAGAACCTCCATCACATGGCTCCTAGCCAACGCTCATTGAGGATCTGAGGAAGAAGCTGGGGTAGGATAGAAAGGAAGAAGTGATAGACAGGGCACAATGCTAAAAGACAGAGCCAAGAAGGGAAACAGACTGGAAAGGCAGACCTCACTGGAGAGGACTGAGGAGAGGCAGGCCTCACTGGAGAGGACCAAGAGGCAGGCCTCACTGGAGGGAACTGAGGAGAGGCAGGTCTCACTGGAGAGAACTGAGGAGAGGCAGGCCTCACTGGAGAGAACTGAGGAGAGGCAGGCCTCACTGGAGAGAATTCAGGAGAGGCAGGCCTCACTGGAGAGAACTGAGGAGAGGCAGGCCTCACTGGAGAGAACTGAGGAGAGGCAGGCCTCACTGGAGAGAACTGAAGAGAGGCAGGCCTCACTGGAGAGGACCAAGAGGCAGGCCTCACTGGAGGGAACTGAGGAGAGGCAGGCCTCACTGGAGAGAACTGAGGAGAGGCAGGCCTCACTGGAGAGAACTGAGGAGAGGCAGGCCTCACTGGAAGGCACTGAGGAGAGGCAGGCCTCACTGGAGAGAACTGAGGAGAGGCAGGCCTCACTGGAGGGAACTGAGGAGAGGCAGGCCTCACTGGAGAGAACTGAGGAGAGGCAGGCCTCACTGTAGAGGACTGAAAAGAGACAGAACTCACTAGAGAGGACTGAGGAGAGGCAGAGCACACTGGAGAGTACAGAGGAGAGTTAGGCTTCACTAGAGAGGACTGAACAAAGCTGAGTCACGCACAGGATGAAGCCTTCTCAGCTTCTGCTGTTTGTCTACAGAGCATGGTTTGAACGTTACTGTGGAGGTCAATGTGGAGAGATCCTTTGTCCACTTCTCAAGCAGCCTGAACACTGCCACTTAGTTACCTCCATGCAGAGTGCCATGAAAGGTAGGCTTCTGCCAGAGAGGGGTTCCTGTCAGAGATGGCAGAGTGACATACCACAGCACTTTCCTACAGAGCATCTCTGAGTTAGTGACTCACGGTCCACGGATTTTGTCTCCTTCAGCCTGTGTCTCTGTTATTCCTTCCTGACTTTGCAGTAAACCTGATTCCTCCCTGCAGGTATGCCTACACGTCTGATCAGCCTCAGCTATGAGAAAATACACTAGAAAAAGAAAGGGGGGCCTCTATCAAGCTCTGAATCTAGATGAGGAGACTCAGGCTTAAAGCATGACTTCTTATTAGCAAGCTTTAGTTTCACGTCTTCGGCTTGAGAGGCCAGCACGCCTGTCTCCTCTCATATCAATGCATACTATGTTGAGCTTTCCCAGGACTCTGCTGCCTTGGAGACTGGTTTGGTCTTTGAAGTTCCTCTCACCCTCATAAAATCTTCCCTGTGGCTCCCTTAACATCATCTCTACAGTGGTCCTTCCTTTGGTCACTTCTCTTTGCTTTGACCCCACCTCTGCCTCCTCTTTCTCTGTGGTATTAAACACAATGTCACAGAGCCCTTTTTTTTCCAGTGAACCTAGCTGTGATGACTCCCAAGTTCTACCTCAAGTTCAATTCTTACCCAAGAGTTCCTCTGCTTAACAAGCTTGTACACCTCACGTACACAAAACTCATCCAGAACTGAACTGGTTTAACCCTCTAAACCAGAAACTGGACTCACTCTTAGCCACTTGCCTAAGCCAGAAATCTAGGATCACCTTAAATATCCCTCCCTAAACTCTTAGAGCTGATCCAAAACCAAACCTATTGAACCCTCCTGATCTCCTCACTGTGTGCCTTCACTGCTCATGGCGTACCCTGGCCCCTCACTTTGACTACAGAATGGCATTGTCCTTAAATGTGGTAAAAGTCCTTCAATATCATTCCTCTCTGTAGCTGAAGTATCTTTTAAGTGGCATCTTTGCCACTCAAGGTAAAGTTCCTGGCATGCCTGGAACAGGCTTTCAAAGACCCTCCTGGTACTGTCTCCAGCCCCTTATCCATGACTCCTACCCCCTTCTATTTTCAGCTTCCTTGTCCTGGTGAGCCCTTCTGTTCTTTTCTCCCATCTACTTTATGCCTGGCTGCCTCAGAATCAACCTTGATTCTCTGCATGGATACCTCTCTTTCACTTCTACTGACACCACCCTTACTTCCCCCCTTTCCACTGGAATGTGGACATCTGTTTTTCAAAATCAAAACCTGCTCTATTTAAATGCTCAATGTAAATGCTTTATTTACATTGTTTTTGTTGTAACTTACTTCTCTAGTCTTCATAGAGAACCAATGCTCCCTGGGGGCAGGAGTCATGCCTAGCTTGTTCAAACCCCTGCCTGTGGTGCCCGTCACGGAATATGGAATAAACCTGAATGGAATAAATTGTGATGCTTGAGAATATAGATGTATTAAAATGCATATATCTTTATACTCTTATAAGTAAAAGATAAATACTTTTCATAAGCATAGCAATAGAAATATATACAAAATCCAAATTAGTATAGAACAGACAGTGGTTAACTAAAGAAGGCCCAAAGAGGAATTTAAAAGATGTCATCTTCTCGACATGACAGGAATATCGCACATATCGAATCTTACCAATATGAGCTCTATGAGCCTAAACAAGCCCCGTATTATGACAACAGTCAATGTGCCTTGAGGACAAGGAAATTTCTCAAGCTCCATCCCTAGGCAAATATATACAGGCAACAAATGGGTATTGAGAGAGGAAGACACAGTTTTCCCCTCAAGGAAGATCCCACTGAAAGGTCCTCCAGTTCCAACTGGTCAGCCCTAAATGTGTGTGTCTACGAGCTACAATCAGTGAACTCAGTGGATTCTAGGCAAGTGTATGTGTGCATACATGTATGTGTATATTAGTTATGTATATTTAATAGCAATTATGGAGAGGTCATGAATTTGAGGTGGGATTGGGGTATAGAAGAGGAGTTGCAGGGGTAGTTGGAAGGAAGAGTGGAAATGGTATGAATACAGTGCTCATGTATAATATTCTCAAAAGAAGGAGAGGAAAGAAGGAAGAAAAAGAAGTGGAGGAGGAAGAGGAGGAAATGAGGAAGAGGAGGAGGAAAGAAGAGGAAGAGGAGGATGAAGAACAAGGAGAAAGAAAATAAGAAAGAAGTAGAAAAAGAAGATGAAGGGAAGAGAAGGGGAAGAAGAAAGAGGAGAAAAAAGGAAGAAAAGGAAGAGGAGGAAGAGGAGAAGGACTAAAGAAAGAAAAGGAATAAGACAAAGAAGAGGAGGAAAGAAAGTAAAAGGGAAAAAAGAAGGAAGAGGAAAAGTAGGAGGAGAAGGAGGAAGAGGAAGAAGAAGCAAAAGTAGTAAATGGAGTCAACTGAGAGCCAGCTGTGGACAGAGTCCTGCTAACCAGCTTTTCACCTTGGGATATGTAACTCTGATCATTAAAATTCTATTCTATAAAGATGTAGAGGATAACACTTCACAAACCTGTGTGGAGGATTCAAAAGAGTAGGTTAAGTGTCTGTATAGGAAGCATAATGCTTTGTAGGTGTCCAAAACCCAAAAGCTATTTTATCCCCCAAGTGAATGTGAAGCTTTATGCACAGTCTTGAATGTACCTGGAAATAAATGAGAGAAATAGAATCTATTATAAAATTACAACTTCAGCCTGAGTCAAGAGAAGGAAGTCCCTAAACTAGAGTCTGAGAGATCACGGACCCCTTGTCTCTATTAAACTCTAATAAATGGTTAAGAACACATGGAGAAACTTCATAACACAAAAGCCCTTAAATTCCAGCCTGGGGGAATTATTTGCTCTGCTGCCTCTCTGCAATAGAAGATTACCAGTGCATAGAGTGTCTTGATTCATCTTCAATTTATATTCTTTATAATATGATGTATTAAATTTCTTCCCTGTGCCTCAACTTTACCACCCTTAGACAAGCAACTTTATATTTAAAAACAAAGAAACAAACAAAATCAGCATATGTGGCTTAATACTACAAGGCAGAAATGCTTTTGGAAATACATTATTATAACCCTGATCAAAAGCTAAAGGTAATACCAATGTATTTTTAGTGCCCTGGGAAAAGATATGTCCTGTAAATCTAGTCTCTACAGTACTGGTTATACAAAGTGTCTCCATTCTTTAATTCTAAGAGATGATGTCCAGCACTTTGGTGTTCCTTTCAGAATGTTGTCAGATTGATTTCAGTTTGCCGGGTGCCTGATTATCATTCATTAACTTTCTCACCATCAGGCAACTTGGATAGAATCTCATTTCTTCCTTTAATATTGGACTAGTCAAACAGTGCTTTCCAGTTTTCTTTCAAATCATAAGTCTTGCTGAGTACACTGCACAGGCATAGAATTGGTTTGATGTTCTCCAAGCATTCACCTAGCTATCTAAGAACTCATGCTCCTGTTCAGTTGTATGGAGGTGGTTATTTCTGTAGGACTAATGCCCATGGGCCCTTGGAGTTCTGAGTAAGAAGGAAATGGCTAGGTTTTACCCATTTGACAGGAACAACTGTTCCCATTATGCAAGTATGTGAAGCATCTAAGTGAGGACCACTGAAGTCATTATTAGTTGTTACTAACTGCCCAAGTTTTGTATCATGACTGGAATGTTGACCTCCATGTATAGCAATGGGGCCTTGGTGTGAGGCTGCACTGCCACCAGTCCGTGGTTCTAGCCGATGCAGCCAGGAGTCAGCCTGGCTGTGCTTCAGAGTTAGGACCCAGATAGCATTTATATCAGAGCCTATGGCTTTTTCAGCCCCACTCAAGTTACTACCACTATGACACTGTGGAAATAGAAGCAGATGAATACATATGTCTATAATTCTATAATTGACTTGTATAGCTCAAGTCAGGCTCGTCCTCCAGCAAACCCCAGGCTGACTTTCTAATCTCCTCTTCTGCTTCAGGACTCTCTGCCATCTGACATTCATGTCTGCATCTCGCACGGTCTCCGCTCTCCTTTATCCTCCAGCTTCTGAAACCCTAAGCATCTCTAGGCTTCACCCTAAACCTGTTTCCAGAGAGTCTAATTCAGTGGGGGTGGCTGGAGATGGGCCAGAAAACACTAACTGCAGTACACTCTGCATCCGCCTATTGTTTAAGTTTCTATTCTTTTCTAGTTCCCGAGCACAGGATTAATTGTTCCTTTCCCTTCATCCCATTACCTCACACTCTACGTGCTGCTGTGACGGACCCCTCTCCATGTCTGGCCTCTCATGTAATTGGCAGTACTCGGGCCCAGGACACACACTGTCTCCAGCTTCATGTCCCTGCCCTTAATTCATTGCCTGGCATAATTCAGAAAGTGTGCCAGGCAGACACTAGTGTTTGGTGACATAACATGTATTTATAATTTAAAATTACAGTGTAAATTCTAGAACAGTAAATAAAATTCCACAGCTGCTGCTCCATGACTCACTGCCAGTATCAAGAGTAGACTGGTTTCCTCTTATCTCCGGATGCTGCCAGTGGCGTTCCTCGCACTGTCCCTTTCTGAGACATTTTGCTGGTTGCCAGCAAGCCAAGGGTGTTCATTTTCATTTAAGCTGGCTCTCACCCATTTTGTGCATTTCTTTCAATTCCAGATTTTACAATATTTTTTCAGGATGGAGAAAGACAAAGTCCTCTGTTGGTAACATTAAATGCTTTAATCGTTCTCTTCTATTCTTTTTTGCCATTTTTTTTCTAAAATGTAGACTACGACCCTATGGACCCCTACACACCCCAGCAGGCCTGCAGGCCTCACTCCCAGACACTCGTTCATATAGACCTTTGCCACACCCTCTGCCCTGTGCCTCTCTACCCCCCAGCCTCCCTCCAGCCTGCTCCTCACATCACTTTCCTCTGCCTGCTGCTCTCACTCACCCCTCCCCTCTGCTTAGACAACCACACTCCCAGTCTTAGCTTTTCAGATTTCTTAGTTAGGGTTTCCCTTGCTGTGAAGAGACACCATGACCAACCCAACTCTTATAAAGGACAACATTTAGTTGGGGTGGGCTTACAGTTTCAGATGTTCGGTCCATCATCATCAAGGCAGGAAACAAGGCAGGGTCCAGGAAGGTATGGTGCTGAAGGTACTAAGAGTCCTGTATCTTGTTCTAAAGGCAGACAGGAAAAGACTACTTCCAGAAAGCTAGGGGGAGGGTCTCAAAGCCTGCCCCCTCAGTGACACACTTCCTTCAACAAGGTCGCACACCTACTCCAACAATAGTGCCACCCCCTTGCCTAAGCATATTCAAACTACCACATCAGATTAGGCAGAAGGAGGGCTCTGTTATGAGTTAGGATTCTCCCCTGTTCTATTTGGTCATCATAGATAAGGCCCACTTGACCAATCCTAGTGAACTTGCCTCTTCATAAATAAGTTCCCTTAGAGCATGTTGCACCTGAGAGCTGTATCATAGCTGGGTTTTTTGTTTTGGTTTGTGTTTGTTTTGTTTTGTGTTTTTGTTTTTCCTGACTACGTCTTATTCTTCCTGATTGACTAAATTTTAATGAATATCTTTGTTGAATGGCAAAAAAGACAAGATGGTTTATAGGTGGTGACATCAACAAAAGCAGCTACTTAGGAGAAAGAGGAGTCCTCTGGACTACACCCCACTGTACCTGGTAAAACATAGTGACTATGAGCTGGTTGGCTCTCCATGAATGTGCTCTTCCCCTGCCTTTCCCTGACCACTGGCATATTCTGTAAAAAAATAAAAGTACTTGCATTGAAGACACCAAAATGTCTCTAATTCAGAGGACAAGAAGACATGGCCCCTACTTGAAATGTTCCAAAAGAGATTTGAACACAGAAATATGACTGTACAGTTAAGAGAAGACCAGACGTTAGTACTTGGAATTGGTGACTATAGGATGAACCTCAAACCAGCCATCCTTTGAGGCCTCTGGCATCTGACCTGGAAATTGTTTCTTTTCATTTTGCTGCACAGGACCAGACCTGACTACCTCAACCAGGTGCTTATCTTCTGTGATGGTCGCAGGACACAGTGGGAAGACCTCTCTGGCCCTGATTAATTTATATGTGTTCTTTCTTCTCAAGTATCATTCTGTAGTCTCCTCTTATCCTTGACTTTACTTTCTCTGGCTTCAGCTACCTGCAGTCAACTGTTCAGAAATTCTTAAGTTGAAAATACCAGAAATAAATAATGGATGGATGGAAAGTTGTATACTTTGTGAGCAGCATGATGAAATGGCACACTGTCCGCCTTGCCAAACCTCTGATCATTTTGACAGCACATCCAAAGTGTCCATGAAAGCCACCTACTAACTGCCATCTTGGTTTTCATATTGACACAGTGTTACAGTGGTTTGAGTTCAAGTAAGTGATTGGTTTTATCGTTCTATTAATAATTGTTCTATTTTATTATTATTTATTGATAATCTCTTATTGTGCCTATTTAAATAAGTAAGATGTTTGTATATAGCCCTGGCACTATAAACAAGTGCAAGCTGTCAGAGACTATTTTGGGCTCTTGAGACATGTGTTGACTCTGCATTTTTAAGTTCTCACGCCCAGTGCAGAGTTGAGGGCCAGAATAGATATTTTAGAAAATAGTCATTCCTAGCTGGTGTAGTAAACAACAGCTTCCATAAGACAACAAGTAAAGGGACACATTGAGGGTAGACATGTCCTTTGACTCTTGAGACATGAAAGAAAACATCCCCCAAGTACCACATAGCCAGGCATGGTATATTTGCTTTGCACCAGTCATCCCATCCTTTCCTCATGAAAGCATTACATGCACCATGATTCCTTAACCTGTGTCTCCTCCCACATCTTCAGCTCTGGACTTCTTCATTTAAATTTGAGTTACTTGAAAACCTTTCCCTTTTTCAGACCTTCCTTTCTTTCTTTAGAGAGTCCCTTTGAGGTATGACACTCCCACCATAGACCTTCTCTTTGCCCCGGTTTCTCTATCTGGGAATGACACCTCCTTATTCCAACTATAGCCTGAAGCCAGACTAACAGCCATGGCTTCTCTATGGGCATCGCCCTATCTGGAGAAGCAGGGTCCTATTGACTCCACCTCTTGGATTTTCTGTCCATCTGTGTCTCCCCATTTAAATTGAGACTACCCAAATCTGAGTGCCATCAAATCTCACCCAAATACCATGAGAGCCAGTCCTGTCTTTCATTTTCCTACCGCTGCTTTCACACAAACCACAGTGACATTTTGTTGTTTTTTTATTATATATTTTTTATTTTCTATATTCTTTGTTTACATTCCAAATGATTTCCCCTTTCCCAGTTCCCCCTCCACATATGTCCCATAAACCTTCTTCTCTCCAATAGCCAGAAGCTCAAAAGAACCCAGATGTCCCTCAATGGAGGAATGGATACAGAAAATGTGGTATATCATTTTATATATATCAGAGTCCATTTCTCTCCCACCAAAACAGTTTCTGCTTCCTTCTGAGACCCATCTGCGCTGTAGAATTGTAAACTGTTTATTCAATGACACTCTGCAACAAGGATGACTGAACAGGAAAATGAAGAGAATGAGTGACCTACTGGATGGGTGGGTCACCTCTATAGCAATTAAAGCTTGTTTGTTAAATATTTATTTATTTATTTATTTATTTAATGTATATGAGTGTACTGCCTCTCTCTTCAGACACACCAGAAGAGGGCATCTGATCCCATTACAGATGGCTATGAGTGACCATGTAGTTGCTGGGAATTGAACTCAGGACCTCTAGAAGAGCAATCAGTGCTCTTAACTGATGAGCCATCTCTCCAGCCCCACTTGTTTGTAATCTAGTCTTTTTTAAAACTTTTTTTTAAAAAAGGAAGATTGTACAGAATGTATCAATCATATGTGATTGTAAAGGTTGCTAAAGTATCACCATGGGGACTTTTATTTTTAAAATATATTTGTGTCATTATTTGTAAACAGCAACTATAAACATCACTAACAACACCATGTTAGGGTTAAAAGCACACTAACACCCCACAGTAGGCAGAATGAACAAGAAGTACTGAAATTTCTCAAAGGGGTAAAACAAGGCTCAGAGTAAAGAAACCTTTGGCTAATGGACTCATAGAGTTTTGACCTCTGAGGACAACTGGTTACTAGAAAACTAAGCAATTGTCTCTCTACCAGGAGACCACTGGGAGACAGGAACACAGATATCGAAGTGTATCATGAGAAAGGACAAATACCCCATCAACCACTTTTACTTGGTCAGTCATCTGGCAAATCATTTTGATTGTCCAGTATGTGTCTGGTCCTCAGGCAAAAGTGAAGGTGGTATCTCAGTGTTTGCACAGTGAGAGAGACAAACCAATTGAAACCATATGAAGTGTAAAATTAGAGATGCAGAAAAACCCCACAGGCCAGGCCTAGAAGGCACCACAGGACACATGACAAGGGACCTTTCCTTGTCAGGAGTGTCTGAGGACACTTTGTAGTGCCCATAATGCAGAATGACCTGGCATGCCAAGAGGCTGGGCTGACTGAAAAGGAGGGACAAGACTCCGAGCAGCAGCCTGAATGATTCTTAGAAGTTTGAGAACCTGTAGCAGACTACAGACCCAGCTGCATGCCAAGGAAAGGGGGCAGCAGTTCGTTAGAGTGGCCTGTGGATTTCATTCGGAGTCAGTGCAAGACTGCCATTCCTCCAGTTATAGTTGAAAGGTTAGGAGAGGAGGGAGACACTGTGGAAAACTGGGGGAAATAAAGAACATCACAGGACAGGAATGAGTGCCTGGAACTTGATCTTCCAAGAGCTGCCTCCTGGTGCCAGACCCCTCCTGTGAGAGCTTGCACCAGAGCTGTACATCATCAGTGACTTTAGTGAAGCACAAAAGGAGAAGAGAAGAGACAAGAAGGTTCCAGAAGAGTGGATCAGAGCTGGAACAAGAGAGATAAGCCTGCCTCAAAATGCAGGATTACAATGGTCTGATGATATAGACCCAAGGTAACTGCGTGTGTCCATACAGGGTCATACAATTTCAGAGAACAATGTTGTGGCTCAGCGACAGTCCACTGAGAAACTAGTGCACTTCATTGCCTCTAACAAAAACAAAACAAAACATTTCTTTCTGGGAACTCCCAGCAAAACTGATGGCTGTGATTTGAGCGTGGTCTACTGCAGAGTTTGTGGTTGAATACAATTCCCACAGTCTTAGGTTAATGGTATTAGGAAGGTAGAAAGTCTACCTACCATGTTCATCAGTGGGGCCTTTGCAAAGTAACTTGATAGACCACTGGGGCAGAGCCCCCACATGGAATCCTGAATTTTTTTTTTTTTTTGATGAAAACAGAAAACACACAGAGGGATACAAACACATTCCACTCTGATGTGATGTAATCCATGGGAACTTTCCAGAGCCTTTTCCATGCACTTAGACTTCTAGATTAAGCCTATGATCAAAACCAAACACCTTTGCTTTATCATTAACCAGCCTCATATATTCTATTATAGTAACAAAAAACTAACAAGCATTGGAATGAGATGCCTGTTTATACTTTCTTTTTAGTATTTTCCCTTCCCTTTCCTCCTTCCATGTCCTCCTATATACCCATCCTTGCTCTCTTTCAAATTCATGGACACATTCTTCATTAATTGTCATTACATGCATGTATGTACATTTTTATACTGTGAAGGTTTATATATGCTTAATCAAGGGAGTGGCACTATTAGGAGGTATGGCCTTGGAGTAGGTGTATCACTGTGGGTGTGTGCTTTAAGACCCTCATCCTAGCTGCCTGGAAGCGAGTCTTCTCCTAACAGCCTTCAAATGAAGATATAGATTTCTGAGCTCCTCTTGTACCATGCCTGCCTGGACACTCCCATAGCCCCTCCTTGATAATGGACTGAACATCTGAACCTGTAAGCCAGGCCCAATTGGCTGCTGTCCTTATAAGAGATGCCTTGGTCATGGTATCTGTTCACACAAGTAAAACCCTAACTAAGACATATACATATGTATTCATAAATATAATCTGCTCATTCTGTGTAATGTTACTTTGGTATAAGTTTTCAGGGCCTCCCATTTGGTCCTGGATAACCAATTACGATGCACATCCCTGGGGAAGGCTCTTCCTACCTCACTGACAGCCTTGCTCTGTAGGTCTTTGTGTAGGGTTGAGACCTCCTGGGTTTTCTCACTTCATGTTAGTATGTTCATTATCATCTTCGTTCATCTCCTGTTTAAGAATTATGTTGGTGACACTTTGGTGCAGTGCCAGACATCCCTAAGATACAATCATAGAAACTCCCTGATCCTTTGGCTTTTAAAATCCTTCTGTTCCTTCTTCTACAGTATTCTCCAAGTCTTAGGTACAAGAATGTATCCACTGAGGATGAGCTCCACAACTCTGCATTTTGATTAGTGATCATTCTGTAATGCTCTCTGCCTAACACAGAGACAAGTTTTCTTGTAAGGGTTGAAGACTATACTTATCTGTTGGTGTGAGGACACGTATTTGGATGTAGTTGGGATTATGCTGGTTTACTAAAGTGGCAGTTACAGGTCCTCCTCCAAGCTACATAACTTCACTAGCCTTGCATAGGTCTCCAGTTTGCTAAGACCATGCATGCATGGTCTCCCTCTGGTTGAATGGGTCTTAAGCCTAATTAGAGAGATGTTGGTTGTCAAAATGTCTGTGTGTCACTAGTATAATACTAAGGTTATCATGCCATGCTGGAGCACGTTCATAGATATCATAGCTGTGTAGGACAGTTAGTTGCTTCCCTTCTTTGGAAGCTTGCATTGTGTTTTTTGATAATATGAAAGCTAGTCCTGAGGGAGGAGGCTTTCAAGTCAGTTCTGACTCCCAGGTCTCTGGTCACTGTTTCTGAAGTGTGCAGTGTCTTTAGCAATAGGACCTTATCTTCCATTTCTGAAAGTCAACCAAAGATAATAGCCATAGCCAAAAATGTTTTAGGCATCTCTTGGACAACCCTGACCTGTCTATGCTTTAAAAATTACTTCATAACACAGAATTGTAAGTTGCAAACTTCATCACATTTGCCACAATTTGCCTGGTTCCTGAGAGTTGTTTTTATGTTCCTCCTTGCATGTATTTGATCAGCAGATAAGTTTAACCTCTAGTTTCCCCTCATGGTTGTGTCTCTTAAGGAAGTGCTTCAGGGCACTGTTCTTCAACTCCTGGTCTATAATTATTTGTGCCATCAGTACCACATTTTCTGCTTTTCCCTCATCTGGGTCTTATTGGTTGATATGAGATCTGCTGCATGATATTAGATATATCACAATGCATGTATGTTAAATACACTGCATGGATATTAGATATACTACACACTGTGCATGTTAGATCTGCCACACTGCATGCATGCAAGATATACTGCACTGCATGTATGTTAGATACACTGTACTGTATTCATGTTAGATCCACCACACTTGATGCAGGTTAGATCCACCACACTACATGCATGTTAGGTCCACCACACTGTGCATGTTAGATGCACTGCACTTCGTGCATGTTAGATTATACTGCACTGCATGCATGTTAGATCCAACACACTGCATGCATGTTAGGTCCACCATATTGTGTGTATGTAAGGTCTACCACACTGCATGCATGTTAGATCCAACACACTGAATGTATGTTAGCTTCAGCACACTGCATGCCTGTTAGGTCTACCACATTGCATGCATGTTAGATGCATTACACTGCATACATGTTAGATGCACTGTACTGCATGCATGTTAGATATACCACACTGCATGCATGTTAGATCCACTGTACTATATACATGTTAGATACACTGCATGGATGTTAGATATGCCACTCTGCAGTGCTACACCAGCTCCCCAGATGCCTACCCACTCTCTTCACAATCCAGCAGCCCACAGTTGGTTTGTTACTACAAATTCTGTCTTTAAGCAAAGCTTCCCTTTATTTAACATGCTTCAGGCAAAAAAAAAAAAAAAAAAAAAAAAAAAAAAAAAAAAAGCAGTCCAAAGGCAAAGTTGACTATGAGGTAGATTTACAAAAGCAGCCAGTATTGTTTTTCAGCAAGGAATGATGGTTCTTCCTTAAAAGTATCACTTTAGAAACCATCAGCTCAAAATTCTGTTGCCTTATTCTGTGTGTTAGTGTCATGACCAAAACCTAGAGGTAGGAAGTGATTCAGGCTCTGTGTTAGGATCGGTTCTGTTTCTAGAGCCAGTATTTCTATTAAACTGGTGTGGTACATGGTGAACACAGAGGGATGGGCTGGGACTGCCCAGGGTGTTGATGTGCTTAGACCTTCCTAAGGAGAAGTTTGAATAGATTGAAACAATAGCAAGATGTCTGTTGACCATGATTTCATAAGAGAGACATCTCCTGGCCATGATGTCACAAATCAGCAAATAAGGATCTAGCCACAGAGTGGAGAGAGTGCAGCCACAGCCCAGCACACGTGTGTCCCCTTTCCTAGAAAATACTATAATTATATTGAGATGACAGGAGGATCTACTTTCATCTCTTGATCTTAACTTTTTAAAATATTTCTAAATGTGCTCTTGTGGCTGAAGGCACATGAGAACTGACATGTGGCACTTTGGCTTGGCCCTATTTTCAGCCATTAAAAACACATCTAGTAGCAATTAAGTCTTCTCTAGAAATTATCACTTACTGGTAATGTGCTTTTCCATTACCTCAATGAGATGCCATAACTTGATGAATTATTCCGGTGGCTGCAGTAACAATGGACTGCTCAATGGTAAACCCTCTCCTGTTGGCCCTTGGAGCTATTATCCAGGCTGTTTCCTTGCTTTAGAACCAGGAGCCATCATTAGCAGGTTAGCAGAAATAAGCCCCTTGCTCTGTCTTGGGGGTGGAGGTGGAGGCTCTGTCCTCCCACTTGACAAAGGCAATTTGATTCTGGCCCCAGAACTCCAGAGCCTCATTTATGGAAGTCAGTGGTGGTAGCAACAGTGAGGGAGGGCGATCAGTGTGGATCCAAAGGGAAGATCCTGTGTGCTACAGTTCTAGGAGGGAAATTTTCCATCCATTTTACTTTCATTTTGCCTTCTTCAAAAACAGAATTCTTCAGGGGGGAAAGATGTTGTATTATGTAAATAAAAGGAGACAGATGGGTTAAAGGGAGAGAGGAAGAATATTTCCATTTCCACTCAAGTTTGGAAATTTAGGCCAACACTGATAAAACACTGAAGAAGCACAGATTGAAACCAGATCTGTCTTACAAGACCTCGGCCCAGCGCTGACTCCACGCAGCAACCGGCTGCAGGCTCTAAACGCCTGCCTCTGCAGTGCTAGGCTAAGGTTTGAGGGTTTTTATTTTATTTTTTTTATTTTTTTTTAAAAAATTTGAGTCATCACTGGTCAAAATGAATCACAGGGATTTTATGTGACGGTTGGAGGACATTTCAAAGTCATGAAACCTATCATATCAGAATTGCTTGGCCCTTCACACAGCCTGTACGCCTACATGTTAAAATTTAGTCACCAACATGTTAAAATTTAAACTCACTTGGTGACATTTTCATTAGCACTCTTATTCTGTGCTCTGGCTTTTAAATTTTAATGTCTGTCTTAAGAAGGAAGAGAAAAGAGAGGCTTTGTCAGGCATGGTGGCACATGCCTGTAATCCCAACACTCAGAAGCAGAACTACTTCTGAGGAGAGTCATTTCAAGGCCAGTTGGTCTAAACAACAGGATCTAGTCTTAGACAAACAAACCATCAATGTTACTTGAACCTTGGGCCTTGTTGAACAAGTCAGAAGCTCAGGATCCTGAAGTGTCTGAAAAGTTCAGAGAATATAAACTTGAGTTCTTGAGAGGCATAAACAAGAACCATATTACAGGGCAAAAAGAAAAAGAAAAGAAGAAAAGAAAAAAGTGTTTGTTTGTAATTATAAATGACTGAACTAAGCCACTAGATGAGCAGTAATTCTTAAGCTCCAAGCTGAGTCTTTTAAGAGGGCAGCTCTGTTCTTAGCCTCCATTTAAGAACAAACAAAATAGAAGTCTAGTAGATATAATATCAGGGATGAAGGTGATGCTAAGGGCCTGTGGATCTGTGTGTCTCTTAGACCATGACCTGCGTGTGCACTTGCATAGTAGTGTTATGAGTTAGAGTTTTGGTGGACATAGGGAATTCGGAGGCTCCTGGAGAGCTCTCCTTGGCTCTGACTGCCACATTTCTATGCAGTCCTAACACCTCCATGTGGCAGAGTTGCCCTCCCTCTGCCTCTCCAAGAAATGTCCTCTATGGCATTTTCCACAGGCCTTGCTCCTCGTCCTTACATTACAGCTGATGTCAGTCTCTAGGTCCTGCTTGTTGCCTCTCTGTTCCATGAGTCTCAAAATGCCAGGCTACTCAGCACACTCCTGACTTAAGTCCACCACACAGCTCAGCTCTTTTGAGGTCTTCCATATTCACATCACTCGCCATGCCTGACCATGATCATTGCCCCAGACTAGCCCAAACGGGCTGCCAAGGATACGTGTGGCTCTACAAGAGCCAAGTCCAATGTGGATTTTGTCTTTGTGCTGGTTTCTTTAGTCTGCATGTGAATATCTAGTTCTTCAGCACCTTCTGTTGAGGAAGCTGCCTTTCGTCCTCTGTACATTCTTGAAATCTTTGTGAAATAATCAGAGAGCTATGGTTGTGTGGACTAATATTTGGGTCTCCTACACTATCCCACTGACCACTGTGTCATGAAGTGCCAGCCCATGCTGTTGTTCTCTGACTGTGGCTCTATAGCATATATTGGAATCAGTCATGGTGATGCCTCTCACCATATTCTTACTGCTCAAGGTTTCTTTAAAACCTGCTATAAAAGGGTGTTTATGTTTTCATGTGAACTTAGGGTATTATTCTCAATTCTTGTAAAGAAGGAAGTTGTGATTTTGACAGGGTTTGTGTTGGATCAGTAGATTGCTCTTAGTAGGATGTTATTTATTCTTCTTATCCATGATATCTTTCTATCTTCTAGCTATCTTCCTCTACTCTCCCTTAAGTGTTCTAAAGCTCTTCTTGTCCGTCTCCTTTACTTCCTTGGCTAGGTTTATTTTGAGGCTCTTGTGAATAGTATTGTAACTCTGGTTTCCTGGTCAGTATGTTTATCACACGTATAAAGGAAAGCTGCTGACATTGTATGTCATTTTTATGACCTGTCACTCCACTGGATATGCTCATCTGCTATAGGGATTAGATGTTGAAGTCTTTAGGATCTCATGAGTAGAATCATCTTTCATCTGGAAAGAAAGGTAATTTTTTCTTTTCTATCTATTTGCCTTTTATTCTCTTCTCTTGTGTTATTGTTCTAGCTGAGACTTCAAGAATTGTAATGGAGATGGGGATCATGGCTACAGTGTTCCTGATTTTAGTGGAGGGCTTCAAATTATTCTTCATATGATGTGATATTGGCTGTGGGTTTGTTGGGTGTAGCTTTTATTATGTTGAAATTTATTCAATGTATCCTAAGATTCTCTGGGGCATTTATCATGCAGGGATGTTGGAACTGTCAAAGTCTTTTCCTGCTTCTACTGAGATGATCATGTGCTCTCTGTCCTTGAATCCATTTAGACTGTAGATCATATGTATTGATATCTGTGTGTTGAACCATCTCTGCATCATGGAAATTAAGCCAACTTGATAAGAGTGTATCTTTGAATGTGGTTTATTGAGAAGTTTCACATCTATGTTCATCAGGAAGACTGGTTTATCATTTTGTCTTTTGTTTTCCATGGCTTAGCAATCAGCATAATGCTGCCTATAAAAAGAATTTGGAAGCATTCTTTTCTATTTTATGGAATAACTTGAGAAACATTGGTTTTAGTTCTTTGTTAAAGGTCTGGTAAAATTCTGTGGTGAATCCATCTGGACCTGGGCTTTTTTTGGTTTGGTAGGCTTTTTAGCTATAGTCTCATGGCTTATGATGAATCTTTAAAAAAAAAAAGAATTGCTTCTTGACTTAACTTTGGTAGGTCATATAATTAAATTTTCCCACTTCTTTTAAGTGTTCCAGTTTGTAATTATTGGGAATTTCAGGTGTGCAGTCAATAAAATATGACAATATTAAACTGTTAAACTGAGAGGAACATATACTCCACTTGCTCTTAGGTAAAATGCAGAGAAGTGATGAAATGTGTACTATGTACTACCCAGTTCTCCTGTCTGTAACTCACTCAGTCATGCTCGTACTGTTATATATGCTTAGATGTGGAGTCATCTACCTGAGCTTGCGAATCTAATTTATAGACACATCCACACGTGGGGATGACTGCCCCTGACTATCTACTTTCCATAGCACTTCAGCAGTGGGTGAAGCCTAAAGACCATGCACACCAGCTATGCACACCAGGATTTCGGATGTTATTTTAAAGAATATCCTTATGATCCTCTGTTATAAGGTCTCCCTTTTGTCTCTAAACTTATTAACTTAGTTTTCCTTTCTCATTATTTTTGGTAAGTTCAGATAATGATTATCAATTTGGCTTATTTTTTCCAATATCCAGCTCTTCCTTTCATTAATTTCATTGTTTATTTGCTTTTATTTTAGTGATTTCTTCTCTGACTTTATGTCCTTCTGTCTACCAGTTTGTAGTTAGGTTTGTTCATGTTCACCTGAGGTTTTGAGATGTGTCACTAAGTTATAAAACCTAAACTGAAACATGAACCATAAGATATAGACACAGGTAAGATCTAAGCAGGATGCCAACAGCTCAGGAAATAAAGCCAACAATTTCCAAGTGGGACTTCATGAATCAGAAAGTTCTGAACAGCAAAGGAAATTATAACTCAAGGAAAAGACAACCTTTGAATGGGAGAAAATACTTGCTATTTATATATTTGACAGAGGGTAACAGAGACCTCCCTTTTCTCTCCAGGGACTTTGCCGGTTGATATGGCCAGGAGCACAGGGAATACATCAGTGTCAGGGTGGCTGGGACAGGGTCTTTCCAGGTTCCACCTGTACCCAGGAGGTGGACTGCTCCACAGCTTTCTGTGCACTGGTCCTGCCAGGGGAAAGCTGGTCTCCCAGGGGTGCTGGGAAAGGCTTGTAGGTCCATAGGAGGGACAAGCTCCAGCCAGCAACAGCAGGACCATTTAGCAGGACAGATAACCAGATGGCAAAAGGCAAACTCAAGAATGTTACCAACAACAACAACAACAACAACAACAACAACAAAAGAATGTTACCAACAGAAACCAAGGCAATGTGACACCATCTGAAGCCAGTTCTCCCACAGCAGGAAGTCCTGGATACCCCAACACACTAGAAAAGCAAGATTTGGATTTAAAATCACAGCTCATGATGCTGATAGAGGACTTCAAGAAGGACATAAATACAGGAGAACACAGGCAAACAGGTAAAAGTCCTTAAAGAATTACAGGAAAGCACAACCAAACAGGTGAAGGAATTGAACAAAACCATCCAGGATCTCTAAAAATGGAGGTCTGCCTCTAAAAATGGAGGCAGAAATAATAAACAAATCACAAAGGGAAACATTTCTGGATATAGAAAACCTAGGATAGAAGTCAGGAGTCAAAAGATGCAAGCATCAACAACAGAATACAAAAGATAGAAGAGAGAATCTCAGGTGCAGAAGATACCATAGAAAACATTGAGACAACAGTTAAAAAAAAATGCAAAATGCTACAAAACCCAAAACATCCAGGAAATACAGAACAAAATCAGAAAGCCAAACTGAAGGATTATAGGTATAGAAGAGAGTGAAGATTTCTGCTTAATGGGCCAGTAAATGTCTTCAACAAAATTATAGAACAAAACTTCCCTAACCTAAAGAAAGAGATGCCCATGAACACACAAGAAGCCTATTGAACTCCAAATAGATTGGACCAGAAAAGAAATTCCTCATGTCACATAATAACCAAAACACCAAATACACTAAACAGAGAAACAATATTAAAAGCAGTAAGGGAAAAAGGTCAAGTAACATAAAGGCAGACCTATCAGAATTACACCAGACTTCTTGCCAGAGACCATGAAAGCCAGAAGATCCTGGGCAGATGCCATACAAACCCTAAAGGAACACAAATGCCAGCCTAGGCTACTATACCCAGCAAAATTCTTAGTTACCATAGATGGAGAAACCAAAGTATTCCATGACAAAAACAAATTTACACAATATCTTTCCACAAATCCAGCCCTTTAAAGGATAATGAGTGGAAAACACCAAAAAAAGGGGGGGGGGAATTACACACTAGAAAAAGCAAGAAAATAATCTTCTTTTAACAAAAAAGTAGCCACACAAACATAACTCCACCTCTAATAACAAAAATAACAGGAGTCAACAATCATTTCTTTACATCTCTTAATAACAATGGACTCAATTTCCCAATAAAAAGACATAGACTACCAGATTGGATACATAAACAGGACCCAACATTTTGCTGCATACAGAAAACCCACCTCAGGCACAAAGACAGATACTACCTTAAAGTACAAGGCTGGAAAACAATTTTCCAAGCAAATGGTCCCAGGAAACAAGCTGGTATAGCCATTCTAATATCAAATAAATTTGACTTTCAACCTAAAGTAATCAAAAAAGGTAAGGAAAGACATTTCATACTCATTAAAGTAAAAATCTACCAAGAAGAACTCTCAATTCTGAACATCTATCCTCCAAATACAAGGGCATTCATAAAAGAAACTTTACTAAAACTCAAAGCACACATTGCACCTCATGCAATAATAGTGGGAGACTTCAACACCCCATTCTCATCAATGGACAGATCAGGGAAACACAAATTAAACAAAGACACAATGAAACTAACAGAAGTTATGAACCAAATGGATTTAACAGTTATCTACAGAACATTTTATCTTAAAACAAAAGAATATAGCTTCTTCTCAGCACCTCATAATACCTTCTCCAAAACTGACCATATACTCAGTCACAAAACAGACTTCAGCAGATATAAGAAGATTAAAATAATCCCATGCACCCTATCAGATTACCACGGATTAAGGCTGGTCTTCAACAACAAAAACAACAGAAAGCCCACATACACATGGAAACTGAGCAACATTCTACTCAACTATAACTGGATCAAGGAAGAAATAAAGAAATAAAAATGGCAACCAACAGGTTGGAAAAAGATCTTTACCAATCGTACATCTGACAGTGGGTTAGTATCCAATATATACAAATAACTTAAGAAGTTAGACTCCAGAGAACCAAATAACCCTATTAAAAAATGGAGAACAGAGCTAAACAAAGAATTCTCAACTGAGGAATAATAGGATGGCTGAGAAGCACCTAAAGAAATGTTCAGCATCCTCAATCATCAGGGAAATGCAAATCAAAACAATCCTGAGATTTCACTTCACACCAGTCAGAATGGCTAAGATGAAAAACTCAGAGGATAGCAGATGCTGGAAAGGATGTGAAGAAAGATGAACACTCCTCCATTGTTTGTGGTATTGCAAGCTGGTAAAACCACTCTGAAAATCAGTTTGGTGGTTTCTCAGAAAACTGGACATAGTACTAGCTGAAGACCCAGCTATACTTCTCCAGGGCATACACCCAGAAGATGTTCCAACATGTAATAAGGACACATGCTCCACTATGTTCATAGCAGCCTTATTTATGATAGCCAGAAGCTGGAAAGAACCCAGATATTCCTCAACATAGGAATTGATACAGTAAATGTGGTACATTTACACAATGGAGTACTACTCGGCTATTAAAAACAATGAATTCATGAAATTCTTAGGCAAATGGATGGAGCTAGAAAATATCACCCTGAGTGAGTTAACCCAATCAAAAAGAACACACACGTTATACACTTACTGATAAGTGGATATTAGCCCAAAAGCCCAGAATACCAAGATACCACATGCAGTTCAAGAAGAAAGAAGACCAAAGTGTGAATACTTTGATCCTGCTTGGAAGATGGATCAAAATACCCATGGCTCACAGCCAATGGATAAAATGAGCATAGGGTCTCCAATGGAGCAGCTAGAGAGAGGACTCAAGGAGCTTAAGAGGTTTGCATCCCCACAGGAGGAACAATAGTATGTACCAAACAGTACCCCCAGAGTTCCCAGAGACTAAACCACCAACCAAAGAGTACACAGGAAGGAACCCATGGTTCCAGCCACATATGTAGCAGAGGATGGCCATTTCAGACATTAATGAAAGGAGAGGACATTGGTCCTATGAAGTCTCAATGCCCCAGTGTAGGGAAATGACAGGTCAGGAAAGTGGTTGGGGGAGGTTGGTAAGCAGGGGGAAAGAGATGGGATAGGGGGCTTTTGGAGGGGTAAAAAGGAAAGGGGATATCATTTGAGATGTAAATAAAGCAAATATCTAATAAAATAAATGTAAATTTAAAAAAAAGAGATCTAGAGTACACAAAGAACACCAAGAAATCAAACAACTGAGTAAGAATTAGAGTAAAGATCTAAACAGAGGGATCTAAAAATAAAAAATATCAATATCAAACAAATACTTCTTAAAGAGTTTATCATCCTTAAACATCAGGATATTGCAGCCCCAAACTACTTTTAGATCATATCTCACTTTTAGTCAGAATGACTTTAGTCAGAATCTAGGCCCAAAGACACAAACCCCCCACATGCTATCTCTAGTATATTATCTCTAGTTATATTAAAGTAAAGAAAGGGCCTATTGGAGGTGGAAAGTTCAGTCAGATGTGTAAATGTACCTCTGTATCCATTTTTCCACTGAGGGACATCTGGGTTGTTTCCAGCTTATGGCTATTTTAAATAAGGCTACTATGAACATAGTGGAGCATATGTCCCTGTTGGAGCATCTTTTGGGTATATGTCCAAGAGTGGTATAGCTGGGTCTTCAGGTAGATCTATTTCTAATGTAACCCATAAGAGAAACAATAATATTAAGTAACCTGACAACCCAGAGCTCACAGGGACTAAACCACCAACCAAAGAATGCACATGAAAAAAACCCAATGGCTCCAGCTGAATATGTAGCAGAGGATGCCCTTATCTGGTATCAATGGGGAGGGAGGCCCTTGATCCTGTGGAAGCTTGATGCCCCCACATAGGGATATGCTAAAGCAGTAAAGGAGAAATGGAGTGTGGGGGAAGAAACTTCAGAGAGGCAAAGGGGAAGGGGGATTGGATGGGAGTTTATGGAGCAGAAATGTGGGAAGGGGGACAACATTTGAAATGTAAATGAAATAACAAATGAAAATGAAAAAGAAACCATAGTTATCAAACATAAGTTCCACTTGGGCATACATCCTTATAAATTGTTGGAGACCCTAGGGAACCCTTAAAACAATATAATAGGTGGAAACTTCTTGCCTATTTCTAGCTTGCATAGTGCCAGAAGGTGTTATACAGGCTACCAGAGGAGATAGAACATCAACAGTGTTCCCCAGCTGTGAATCCTGTGAGCTACAAACTACAGTGCCACCTGCCAGGCAAGATGTGTCTATTGGTACAATATTGGCATGGCTGTTATGAGAGTAACCAACTGTTCTTGGGTTGGATTTGAGCCCAGCTACATAGGAAGCAGTACATGCCTAGTACTATAAATTCAGTTTTAAAAAATGCCTTGGGAGATCATAGGCTTTAAAGAGAACTCGTTCTTTCTTAGCTAAATTGATATGGTATCAAATTTTCAGTCTAAACATCAATGTTTATGCCCACAAGCAAATGATACACTCATCCTTAAACAGAGAAGTTTCTCTGTGTATTGAAAGATGCTGAATGCAGAGATCTATGGCTTCCCAAGATGCTTAGGAAAAATGACAGTTGAATGCTCAGCCCTAAGCTGGACATTTATATCACTCCTTGTAAGATTCAAGGAAAACTTGGAAAGAAGAGGGAAAAAAAGAATGCAACAGCCAGAAGATAAGGAGGAAAAATAGCAAATGCTTCAGAGCCTGGTAACACCATTGCAAACACTATTCCACAGTGGTTGTGGTACCCAGCCATGAACCTGCACAAGTCTGAGCCTGTCAATGGCCAATTATGGATCAGAAAGTGTCTCCCGGGATCCTAATCCTCCCAGCTAGACTATTAGCATATGATGGATTCTGAAGAAAGAATTACTATGCCCTTTACGTGTGCCCAACAGTAATCCCACCAGGCTCCAATGGAGAATTCCAACCCCTCCCCCACCCCCACCCCATCCCCCCCTCCCCCCCCCCCCCCCCCCCCCCCGTGGCCACACTGGCCCATAGTTCTCACCACTCAGAAGGCCAAGTTAAAAGGATCCCAAGTTCAAGCACTGTGTAGGGAACTTGGTGAAAACCTATCTGAAGTTTTAGCGAGTGAGAAACTGGGGCACTTGGAGTAACAGAGAGGACAAAGCCCATCCTTTGCATTAATTTGCAAATTAAATAAAAGCAAGCATCTAGAATTCTCTCTTGCACCTATTTCCTATCTGCTCAGCCCCTCCTATTACCTTCTGTTAGTAGCCCCAGGCAACTTTCTAGTGTGTCTTCATAACAAATAAAGCAAGAACGCAGTTCTCACTTGAGTTTCTTCCATGGAGCCATGCATTCTCGGGGCTTTACCTACATCTACAGGCCTATATGGAACCCCAGAGTGACGTAGAATTACTCAGCTCAAACACTGCAGACTCATGGCTGTTTTCTTTGTCTTCTCATCATAAGCAGCGCTATAATAAATATTCCCAGATGCACGTCACTTTGCACATGTCCCTTTACTAGAATTCTGCCAATGCCGTAAGAAAGAAACACATGTCTTGTTTAGTTGTATAGAAATGTGCCCAAAGTATATATTTAAACACTATAAAAAGTATGTCATCAAAGATTTAAAGTTGGTTCTGCCCACATGATTATTGGAAAAATGCTATATTGGTATAACTTTCATTGTCATTTTATACTTCATGGTATAAGGTTTTCATGGTCAGGTTTCCAAATTAGGAGAGACAGGTATTTTTTCATGATTAAGGGCTATTATGTTTCTCTCCAAGTGAATTTGTTGAGTTGTGTATGACCAGGCTAGCTTCTTTCCTTCATTTTTATTAATTTTTTGAGAATTTTGTACAA
This sequence comes from Apodemus sylvaticus, assembly GCF_947179515.1. Lineage (NCBI taxonomy): Eukaryota > Metazoa > Chordata > Mammalia > Rodentia > Muridae > Apodemus > Apodemus sylvaticus. Next base: position 4,917,186 of record NC_067480.1, on the reverse strand, counting down.
TATATTTGATCATGTTTAATTAACTCCCTTCCTCCAACTTCTCCCACAGACAACCCTGCTTCCCTACCGACCCAATTAACTCCGTGTCCTCTTTTACATTTCTGTAAACCCATCAAGTACCCTGTACTCTTAGATGTACAACCCTGAGCTTACTCAGCCTCCTCATCCGCTCCTGCCTTCAGTGTCTACCCTGTTTGATTTCCTGTCCTGACTTCCTTTAGTTATGAACAGTGCCATGGAAATGTAAGCCAAATAAACCCTTCCCTCCACAGCTTGCTCTTACTCTACTTAATCTAGCACAGGGTGTAGTAGGAGCATCATTCTCTAAGTTCCTGCATGGTTTAAACTTTCTGTAGCCTGCATACTTGAAGGACAGCTTAGACCTTAAACTCTTGTGGAATTCTTTCTCTCCTTGAGTATGATGTTAATGATGTAGCTTTACTGCATTCTATTTGAGGGTTTGGCTGCTTATCATAAAGTGGGCACAGCATTAAACTCAAAGTCCTTATATATTGTTGTGAGACTATTACTGCCATTCAGACTTTATGGTCACCCTAACATAAAACTTGGATGATCACACAACCTGCCATCTTCTTTCTTCCAGCCCTGATATTCACTGTTTATGCATGTATTTATGTATGTGTGTATGTATATATGTGTATATATATGTATAAATGTGCATGTGTATGTATGTGTTTATGTGTATATATATGTATGTGTATATATGCATGCATATGTATATATGTATGTGTATGTATGTGTGCAAGTGTGCATGTGTGTGTAATGACTCTAAGAGTCTAATATAAACATATGGTATTTTTCTCTTTGTACCTGGTTTGTCTGCTTATTTCTCTGAGCATAATGACTTTCTCCATGTTAAAGTTAGTATTAGAATTTCATCTTTAAACAAGGTGGTCTGTTGTATTCATATAACCTTTTTTGTTTACACCCATTCATGCATCAGGAGGGCACAGTAGCGTTTCATCAGAATGTTCTACATATGAAATCATGTCACCTGCAAACAGGAAAATGTATATTTTACTTTCTGTTTAGTTTTTCTATGATTTAGGAATTATTCTCACTTCATGAGTTTGTTGAATATGTTTGAGAAGAATTGATAACTGAAGATTTGCTTTGTTTTAAATAATTTATTTCATTTTTTTAAGATTATAAATACATCATTTCCCTCGTCCCTTTCCTCCCTCCAAACCTTCCCATATCCCCCTCTGATACTCTCTCACAAATTCATGGCCTCTTTTCCTTTAAGTGTTGGTGTGTGTGTGTGTGTGTGTGTGTGTGTGTGTATTAAGATAATAGCATTTTTATTGCTTGGTGGAACATTCTTGTGAAGCATTCTGCTCCAGGAGTTTTCGTTTTTGTTTTGTGTTGTTTAATTTTGGCTTGGTTTTGCAACAGTTATTTTGATTATTGATTCAACCTTCATATTTATTAGAGTTCTGATCAGATTTTCTATTTCTTCACTTTCAATATCAGTGGATTTTGTTTCTAAAAAAGTTATGTGCTCAAGTAGGAGAAATAGTCATCCCCTAGGGAAAAGCATACCAGTTGGCATGGCAGTCAGGCAAATACTAGCCTGAAAATGTACATACCATATCATTATACATACCTAACAAAATATATCTGTATTAACATATGTGGACACACATGCCTAAACAGTTAATAAAAGGAGCCAAGGATTTTAAAGAGAGCAAGGAAGGGTATGTGACAGGATTTAGAGGAAGAAAATATGGGAGAAATTATGTAATTATAGTATACTCTTAAAAATGTTATTTTTAATCCTAAAAAATACATAGAGACAAACTAAAGGAGATCAAAACAGTTAACTGTTTCAACTGTTATTCACTTGCTTGTAATAAAACCTCTAATAATCATTTTTACTATTATACAATTGGTATCAGTATCTCTTTTTACATAATTTTAATAATTTGAAAAGCATGTCTTTTCTTTTAATGGCCTTCAACTTTGTTGATCTTGTTTTTGTCTTGTTTTGTTTTCTGTTTTGTTTTGTTTCTTTTAGAGCAGTGTTTCTCAACCTTCCTAAAGCTGTGACCCTTTAATACAGTTCCTCATGTTCTGGTGAGCCCTCCAACCATAAAATTATTTTTGTTGATTGTTCATAACTGTAACTTTTTAGTGTTATGATTTTTACTGTAATATCTGATATGCAGGGTATCTGATATGTAACCCCTATGAAAGGCTCATTCAAATCCCAAGATGGTTGAGACCCACAGAGAACTACTGTTTAGACCAACAAACCAGATTTTCCACCAACACTTCCTTTATCTTTGCTCTACTTTCTCTTTGTTTTCCTTTTCTACTTTCTTCTAACTAATCTTCCTTTCCTGGAGGCTCTGCTCTTTAACTGTGGAATCTGTGGGCTGGGTCTCTTGTGTATCTGTAGAATAAGTGTTCCCAGTCTCTTTTTTATACTTTTTAAAAACTGGAATAGTTTTTCTGTTCTTTAGTTTTCAATTTATTTGTCTTGGATCTAGAATTAGTCAGTTAAAACCCCATTTTATACTTGGATCATTTTTCCAATCCACTTTGACAAACTTTGCTTTTGTGTTCACACATGTGTGCATGTGTGTTGTATGTATGTACAAGTATGTGTCATGCATGTATGTGTATGTGTATACATTTGTGTTGTATGTGTGTATGTATACATGTGTGCATATGTGTGTGCATTTGTGCTGTGTATGCACATGTGCAGATGAATGTGTGTGTGTGTGTGTGTGTGTGTACCTATATGCACCAACGTGTTTACTGAAGCCTGAAATCAGAAACTATTCTAGACTATTACTCTGCATTGAGTTACACCCCAAACCCACTTTCCTCTTTTCTGTTTTTAGGTAACTTACCCCTAACTCTCACAGACTGTACCAGAATTTGTCATCCTTCTGCCCCAGTCCCCAAAGTAGCTGGGATCATAAGCCTCTGCCACTGATTCTGTCCTTTAATTGGGGAACATAATTTACTTGGATTTCAAGTGATTCCTAACAGAGAATAATGTGCTTCTGCCATTTTGTCATTTGTTTATTTTACTCTCGGAATTTCTATTCCTCATTTCCAACATTACCGTATTTTATGTTTAATTTTAATTGTGAAATGTTTAACTTCCTTTGTAATTTATCTTGGTTATATTCTGCAACTACTTTCTTCAAGGTTGCCATGGGGATGATACGGAACCTCCTAAAGTTATCACACTACAGTTTAGATTTATATTGTCAACATTTCAGCAGTACGGAGAAATTCTACCTTCCTTTACAACTTTCGTTGGTATCACAAATTTTTGTCTTCTGTGTTATATATTTTAAAACAGAGACAGCAGTTATTTTCTGCATTACTCTTGAATCAGGAAGACTCTAAGAAGTAAAATTGCAAATAAAGGTCACAATATTACTATTTTTGAATTTGTTTGGCTTTGCCTTTCTCAGAGAATGGAACATTTCCATTCTTCTTCAGGTCACTGGCTAGCATCTTCTCATTCACCCTGAAAGACTCTCTCTCTCTCTTTCTCTCTCTCTCTCTCTCTCTCTCTCTCTCTCTCTCTCTCTCACACACACACACACACACACACACACACACACACACACAATTTTTGATTGAGCAGATCTAAGAGTGATTAGTTCCCTCAACTTTTGTCATCTGGGAAATAATCATTGCCAAGTTCTGGAAGATGACTTTGCCTTATATTCTCAGTTCAGTTGTGTGTGTTTCTTTGCCATCTTTTAAGGTAATTTTAACTTAATGTATTTCCTACAATTTAATGTGATCATATTTCTCCTACCCAGCTCTTAACTTCCTTCCTGTCCAGACGCCACCCACATTTCCTCCCTCTCCAGTGCTCATTCGCTCATTCTCTCTCTCTCTCTCTCTCTCTCTCTCTCTCTCTCTCTCTCTCTCTAAAATAAAGCAACAACAAACAAAACCAATACAACCAAAAATGCCAAAACAAAACAGTATTACACAATTAAACAACATCTAAAGTTCTCCCCCAACACAACCCCATTGAGTTTGTTTTGTGTCATCTTGAGCATTGGCCCTGCCCTGGAGCATGGCTGATGTGCTCACTGACACTCCATTGAAAGAATACTGATTTCTGCCATTGCTGGTGCTACGGTTCGCTTATAACATTCTTGGCTCTGGGTGGTGCGCTGTGTCCACTTGTCCCCGTTAAGCTTGAATCTGTTCAGGTCCTGTGCATGCTGGAATAGTCTCTATGAGTTCTTATGTATGTCCCTGTTACAATCTTTCCACTTCCTCTTCTGCATAGATCCCTGATCCCTGAGAAGAAGAGTCTGATAATAGCATCTCCTTTAGGGTTGAGGGTTCCAGACTGCCACGCTACACATTGTCCAGTTGTGGCTCACTGTCTTCTTCCCCTCTACTGCAGGAACAAGCTTCTCTGGCGAAGGCTGAGCAATGACTGATGTGTGAGTGTAGGGGAATGTTAGTAGGAGTTGCTGTATTAAAGCTGTAATCTGTCCCTCTAAGATCCTCAGTTCCTGCATGGTTTTTGCTGAGCAATACTTTGATAATCTTGAGCACCCCATATAGGACCAGTTCAGCAGGATGAGAAGAAGTGACCATGGCTCTTTTCCTTGATAAGTATGTTTTAATGAAAGTAACAGGTCTGCATGCTCTTCCCTATACAACTTCATGAAGCATAGGGCACTCTGGTGACAGGGAGACACAGCTTCGTACTTCTTTAACAGAAACAGTGGTTTCTGGAAAAAGCACCACTGCTTTGAACCTCAATGTTTGAGAGAGGGCAATGTACTTATTTCCTTGGGCGGGAAAGACACATTTCAGACATGTTATTCAAACTGGCCCTTTGCAATGAGTGACATTTGAATAAATATGAATAAAGACCCTACTAGAGGGGTTAGTGATTAGAAACTGGGCATCAGAGCAGTATCGACTTCTTCAGAACAATGGATGTTCCAGAGTGCAAGGGGGGGACAGAGAAGGCAGCCTGAGATTTGAGACTCCATACAGAGGAGTGTTCTGTGTCCTGCAGTTGGTGACAGAGTCCAGGAATCATTTTACTTTAGCATGTAGCCTACACACCTGTCATCTTGTTTTGGTATTACAGGAATGATGCCATTGTGTTTGTGCAGGTTGCAGATGGGAGTAGAAGATTCTGAATGGTCGGGCCATTGTGGGTTTCAGTAGGGTGGGATAGTAACACCTAGGATGAATGAGGCATTGACTTTACCATGAGCCTAAAAAACTGGGAGAAGGCAAAGGTTAAGAAATCCATCTTCCCTTTGTGTCCTGTGAATCAGCTAACTGTAAGAAATCCCCACCCCATAAGGCTTACAGAAGACTTGAAGACTCCACAGTGAGGGCTCCTGTGCCTGGATCAGTTAGACAGGGTCTTCCAAACACCTACTCATTCTCCATAAGTGATCACATCATCAACAGTTTCGTCCAACAGGAGCACAATGTTTGTCGAGCTTTCTTTGTATCTCACCATCTGCCTCTCAGGATTCCTAACCTGTGGCTCAGCCTCAGCTGAGTTAGCAAAGGGCCCTTCAGTGAGGGCTCTAGGATAACAGGCTAGAGTCAGGGTATAACACACTGTGCTGCCAAGACAGCAGTGCGCCTCTTCTGCACTTTGCTCTTTCTGGCCTCCTGTGCACTTCTTCAGCCTTGGTGGAAGCCTCTCCCTATTCCAACAGCATCTTCCCCCTGCCTCTGCCCGGCAATAATTTTTGTCCAGCAAAGTCTTTCCTTCCCTGGTTTTCATCTGACAGAGCCACTAATTTAGGACACAGCGTCTCTGAAGCCTGGTCACTGATAGGATATGAATTTGGGGCTGCGGAGCGAGGGAAGCTTCACGCTGGGCGGAGAACTGGAGCCCAGCACCCAGCTGGGCAAGAGGCACACCATCTTTACTCTGCAGCTGTTTCCTGTCTGCAGTTCTAGATGCTTTGCTTTTTCCCTGTAAGGAAAAGCTAATTCTTCTATTTTAATTTTTGGAAGGAAGGAACAGCTGAAGGAAAATCTTTGTGGTCCCTATGTACAATGATGTGTCCAACTGAATTAGTTTCTCCCATCAATACCCAAATACCACAAACATGGTAATAAATACATCCACAATCATTGGTGTCACTGAATTTGCTCTTATTTATTTTATTTTTGAAATTCTAATTGCATCATTCCCCCCTCCCCTTTCCCCCCTTCAAATGTTTTCTTGTACCTTGCTCTCTTTAAAATTCATGGCCTCTTTATTCATTGTTTTTACATATGTAACATGTATGTACATGTGTATACATGTATGTTCCTAAATACAACCTAGTATGTATAACATTACTAGTATGTCTATTTCCTTTTTTAAATATACGAATATTTGGACTCTAGTTTGTCCCAAGTTCAACCTCTTAGGTTTCAAGATCTCCCTCCTCTCCTTATCCCCTGCTTTTCTTTACTCTACTGGTCTGTCTCCAGCTTAGTTTAGTTTCTGATGATGTCTGGATTCTGAGTCAGTGGTCATGAGATGGTTATGTACCTCTTAGCATCTGCACTTGTGTCAGTTTACCTCTAACAATGTGGCAAACCCACTTCTTTCTTCCAAATCCTTGCTATTCAATAAAAGCCCCCCGTCCCCTCATTGTAAAAATGGAGAATTCAAAGTATGAAGAGTTATAGGTAACTCTAAAATCATCAGTCTTATTCCAGTAGAGAGTAGGAAAGTGGCCACCAGAGACTGCAAAAGGCAAGTTGAGACAGAAGAGAGGTGGACCACGGCAGGGATACATCATGCAGTCAGCAGCTGAAGATTTCAAAATGGCTAGGAGATGGAGGTAAAGAAGGGGGAAAGGGAGAATATTAAGTGATGGGTGTGTTGATCTCCCTGATTTGAACATTTTATACGGTATACATGTAACCAAACTTCACGTTGTACAGTCAATATGCAGTTACTTTGTCAATTTGAATCTTCATAAACAGTTGAACCCCCTTTTATTCCTAGTCTCCCGCAGCCTCACCCTTGACCAGTTGAGTCATGCTTTCTTGTTCCTCAGTGACTTCATTCATGCTCCTGCGCTTGCCCTGACAGCTTAAGGGCACTCTTCTGAGTCCCCCCAGTCCTCTTTGCATAAGTCCACACCTCCAGCAGAGTGGGGGGACCCTGGGTGGCACAGGAAGTGATTGTTGAGAGTTCTGGGAAACGTGTGAATCAAGGTAGATGCGCATTACAGTGACTCACCCACGTGTTCTGTCCGCCAAAACTGTAGCATAACTGAATTCCGAGCTTCTATTTTCCTTATTTTCACAACCGAAATGATCATATTTAAGAAGTGTTATGATTTGAATCTGGATCTGGAATGTTACCCGGAGGCCCACATGGTAAGGCCATCCTTAGTCCACTGTGCTATTGGCATGAGATGGACCGTTCAGGATGGAGACTGGGTCTTTAGGGCTGTCCCTTTGAAAGGAACCGGAGGCCAGGGCCCTTCTTTCTTCTGCCTCCTCATTGCCACATCTAGCACTTTCCCATACCCCGTGAGTGAATCCACAGGCCCCATGGCAACGGGTCCAAGTAGTTTTGTATGGAAACTTCCAAAAAAATTACAAAGTAAAATAAATGAGTCTTCCCTTTTAAGTTGAATATTTCAACTATTTTTTGTCACAGTGAGTGAAAGATGACCAGCGCAACGGGCCATCTTGTAAATAACTTCAAAAATAGTCTCTCTGTGATGTACTGGATTTAATTTTAAATATGTTCAGGCTTATGCCTCGCTTCCCTCGGGGGTCAGGCTGAAACAGGCATCACAGTGCGGCAGGACACATGTGATAAGAAATTTTGCTTTAATCAAATCCAGGGGCCACTGCTGAGCTATTCTCCAAGTCTGTGATTGCATCTCTCCCTTCCTAGCCCTGTTCGGTATGGTCGCATCTATATAAGGCACACACAGTGGCTTTCAGACCCTTGCAACAAACCACTCCTTGTCTGGGTGCACCCACGGGTGCTGGCTGTTCTCTGAGCATGCGGTTCCCCATGAACATTAAGCCTGTACACTTGGGGGAGTGCCTGCCCTCTTGATATAATAACAACATCTGACTGACTCAGAGTCAGTGATACAGAGGCCTGGCTTGGCTTGGGAGCAATTACAGCTGAATAATTATAGAATAAAGGTTCATAAATATGTGGTACTTAAATGTGGAACACAATATTATGACTCTTTATGTGGATGAAAATATTAACTATTTCAAGGCTAATCCAAAACTCGTTACTGCTACTAATAGATGTTCAGGAGCAGAATGACTCCAACTGAAGGAAAACTCAGCTATCATTCCTAGATATACCCGGGTAAAATGTTATACTAGTCAGCTTTGGGCCACTGTAACAAAATGCCCGAAATAAGAAAGGTTGGTCTGAGGGCAGAGATGATCAATAAAGAACTTGGGTGTGTAGAACCCTGTGTCCAGTCCTCAGTATTGAGGGTCAGGTGTTACTTTATTTCAGAGTTTTGAAAACTCCTGTCTGTAATCAATTGTTTTGGGCCTGTTTGGCCCCAAAATGATGGGGGAGTTGGTAGAAAAGAAGTGTTCACCTTTCCATAGCTAGGAAAGGAAAAGGGGGATCCAGGTCCTAGTGTTACCTCCAAAGATACACCTTCAACGACATAACTACCCCCAACAATCCCCTCCATCCTGAAAGTTTTACCCCCTCCAATAGCTCTTCAGGCTAGCATTTAAACTTAAGTATTTGTGCTAGTTGGGAAATACTGATGATCAGAACCACCCCAAGGGTATGGGGGAGAGGGTTGTTTTCTTGACAGAGGTAATTGGCCTGTTTCCAAATGAGACCCTACACCTTCATAATGTCCGGGTGTCTTCTTCCCAACAAGAGAGAGCATGAGATGCTGCCATCCCTCAGTTTCTGCCTCTGCTACCTACTAAGTATATATACTGGGCAGCTTACCTGACCTGTCTACCTCCAGGGCTTTCTCCATAATGGAGTTCACAATTTTAACAAGTTAATATTTCAGGGAATGAAAAAACCTAGGGCCAGAGTGGAAGGCGCACAGTGTGAAGAGGGTGGTTATCCCCCCAATTGTAAACAGGAAGACGTTCTCCAAGATACCCAGAAGATGCCACATATTATTTTTGAGTACATACTTTGAGTATTAAGATGCTAACCAGACCCTGAAGATACAACCCAAATCAAGAGGAAGCTGCCTCCTGAGCAGCTCACAGATGACTCACAGACTAAGAGCAGATCTCCAGCAGGCAGAAATCCCAGAGGCAGGCCCATGACAGTGTGCATGAGACAGGACTTGCCACAGCACTGAGAACCCTCCAGAGAGGGTCAGCTCCAAGGAGCTGCCTTCAATGTCCATCCCAAGAAGGAAAAGAGATCTGGCCAATGAGACAAGCTGATTTTGCATTCTCTGAGACTGGACAGAGCTATGTGGGTGATGATTTGAGTCAAGAGCAAACCTACCTCTGGCTCCTAGTTCATTCATTCATTCATTCATTCATTTATTCCATTCTGCTAGAACACTAATCTAAAACTTCTGAATACTAATGTTTGTGTGCAGGTGTGTATGTGTGTATGTGTGTACTTTAATGTCACCCATTAAAAATTGTATTCACTTATAATGATATGTAAGTTTTCCAAATTTGTTGCCAATTGCATTCTTATGCTATCTAAATAAAACTACTGGAGGCTAGACACAATGCTTACTTACATTGTGCCCTTGTAGGGAATGATTAATTACAATTCCATTTTTTTCACTAGTTTTACTACTTAAACTGAAATAACCACCGATGGGACTAAGTAATGTTAGTTACCATGGTATAATTTTATAAAAATTCTTCTTAGAGTATTCTCTTGATAACATTACTTGATGATCTACAAGCAGCAAAACTCACTTGCTGTAAATTGATCCCAATTTGTGATTACACCTAAATCCTAAAACAATATCAAGCAAAAAAGAAAAAAATATTAACTTAAACAGTGTGTCCAAGTTTAGTTTAAAAATAAAAGTTCTTTCAGTCTCCTGAGTATGGGCATATGCTTACAGATTCCGTGATTTTGAGATGTCTTGTTTATTTAATGCGTATAGAGAAGATATAGTTCTAAGTCTGGTTCCCGAGGCAAAGCCTTATTCCCATTGTATCTGGAGAATTCACTCCATTTGCAAAGGTGTGATGCTTTTAGGATTTCTTGGATGGAGACAAGCATCTCTGAGGATATGCTCATATGGAAGGAAGTGGTTCACGGGCTTCTTGCCCCGTATACCCCGGTGTAGCTGAGTAAGTGGAGCAGGCCCCAGGCCTAGTGTGCATTTCCCAGAGCCTTACAACACAGTTGGCTGCCCACAAGACTCGTTTTGCTCTCCATACCACACTGCATTTCTCCATCCACTGTCCCCAGAGTGATCTTTCCAGAGCCTACATCCCTCAGAGTTCACCATGCATGAAGCTCTACCACACTATCCATGAGACTGAAGGTGCTGTTTACTTTCTTAGCAAAATCTGGAAATTCCTCACCTACCTGCCCCGAGTCTCATGTTTCACACTTGCTGAGCATTCACTTCTTTGCTCAGATATAGGTCAAGCTCTCATAACTATGCACAGATGTGTGCCTCTGCCCTGGAGGTACCAAGTCTCACCACCAGACAAGCTTTCGACCATCTAAGACCCAGCTCAAGGATCACGTCCTTCTTCTCCTCAGAGTTCAGCACATGATTCCACCTTTGCCTTTATTTATTGCATTGCTACATCTGACCCTTTCAGCCTGCATCTTCTACCGGGATGTGAGCTCATAATAACAAAAGTGAGCCTGTTCTTTGTACTTCAGGCACCTGGCAGTGCACCAGATGAATGGATACATTGTCAAAACCTAGGGCACAGGGCTGAGCAATAGAGGGTCTGATTTCGCTGCTCTAGTCAAAGCTAATGTGTGACGAATATTACATAATAAGGTCTTAGGCAGCTCTAGTGCAGACAAAAATGCTGGATGTCAGGTGACAACCTTATTGTGTGACTTATGGAAACTCATTTAAAGTCATCCAACAGAACTGTATATATCAATAATGAAGCCCTATATATTTTGAGAGATGTGCCGAAGGCAGACTAGGCCACAAAGAAACTTGGTGTCCATCTGCTCCTTTGTTTGATGTGTGTCCATTAATTCTGTGCTGTGTGCAAGGCATTAGGCTAACCAAGAGTGCTGTATAGTAGGTTAAGAAACAAGCCTATTTTTATACACTGCCCGTGACAAAGGCAATGGCTGAAATGGATAGTGGGTTGTAAGAGAGAATTCACAGCCCTGAATGGGGGTAGGAGGTATCTGGCTGTGGGATCAGCCCCTCCTACAGAAGGGGAAAGAGCACTCAGAGAGTCTTTACCACCTTCCTATTGTGCTACTAAGACCGGAGGAAATTTGCAAGGAGAAGTATTTCTTCAGATGGACTCCATGGCTCCATGTACTTATGTTCCTCTGCCCTGGACATGTCAAGTCCCATCATCAGACAAGTTTTCATCCCTCTAAGATGCTGCTCAAGGTACTAAGGTTCTAGAGGGTTAGAGTCTCTGTTCATCCTTGCAGGAAGCATGGCTGCAGCAGCTAATCACTTACATCGAGGTCCATGAGCACAGGCAGAGGAAGGTGACTGAAAATCACACTAGACTTGAAAACTCAAAGCCCATTCAGTCCCCTGTGACACACCTCCTCCTCCAAAGGGGCCACACCTCCTAATCCTTCCCAAACATTCTAACAACAGGGGGGGGACACCAAGAATGCAAATGTACGAGCCTATTGGGGTGGGCATTCTTATTTAAAGCACCACAAGGAGGAAACAACTAATCAAAGAGAGGACCTCATGCAGGCATGGAGAAAGGCAGCTGTGCCTGAAGAGCCCGGGAGGAGGGCAGAGAAGTAGAGACAGAGATGAGGAAATGCAGAGACAAAAATGGTGTTTATCCAAACGTAGGTGCTGTGTAGTTTGTACAGCTGTCAAGTAGTCTTCATATACACAACATATTACTACTATCCCATCTAGGCCTACCCTTGGTGAACACCGGAACAATCCATGCAGAATAAGGCCACCAAAACCTGTAGTATAAAAAGGAGTCAGGGCATCTGCTAGACTTCCAGGGCTCACAACTCACACTACTCTCTGGGTAGACTTGCGTTTATCTTTGCAGTCTAAAACAAGCCATTCTGTTGCTATGGAATCTCTCCATCTAAGGTTGCTCATAGCTCACCGTAGCTTACTCTCATTGAATCAGTATGATCTATTGCTATCCATGCACATGAGTACAATAACTATTGGTGTTGGGAGCATAGATCTGCCTTTGCCTATGCCAGTCCTTCTCATATGACAACAGGTGATTCTGGCTTTGCATCTAAACTCCATTTGTTCAGAGGGGAATCTGTTCCATTTTATTAAAGACAAGGCATTCCTGTCTACAGCCTAGTTTCAGTACATCCCAGAGCTTCCCTTCTGAGATAAAAGCATACCACATACTGCCTATGTACTACAGGTTTCTTCCAGAGATCCTTTGAACTAAAGGCTCTCAGAAATCTACACCTAGGCACTAGAGATCAGGGCTATGGTGATGGCTATTCTCATGGGGTTGTCTTCTGTTGAAGAAATGAGCAGTGCACAAAAAACCACGACTTTCCTGACTTTCCCACCAGAAGGCCTCAGCAGGGCCATGTGACAGCTATCTTCTGGCCATCTTAATCTCTGCTCACCCCACTTTGACAGACTTCCCTGCCCTGAAGCCTTTCCTTCCCTCCCACAGCCAGATGACTACAACACCCAAAGCTCTCACATGCGGGACCCTCACTCCAAGCGCCTTCGACATTTTCCTGTGTCCCTACAGGGATACTGTATGATTGTTGACAACGTGTTTCTTGCCCAGTTGGCCTTTGAAGCCCCAGTTTCCCTGTCTCAGTACCATGCCTGTGGCAGTCCTGAGATGCTATCCAAAGCTGTTTGCTCCCCCTCTCACTTACTGGACATCTCCCAAGTTCCTAGTGTGTGCCAGGTGACCAGGGTGCTATCCTTCAGAGTGTAGCTCTTCCCATTTGCTACCCTTCAGGTTGCCACAGCATGCCAAGGTTCTATTCTCTATGATTCTGCCCTCTAAGGTATTGTTCTCTGAGGCACTCCCCTCCAGGGCCTGTGGCCAGGAACTTAGCATCACTGAGACCATACGATTACACAGAACCAGCTCCCAACACCACAGACTACACATGAACAAAGTCTCAGGTAAGTGGTGTGTCCCCGCACACACTCATGGAAGGGTGGCTGGACAGAAAAAGAGGCAACGAGCCTCACTCCCATTTATTTTTTAGTTGGCCTTACTTTCATAGAGTTGCACACCCTTCATTCCACCAGCCTTTTAATATAAGCTTCATTGCGAGATCTTAGAAAATACTGTGAAGCACCTAAAAGTCCAATACAAGTCTATCTATAATACTTTAAAAAAAAAAAACTGCCCAGACATTGTTCTTGTAGTCTTCTGCAAATATTTATTGTCTTGTGCTTACACTAAGACGGTTCACTGGCATGTTATAGAGTGTGTAGTCACATGTGATTATTTGACTAAGAAATTTTTCATAAAATTTTAATTCATTGCCACCATTATAAACCAGGGGAATTTTCCCCTATTCAAAGCAGATCTCTGCAGGGGTTTTATTTTGTTTTGTTTTGTAAACTGAGCTGTCCTAGATCCATGCTTCTGATGGTGCTTAGGAGCTCTCTAAAAGTAGACATTGCCTCCAGTTCTGTACTGGCCCAATACTACAGTCTTTAAACTAGGAGTCTTGGCCCTTGCAGAGACCACAAGATAACTGAAAATCCTCAAAGGCCAGGCATTCTGGCTCTATTCCAGCTCCTTGCTGTATTCTAGTTACCCCTCTCCCAGGACTTGCACACAGGACCTCCATTCCTCTCCTTGGAAAGAGGGAGTAAATAACAGTTAGTAAAGATGGGGTGGGGGGGACCTTGATTAAGACCTTGGAACCCATTAGCATGAGCACTGTCTGAATTAAAATATCTACAAGTGATTATAATCCAACCTGATAACCAATGATCTAACCCTCTGTACCACTTACAAAAGCCATAATATGTCAAAGGGGTTTTGAAAGTGTGTGCACATACCTATGTATCTGTATCTGTGCATCAATAGGTTTCATGTCAAAGCAACACTGCTATGGAGTAGTGGTCACCCGATCATTGTGACCTACACATTTCTCTCTGGGCTATAGAAAGAGTGGTCCAAGCAGATAACTAGTGTAAGCAGCACTTTAAGGGAGCTGATTCTTTGATTTTAATTTCAAATGCTGAACTAAGCCATGGATAATTTGCCTTCTGTATTTTTAAAAGTTGGAAGCTATCCTAGTCATTGGGAACTAGCACTCAGACCCCGTCCACAGTTGTGGAATAGCTTTTAGCGCACACCTTAAAGTTCTATTTGTGTCTTAATTACTTTACAATAATTAGTATGAGTGTTGACATTCAGCTGTTTTGTGCCACGCAAGGACGTCCTTAGAGGATGAATTCCGCTGATGCTGCAGTTTGACATGCCACCCCACCCAGTGCCAGGCACTTGCTGCAGTTTGGCAGTGTCCTTGATGAAATCTCTGCCATTTTGGGTGGATCTTGATTTGAAGTCTTCTACTCACCACAGGAATTCGTACCTTAGCTTTCATTCAGAAACAACAATCCTTATTTCTAACAGCGTGTGATGTTTAATAGTTTAATAGGAAAGTGTCTAATTTTTTGGCTATAATATTGATTGGCTGTGTGCCTGCATCAGAGTAAAATTTATAGCTAATGGAAATTTTTCCTCTGTTTAAAAAAAAAAAGAAAGAAAGAAAGGAAAGAAAGGAAAAGAAAAGAAGAGAAGAGAAAAGGAAAGGAAAGAAAAGAAAAAAGAAAAGAAAAGAAAAGAAAAGAAAAGAAAAGAAAAGAAAAGAAAAGAAAAGAAAAGAAAAGAAAAGAAAAGAAAAGAAAAACAATGCAAATGGAGCAAGAGGTCTCTTGCCAGAGAACTGTACTGTGGCAGAATGGGCTGAACAGCTGTTTAGGTTCTCGTTGCTAAATCTCAAATCCTGCTCTGGGGAGAATTTTTTCATAAGTTTTGTTTCTCACCTTTTCACTAACCTACTTTTTAGTAATTTTTGTTTGTTTCATAACTCTCACTAAGACATAATCTAAGTGTGTGTGTGTGTGGGGGGGGGGGTAGGGTAAGAGAGAAAAGGGCTCAGTTTTACCCTGTCACTGAGGAAGTCAGGGAGAGGCAGGGGGAACTAATACCCAGGTGAGGTTGGGGAATTTCACTAATCTGTGCTGCCCATTGTGGGTGGATGCTGAAGACAGACAGACAGACAAACTGAAATGCAGCTGGCTCCAGGCGCCCCTGGGGCTGGTTTCTGAGTGCATTTCCATGCTCTGGAGCGTAGGAGACAGCAGGCGGCAGATGTGTTGGATTAATACGAATTTGTTCATTCTTACATTCCATTTACTTAAGACCCCTTAGGATGCCCCCACCCCATTCTATCTGTTCCCTCACTTCCTCTTCCTAGGACATTGTTCACTTCCCCGGAAAGGGAAACCAAAGGAGACAGGAAGAAGAGGAAAACTTGGTCTGTCTACGTTTTTTCCCCTATCTGGAGCCTCTTGCCAGGCAGAGAGGCAGCTGCTCTGCCAGAACTCCCACCCCACCCCCACCCCCACCCCCACCAAGAGGCTGCTCATCTGGAGCCTCACCCTGGCAGCTCAGCACCCTGGCAGCAGAAGGGAGAGCTCTGTCTGCTTTCATTCCAGAACTCCCTAATTTTCCAGCTTTAAGGGAGGCACAGGAAGTAAAAGTTCACAGCAGTAACTGTTGCTCAGTGTCCTTGGCTACTGTCTCAGGACACATAAGCTCAGAGCTACAACTGTACCCTTTCAGTGCCCCAGTCAGCTTCCCGCATCTAAGGCCAGCAGCCCTAGCCAGACCATAGTCCTTCTGAATTTTCTCCTCTCCAGGGTCTCCTCCCCACATACTCAGCCCTCTGCTTCCCAAATTTTACCCCATTTCTTTCTGCTCCCATGTCCTCGGAAATCACTACCCCAGCCAGGTCACACCTGAAGATTTTGCATCTCCTGGGAAGGTAAATAATTCTCTTGCCTCTCAGCTCTATGCCAAGTTCTCCCTGCTTGCTAACAACATTCCTGTAATATAAATGTTTAATTCTGTAATAAAAACAATACTGACATGAGACTCAGGCACACACACACCTGTAGCCAGGAAGTCTCTTTCTGAATCCCAATCCTGCTGCCTCCTAGAAAGACTTCTTGGGCAAACTCCGTTCTTTCACTGAGCCTCTTTGTCTTCCTTGAGAATTCTGCCAGTGGCTTCTGATACCAGCAGATGCTAGCTGCTGGCTGGTTGGGATGGGATGAGCCCCCTTGGCCTAATGCAGGCAAAGAGACTTGATTGTAGTCATTGGGAACAGCAGCAGAGTGGCCTTCCCTGCTTTCTAGACCACTCTTTACCTCTCTGGCTTCCACGCTATTGAGGTCATCCATGGAAGAACTGTCGTCTGGCTTCCAATGGGACCTCTCCTATGTTCATTACCTTTACCGCCCTGGGTTGAAGCCATTCTGAACTCCTTTCCCAGCTGTGTTCCTCCTGTGTCTTCACCATGAGTCTAGATCTCTCATCCAAGCCTTGAGTACCGAAGGGTTTTTGACTTATATTTCACATTAGCATACAAATATCCTGCTTAGTTTTGGCCAGTGGGCACAAGCGACCCTTAAATCTTTCTCCTTCCCAAGGTGCTAGTCTGTGAAGCTCCAGGACAGGAGATCAAGGTTGAGAGAGATACTTTCCTATCACTAAAATGGGATAGCACAAAGACCAAGCAGCAATTTTTTTTAAATATATCTCTCTAAATTCAGTCAATATGATTTTAAACAATAATCTATTGCATCTCCCTCAAAAATCCTTCCCAGAGACATCTAGATCATTATCTGGGATTCAAGAAAAAAAACTGAATTACAGAAGTGATTCAGAAGTAAGGTTCAAATCCAACCTCCATGAAAATTATCCCAGAAGATCAGCAAGAAGGAGATCAGGACAGAAGCAGCCACAGCTACTTATTCACAGATGTTGTACTAAGATGGGGAAAAGCAGATATCTGCTTTGCCTAAAGTCTGAAATGGAAGTGGCTGCCAGATGTCTGAAAAGGCCTTCCTCTCGAATATTGGATCACCTAGTGGATTTCTCTTACCACACACACATATATTTTTAACTCTCCGTTTCTCTATAATCTTTCATTTGGAACAAGATGAAGCCCCCAAAGAGAAGTTCTGGTTTGCAGAGCGGTACATTCAGAGACTGTGGAGAGGTAGCAGTCGGTGCTGCTCTCACATCCCTGAAGTCCCACTCTAGGCTGTCCTAATGCATTCATAGGGCATTGAAAAATATTTCGGATGTTCTCAGTGTCCCAGGGTTGAATAAAACTGAGAACCACATAGTCAATTCGAGCAGGCTATCAGCTTGAAGAAGACTGAAAGTGAGAGAAGGCTTCATTCCCTGGATATCCCCTTCCCCAGATATTTGGGGAGCAGAAGGGAGACTTGGGCCTCAGAAACTTGCTGTTTCCATTTACTTTAGGTGCATCCCCTCCTCGCCCTGTCCCTGTGGCCCCTCAGCTTTTCCTCCACACTGTCTCTTTCATGTTCTCTATTAAGAGCTCCCAGGAATGGTTCTAAATCTTCAGCCATCACTACCAGCAGGGTTTGAAAGTGTCATGGCAACACAATCAGCTCACTCTTCTGCAAACAGGAGATTTAATAAAATTCCTTCACTCTCTAACTCTGTTTTTATTAAATTCCCACCCCCACACACATAAATAGTAGCAGACTGCCTTTCGGAACTGACAATTAAGAGTCTCGATGCTGCCCTAGGTGTTGGCACTTGCTACCTCACCTTGTTTTATAATCCATTCACAGAGACCTAGTTAGCCTGTGATGTGATGGTCTTTCAGTACTATATCTTCCCTAAAAATGTAACTCCATCTTGGCGGGCATCTACACTTCCACAGTGCCTTCCCGTGGAAAGTAAGCGTGCAGAGAAAATTACCGATTCCAAATACAGTCATTTTCAACAGCAGTGGAAAGCAGGGTTTGAATACAAGTATCATTTGCTTAAGAAACAAGCTTACTGTGTCATTACAAGTGAGGAACCCCTCACGTGGGCAATGAAGGCCTTAATTTACGCCACCATGTTCCCTCCTGGCAGGAGCATCTTGAGGCTCCCTAGATACCGCCTCACCAGCTTTTCGTTTTCCTGACATGCATGCAACTGAAAGACCTGGGGAAATGTTCATCTTTTCTCAGAGGACCCAAAGCTTCAACCCATGTCCTCGAGTGCCCTTGCTTGTCACTTGAAAATCTAATATGAAGAGTTTAAAGTGGTTATGAAGAAGTAGTTAGTTTGGTAGTTATATTTACTAATATTACGATGCTCATTACAAGACAGATTTTTTTAAGGGGGAGTCATTCTCACTTCCCATCTCAGATTGCCTGGAACCCATGATGCTCTGCCTCAGCCCCCACCAGGGATAGAAGTATAGCTCTTACTCTGCCCTGCCCACTCTCTTCCCTCGTTCTCTCCTGCACTGTGCACATGGTACTTGTAGCCAATAGCCCACTGCCAGTTTTTTTTTTCAAGACTGTAAATGTGCAGAATTAATACCTTTAATACGTACTGTAGACCTACGCACATTATGAGATTCATTTTTCTGAGCTCTGCTTACCTGATGTTTAAAAATCAATAGTATACTGTTCAGGGTGAACTTACAGAATGTGTGCTGTGCATTTGTTGGGGGACATTTTTAGGATCCCTGCTGTAGGTCGTGGAGTCCGGGCTCTCATGGTGCTCCAGTATCCATACTTCCATGTGAAATTCTAATTAGATGTCAATGTGAAGCAAATTCTTGGTGACTATGCTAATGTGTCATCTGGAAGAGACAAAAACTATCACTGGACATGTGCCTCACTCAGGGAGCCTGAGCAGGCTGGTCTGCATAGCTTGGCCAGGCTACCCAGGGAAAGTTAGGATGGAGTCAAGGCTCAGACTCAAGGGATAGGAATCTTGCAGGCTTGACCACTTTATGAGTTGCATGCAGATGAATGAGGTAATGCCTCCATCAACCGGATCCCACCTTTTACACAAGGGGTGAGATACTGTATGTGGTTGGCCCATGTAGCTTTTATTCCTGTTACCTTATTTGTATTTGATTTGATTCTACTGCCTAAATATTTAGTTGTTGTAGGTTTTTGTGCCTTTCATTTTTTTTTAGAAAGAATATATTTAAAGTTCCCTGTTCTGTTGAATGTTGATAAATTGTAAAAGGTCAGATATATTATTTGTGCATGTTGATATCTGGTTTATTTATTTAGGATGGTAAAATCTGAACAGAAATAACTTCATGAGTTTGGAACAGAATTTCTAAAGAGGCTTGAACTAGAAACCCAAAGTGCATAGACTCTTTTGCATGATATTTTTCTTTCAGTTCCAAACAGGTCAACTTTCGTAGAAACTTGTATAATTTACTTTTTTCTATAATTCCAATAATTTATAACGGATAGATTTAAGTCTATAAAATAACAAAAAAATGTAATTTCATCTGCTTAAAAAGCAAGTCTTGATGTTATTTTCTGATCTTCACCAATTGTCACGTCTTCTATAATTAGCAGAAGACATGACCAGTGTGAGGAACCCAGAGGGTTCTATGGCTAGGAGGTGGGGAGGGGGGGAGGTTGGCTCATGCCAGTGTGTAGAAGCTGCACATTTGGTTTGTTTGCACTGGGCTGAAGAGACCCTGAAAAGCAAGCAGAAGCTCTTGTAAAGCTAAGCTGAGAACATTGGGGTTCACCAGATACTGTTGTCATTCAGGTAAGCTAGATACAGTTACACCAGATACTGTTGTCATTGGGGTATGCCTGATACTGTTGCCACTGGGGTTCACCAGATACTGTTGTCATTGGGGTTCACCAGATACAGTTGCCATTGGGGTAAGCTAGATACAGTTAAACCAGATACTGTTGTCATTGGGGTTCCACAGATATTATTGCCATTGGGGCTTGCCAGATATGGTTATGCCAGACATAGTTCCCAGGGTCACTGACCTCACCCCCTCTAGTCCTGGTGAATGCAGCAGACAAGACGAGCCAGCCAAGGCTGCTGGAGGAGCAGGCCTTCCTTTGTGCCTTTGTGTGCCTAGCATTTCTGCAGAGCAGGAAAAACACCATAAATAAACGGGATCCCTATAGGAAGAAAATGGCCAGTAAGTGATTTCTTTAGTGAATCTGCCCGGAAGCAAAATAAGAAAGAAGTCTATAATCTTATTATTCCTAAATTCTTAACAGATGACACAGGAAGGTATGACATATATTTAAGTGGATACTGAGGCTTCTAGTAACCCTCTTACACCCCCATACCGAGACACAGCTCTGGGGTCAAAAATGTTACACTGAAGTGTTTTGCAAGCAATTAACTTGTCAAAGTTAATATGGACTATTCTGCATTTTTATTTAAATGAAACAGTAGATATGATGTCAATTTTCCAAATGCCTAACAAAGGACACCTTATTCCAGGACCACTTTAAGACTGGAAAAGCTGTGTGCAGGGTAGTGGGAGCACCTGTACCTGTGAAAACAGGTGGCCTCCAAGACATGTGGAGAAGTCGCTTGGACCACAGACTGATTTCTCACCTTCTGTCTGGGAACACATCACCGTCACCATGACCATGAGGGGAGCCCTTGGCTCCCCATAGGGATCAGCATCTGTGCTGATCTTGCTGCCAGGGAAAAGGCGGCTCTCTGTGCCAGGGACAGACAAGAAGGCTGAATCAAGCTCCACCCCCAGAGGCAGGCACAGCAGTTGACGTGGAGACAGTGCTTGCTGTCACCTGATAAGCACTGCCCGGAACTCTTCCCCCTGTTGCTTTCAGTGCTTCTTCAACTGTTTCTCTGATCCTCAGAGAATCGAGGAATATGGCTATTTTGAAAAAAAATATCAGACACTGTCCACAAGGTTAGTCTGTCTAGAATTCTGATGCTTCCTATTACAACATAAAAATCCCTTATTAAAGAAGAGGTGGCTCTGGCTTTTCTGGGAATGGTGGGATGACACCCCTTCATCAGATTGTCAGTCCTGCCTCGTACGTGTAGACGGGAGTATATGAGACTCACCGCCAGACAAGCAGGTTAAAGAGCCTCACAGAGTGAAGAGCCTGACCCAGCCCCATCTCAGCCATGCTTGCCCAACTCCTGTCGGCATTTCGTGGCTACCACACTCCACAAAAGTATCGTTATAGATGTGTCAGACGAGAAACTGTTCAGACCTATGGATGCCGGAAGCGCAGGTTGCTCCTCCTCCCTGGGATGTGTGGATTTGGGTAAGAAGTCACCATCACGGTCACTGGTGAGGAGAACAAGGGTGTGAGAAGAGCCACTCTGGTTCCTACATCAAGTTGACACCAGGGATGATTCAATTATATCCTCACCTTTGTGCACAAAGAAGGTTGATATTACAGGAGATACATAAATACATGCTGGGCAATTGGACTGTACTATTCAAAGAAGTTAATTAATAAAGTCTCAAGCTGTGCAAAGTAGATATTAAACTAAAAGGTCAGCCTTTGGCCATCAGAAAATATATTGTGCCAAAGTCTTCTTGGATGAGTAACATTAAAAATTCTATGTGGAATTTTTTCTGTGTTGTTTTAAAATATTATGATGAAGGGCTATATTTCTCTCCAATAACGAATTGAAGGGTGAGTTTGATTTCACATCATAAATAATCCCCAGCCTTTTCAGTAATGAGTGTTCTTGCAAATGAGAGCACAGGGTGGAGATTCACCAGTTTTGCTGGCTTGGCCAACAAGCATTTCCTCTGCACTGTTTGCCTGTGCAACAAAACTTCTCAGATGGTTCAACAATCACATTGAGTATTTGGGCACATGCACTGTGGTCACCCTGTCAGGTCTGTGACACAGCACAGGCCCCTGAGGCAGCTCTGAGCTTATACACCTTTAGAACAGACAAAGGCATAAGCTAGGTAGCCAGTGCCCTGCCCCCACCTCCCACCACCACCCCCATCCCCCCTCACCACAGTGGGGCCACCTGGGCAGGCAACAGTTACAACCCAACAAAGAAAAGGCTGGAGAGAAGAGAGGTGTGAACTGGAACAACTCCAGGCCTCTGCATCTAAAAAACTGGGGCATACACACCTGGGACCTGGGACCTCCTTAAAGGTTATTTGCTGAAAGAGAATAGAAAGAAACAACTGGAACTCTACCCTCAAGAACTGAAGCTGAAGAGCCTTAACCTGCTGCTCTAGGAAGTTCGCTGTGACACCTCCTCTGTTTTGAGTGGCTGCCTCCATCAGGATTCAGGAAGGTTTGGCAATAAGTCTCTTCGAAAGAGTTTGTGTGGAGGGAGCAAGGGATGCCAGGAAGACTGCCCCACATGTCAGACAGTTTGGTGGCAGCCTCTGAAGGAGAGGGAAAACAGGCTTACGTTCCCTCAGAACTGGCAAAGAGACAGAGATGAGTGGGAGTGGGCTCTGGCAGGAGACTCCACACAGCCCAGCACTTCAGGGGACACGGTGCTGAGCTGGGCCCCCTGCACAGAAAGTCTCCCCGAGCAGCTGTGAACATGCCTGTCAGGAGCCATGGTTCTTCAGAGACATTACTGTGAGGCTCCTTCAGGAGGGAGGTCAATATTGGGAATTCCGTTTGTTTAATGAAGAGAAGCCTTCCAGAAGGAGTGAGACATGAGTCCCTCAGATCGAGAGACTGAGGTGGGAGCAGAACTATAATGGTACAAGCTGGAGCCTCACATAGGCTGACCTCATTCAGGCTAGCTGAGAAGGAATGCTGGGAAATGGAGAGCGAACCTGAATCAGGAAAGTTCACATTCTCTAACATGCTTCTTCCAGTCATCAGGGCCCGGGGTAGATGGAAGGCAGAAGATCTGCCCAGTCTCTCTTACTTGTGGTTTGGGTATGGAATGAAAGACACAGAGGAAGCAGCTCTAAACCTGAGTGGTCCCTAACCTAGATTTCCAAGACACTTCTTCTTTTTAATAGTTAGTGTGATGGCTACTCCTAGTTGTCAACTTGACTACATCTGGAATGAACTACAATCCAGAAATGGAGGGCACACCTATGATCCAGATCTTGAGGCATAGTGGCCATGAAAAGCTTAGGCCCAGGCAAGATGGTACAGACCTTTAATCCCAGAAGCCTGAGACAAGCAGATCTCTGAGTTCAAGGCCAACCTGGGACAGAGCAAGTTTTAAATCCAGGTGTGGTGGTACACACCCTTAATCTTCTGCGGGAGGACTATATAAAGACAATGGAAGAAGGAAGATTCACTCTTCACCTGCTGGCACTTACCTGCCAGCACATTTGTTGCAACCTACTTCTTCAGGATTCCAGCATCTACAGAAGACAGCTGAAACACCAGCCTCATGGACTGAGCAACTACTAGATTCTTGGACTTCCCATTCACAGCTGCCCATTGTTGGCTTAGTTGGACTGCAGACTATAATTCATTATAATAAATTCCCTTAATATATTGAAATATTCTAAAGTTCTATGACTCTAGAGAACTCTAATACAGTTAGTGGGGGAAAAAATCCTACCTTCTTAAACTATGCATCTATTCAATCAACATTTCATTAACCCAAAGTCACTATCCCCTGTGTGCCAGAGAAACGCTTGTCTCAGCCTAAGAGCCAAGACAAGAACTCTGGAAACCTGTCTTCCACACTTTGCCGCTCTGGACTGTCTACAGCCTCAGCTTTCCCTCTCTTCCACTATTCTTGCAGCTGGGGCTGGGGAGGAACATAGGCAACCTCAATCATATTGTCATCAGTACAGCAAGAAATTCATCACTCTCTTCTCCTTTCCCTAACCAGACCGGTTCTCAACAGAAGCCATGTCTTAGCAATCACCAGACTTGAACTGCCCAATAAAACAAGAGCAATGGTTGATGATGTTTAAGGAAACGAGTTAAATTTATTTTAGCAGCATATTTCATTTAAATCAATGTTGCCAAATTATCATTATAGTATCTAAACAAAGATATTTTAAAAGAATTCTTTATTAATTACTTTTTATTTATTTGCTTTACATCCTAATATCTGTTCCCTCCTCCAAGTCCCCCTCACACAGATCCTCCCATTCTCCCCTCCCCTTCTCTTCAGAGAATGAGGAGCCCCCCCCACCCCCCCGCCCCTGGTTTCACACCACTATTCCTCCCCTTCCCATACATCAAATCACTGAAGGACTAGGCACATCCTCTCTCATTGAAGCCAGACAAGGCTCCCCAGTTAGAGGTATAGAATGCACATGCAGGCAACAGATTGTGGGTCAGCATCTGTGATGATTTAAATATGCTTGGCCCAGGGAACTGCACTATTAGGAGGTGTGGCCTTGTTGGAAGAAATGTGTCACTGTGGGGGTAGGCTTTTGAGACTCTCCTCCCAGCCACATGGGAGACAGTCTGCTCCTGGCTTCCTTTGGGTGAAGATGTAGAACTCTCAGCTCCTCCGGCACCACACCTGCCTAGATACTGCCATGTTCCTTCTGCCTTCATGATAAAGGACGGAACCTCTGAACTTGTAAGCCAGCCTCAATTAAATGTTGTCTTTTAGAAGAGTTGCCTTAGTCATGGAGTCTCTTCACAGCAATGGAAACCCTAGCTACGACAGTTACCACTCCAGCTGTTTGGGGACCTGCATGAAGACCAAGCTGCACATCTGCTACATATGTAGGTAGCAAGGGGACCAGGTCCACCCTGTGCTTGGTGGTTCACTCTCTGGGAGCCACAGCGCATACAGGTTAGTTGACTCTTTTGGTCTTCCTATAGAATCCCTATCTTCTTCAGGTCCCTCCATCTTTCCTCCAGCCCTTCCACAAGAATCCCTGAGCTCCCTCTAATGTTTGGCTGTGGGTCTCTGCATCTATTTCCATTCATTGATGGGTGGAGCCTCTCATAGACAGGCTAGGCTCCTGACTGCAAGCCTAACAGCATCATCATTAGACCCTTGAGAACATGGGCACAGGGGAAAAGTTCCTGAACAGAACACCAATAGCTTATGCTCTAAGATCAAGAATTGACAAATGGGACCTCATAAAATTACAAAGTTTCTGTAAGGCAAAGGACATTGTTAAAAGGACAAAATGGCAACCATCAAATTGGGAAAGGATATTCACCAACCCTACATCTGATAGAGGGCTAATATCCAATATATACAAAGAACTCAAGAAGTTAGACCCCAGGGAACCAAATAACCCTATTAAAAATGGGGTACAGATCTAAACAAAGAATTTTCACCTGAAGAAATTCGGATGGCCTAGAGGCACCTTAAGAAGTGCTCAACATCATTAGTCATTAGGGAAATGCAAATCAAAACAACCCTGAGATTTCACCTTACACCAGTCAGAATGGCTAAGGTCAAAAACTCAGGAGACAGCAGGTGTTGGCGAGGATGTGGAGAAAGAGGAACACTCCTCCACTGCTGGTGGGGCTGTAAGATGGCACAACCACTTTGGAAATCAGTCTGGAGGTTCCTCAGAAAACTGGATATGACACTTCCGGAGGACCCTGCTATACCTCTCCTGGGCATATACCCAAAGGGTTCCCCGGCATGCAATAAAGACACATGCTCCCCTATGTTCATAGCAGCCTTATTTATAATAGCCAGAAGGTGGAAAGAACCCAGATGTCCCTCAAAGGAGGAATGGATACAGAAAATGTGGTATATTTACACAATGGAATACTACTCAGCAATTAGAAACAATGAATTCACAAAATTTTTAGGCAAATGGTTTGATCTGGAAAATATCATCCTAAGTGAGGTAACCAAATCACAAAAGAATACACATGGAATGCAATCTCTGATAAGTGGATATTAATTAGCCCAGAAGCTCTGAATACCCAAGGAACAAATCGCATAACAAATGACTCCCATGAAAAAGTATGGAGAGGGTCCTGATCCTGGAAAGGATTGATCTAGCATTGGAGGGGAATATAAGGACAGAGAAAAAGGAAGGAGGTGATTGGAGAAGGGATGGAGTGAAGAAGGTTTATGGGACATATGGGGAGGGGGGATCTGGGAAAAGGGAAATCATTTGGAATATAAACAAAGAATATAGAAAATAAAAATATATATTAAAAAGAAAAACAAAAGATATTAGATGAAAAATTTTAAGGCATCAATTAGTTTTATTTTTAAAAAGTGTGTATTAAAAATCATGTTTTTCATCTTTTATTTAAATAAAAAAAAAAAAAAGACAGTGTCAAGGATTGGTTCTTACCCATAGGATGGGTCTCAATTTGGGCCAGTCACTGGTTGGCTGTCCCTTCGGTCTCTGCTCTATCTTTGTCCCAGCACATCTAGTAGGTGGGACACGTTACATTTTGGTGGGTTGCTGTCCTTATCCTTCCACTGGGAGTCCTGCTTGGCTTCAGGAAGTGGCCATTTCAGGAGCCATGTTCCCTACTGCTAGGAGTCTCAGTTAGAGTTGCCCCCATAAATATCCTGGGATTTCCCCCAACTCCAGGTCTCTGGCATGTCCTAAAGATGTGTCTCCCACTTAGGATTTCTGTTCTCTCTCCTCTGCTCTCCCTACACATGATCTCCCTGCCCTGCTCCCCTTTCCCCTCCTCTCTCCCAGGTCCCTCCCCCCATTTACTTCTGATATTTATTTTATTCCCCCTTCTGAGTGAGATTCAAACATCCCTTGGGCCCTCCTTGTTATTTGGATTCTTTGGGTCTGTGCATTGTAGCATGGTTATCCTGGTACTCTATGACTAAGATCCACTCAGAAGTGAGTATATACCACGCCTACCCTTTGGATCTGGGTTACCTTACTCATTACCTCTAGTTTCATTCATTTGCCTGCAAAATTCATGCTGTCCTTGTCTTTTATAGCTGAACAATACTCCACTGTATAATATTAATTTATTAATTTTTATATCATGTCATCAAAATCCAGTTCATACTGTAGCATATCCCATTGCACTCCGCAAATGGTCTGCAGCCACGTGTGTCTCGTGGCTGCTGTGGCAGGCAGGAGCCAGCTCCTGGTTCTCTTGGTGGCCCCATGGAAAACCTGTAAAACAGCATGGACTTCTGCCCTTTACCAGTCACATTTATATGAAACCAACTACAATGAAGTAACCCGTGGAGAGGGAAGACTGACAGCTACAACTTCAAGGCACCGCCTAGGTGGAAGCAGTGTTTGAATTCTACACAGGAACAGCCTGAGGAATGTATGACTCACTTCGCTGGGCACAGGGGAAACAGCCTGTGCTGAGTACCCACCCCATTAAAGACGTGCTTGCCAAGCTCACTCTCCCACACAGGCACAGCCATTGTCTTGAAGATCATGTTTGTGTCTCTCACTCTGTTTTCCTCTCTGTGCTGAGCAACAAAGCAGATGAAGAAATGGAAGAGAAGATGGACCAGCAAATCTGAACCACCCGCAACCTTCAGTGTGAGAAGCCAGCCCAGCATGTCACCTCTCCCCTCCAGCAGCCGTTCCCAAGGGAAGCACAGCACCATAAACAGCAGCTCTCAGCCAGTGTTACACAGACGGGCCCGGGCCAGGGGCTCTGACAGATTACATGGTGGATGGGGAATGCACATGATTGAATTTCAGGGCCAATTGCAACTTTAGGGTGTTTTTTTTTTAAATTTCCTCTTTGTGGAGCAAAGAACATGCAAGGATCGGTCCCTCTTTCATTGAGGAGAAGGTTACTTGTGAAATGGGTCTCTGTTTTAGTGGATTAAAAATAGCCCGAGGCCCAGCCATGCCTTTACCACTTATGACTCACTTGCTTCAGTTTTGTTGTGTGAAGCTTTTGTGAAGAAACAGCCATATTTTTAAAAGAACATTTCCATAAAGGATTTCTCTTCCTCTTGTGGGAGTACAGCAGAAGCGGGAAGGGTAAGAGAGAGGGGCTGAGGAGAAAACAGGGACCTACTTTTAAGCTATTTTCAGATGTACTAAAATCCTTGGACTCTAGATTATTTTTTTTTAATAAAAGCAGTCTGAGAAGTTGTGGCTAAAACATACTATGTTCTGTGTCACAAGCCTGTGGAGCCTCCCACAAGATGGTCCACACGCCAACATGCCACCCACCCCTGGCCAGTACAGCCATCCCTTGGATTCTTGGGAATAAAAGCCACCTGGATTACAGTTTTCTGAGACTCTGTCTCTCCCAGAGGGATAGTTGCTATCTCAGAAGTATATCTAATGTCTCTGCATCCTCCTGTAGACAGCTCCTCCCTGCAGGGTTCTGCAGAGCTGAGAGTGTAGCCAAGTCAGTGGCTCTCTGGTCCAGGGCACATTCGGATCCTGGGATGAGATAGAAAACTGAATGGATTGTCCTGGGGACCTTGAGAGTGTTCCACATCTTTGAGTGACTTTACAAAATCCTCAAACACACACACACACACACACACACATATTTTTTTAAAACTGAATACCAACTTGAAAAAGAAAGGGAAGATGCGAAG
This sequence comes from Apodemus sylvaticus, assembly GCF_947179515.1. Taxonomy (NCBI): domain Eukaryota; kingdom Metazoa; phylum Chordata; class Mammalia; order Rodentia; family Muridae; genus Apodemus; species Apodemus sylvaticus. Next base: position 4,888,599 of record NC_067480.1, on the reverse strand, counting down.
AGTTTTTCCAATTTTTTCCAGAAACAGTCATGACCAAGGTGACAACAGGGAATGTCTTCACTGTTTCCTTAAAGGGAAGGCATCATGAAAGCAGAGGTAGTTTTGATTGTTGTCTCTTACCTGCTGGCATCAGAGGCTAAGCCAGGATCACACAGGCATTTCAGTTTCTGGGGCAGAGGACATTCTGATTAATTAGGATGTTGAGACCTCTCGTAGGATGCTGCTTTCAGTGGCTGAAATACCCTGGCTCCTTGGGGAGCTGGCAGGAGAGGCTACTGTACGAGACTGTGTCACTGGAATGCAGCCCAGGTCTCAGCCATGATTGGTGTAAATGTCCTACCCCTTGGATGAAGCAGGCATATGAACCTTTCAGCTGTCTTCATGGTAATGCCCAAAGTGACTCTAGATGGAATGGTCGACTGCTTTTGAGTTGAGGAGGACAGGGCATGCATGGGCTGATTAATGTCAGATCAATTCTGAACATTTCATGGATCAGTGATCTCATCCCAGAGTGGACTTACCCTCTTCTAGATGAGCTAACCTGCTATACATCTAAGCTGTGTTGTATAACCTGATATACTCTGAGCTATACATGTAAACTTTCTAGACTATTGTGGGCAATGGAAACACAAGAGTATTTACTAACAGACCATATAAAAGATACAATAAAAACAGTAGGCAATCAGAACCTTTTAGCTCAGTGAGATTCTTGTGTGGTCGTGGTGGTCTTTCTGGCCCACTGACAACAGAAGCACAGTTATAAGCAACCTGACTGTATTCCCAATAATGCCTTATGGTCTTTCAAACGCTGAGAGATGGCTATGGAGTCCCTGTTGTACGGTGAGCAGCATTGGCTCAGGAAAAAGTGAAAAATCAGGACGTTCACATCTTGAAACAAGTTTTAAGTGGACTTCCCCCCCCAAAAAATTTAACTTTATTCACAGAATTTAAGATAATGCATATCATCCTGGCTTTAAGAGTCTGTCAGGAGTCCCATGATCCCCAGCACCACAGGCCAAGTACATTTTCATAGTTGAGATGGTTGCCATGCTTCCACTCCAGTTTGCCTGGGGGAACAAATCTCCCGTTCTACCTTGACAGCAGCTACTGCTGTATTTCGTTCCATGTTGAGGATGACCACACTGTCGTTCCCAAGATCAAATGGGTGTGAAGATCTAAACACAGGTTTCATAGTTCTGAATGTGAAAGGGTTTCAGCCTTTGGAGGATTAAAACCAGCCAAACTGGCTCTGGGAACATTGTCTCCATATTCACCATCACAACTATAAAAGCCCTTCTACCTTATTATAATAATGTGAAGCCTGACATGGGCTGAGTATTCATTATGCACCTAGAACTCATCTAATCACAGTAACTCAAAGGGGTTATAATTTTATTATTACCCCACTGGGGTATAAAAATATGAATGCATAGGAATCAGTAAAAAGATAGAAAATAAAAATGTTCTCCTATTATGGTGCAAACTCCATACTAGTAAGGGAAAATGTTATTTGTGTTTGGCATGTAACAGATCTGGCAAACATCCTTCAGAGCTTAGGGTTGTACATCAACAAACACAGGTCTACCGCAGTGGGAATGCTGGACTCTGGGTAAGGACTGTCCACCCCATAGGCTGTAGGCATTTCCCCACTGTCCATGATAGGATTTCCTGTTGTAACAATAATCTCACATATTAATTAATCTCACATAATAAGAATCTCATATTATTCCCAGTTTTCATGAGCATTCAAATTAAATATGTAACACAAATATCACCAATCTTCAGATGAGCAGTACCTGGGTTTGGTAAAGGCACACTGTCTAATAGACAGCATCGCGAGAACCATGGAGAGCTGGCTCACTCTTCCTTCTTAACTCAAGGCCATCTGTCTTTTCTCCTAAGCTAAAGTTACTCCCCTCCACTTTCCAAAGACCAGAACCAACCTGACAGTGGCCATCAGTGGGCTAAGAAACCCCACTACTGTTCAGGCACTGTCAGCCACACCTTAGGTAAGCCTCATATTCCAAACACACAGCTACTTCCAAAGCTGAAATGTTCAAAAATATCCTTCCTTGGAAACACACAGATTCTTTTCCATTTTAAATGCCTCCTGCATTTATTTGTGAAACAAAAAAAAATCTAATCACAAAAACTTGGTATCTTTGTACCTTCCAAATACATAAGAATCACTGTGTCATTTCAGAGCTTTCTGTGTATTAGAAATGGTTCTTGGTTAATTTACTCAGTTGATGAAAAATGAGATTCACATACGTTTGAGATACATATTTGTTTAAGTCCATTCTATTCAGCAAAACAACCCAATTCTAATTTCTGAGATGGGGGAGCAGGGAGGCCAGGCTTTGGTCTTTGGCTCTAGTCTTAATCCCAAAGAAGGAGTTTTAACTCTTGGTTTCTCAGGCAGATCTGTGGCAGGTACATTACTGCAACTACACACTGACTCTTAATGCCAGTGGCTTCAAGGCCTTCTTTTTTTTTTTTAACACGGTCTTATACCACCAGATAACTCTATTAAAGAACACCCACATTTGTCAACATACTGGCCTTTTCCAAGGAGGTGTGAAGTGTCCCATCAGAACCTGCAGCCTAACATACCGTTGGCTGAACTACATGAAGAGAGATAACCTATTTACATACTAAAAAGGTCAGCTTGGACAATCAGCAGTTAGAGATGAATTTGCCGCTGGCTGCAACTGGAGCATAAGAATTAGGAAGAAGCCTGCAATTTTGCTGTCTTTTTATCTGGGCAGACAGCAAGCATTAGTAAATATGAGGACATCCGCTCGAGTCCACAGGGCCGCACTATGCTGAGGAGCCCGGTGATGGACAGCTCGCTCACCATTTAGAGACTTCCTGATTCCAAATGGGTATGCGACTGGCCACTTAAAAGTACAGGTCAGCCTCTTACACTAAAAACTGTAATTATGAGGTGGAAATACCTGCATAATGATTTTCAAGAATCTTAACAGAAGGTAAGACATGAAACCACGATAATGGGCTCTTGGGTGTGTAGCTCCTTCAGCCTAACCCACCACGTGCATGAGGAAAGGAGGCTTTCAGACGGTGTGAAACATATCAGTTGTGATCTGTCTTTTAAAGTCTTTAAGTCTCAGTAGATTTCACTTAGCTAATGTACACTAAAAGTATCTTCAAGGATGTCATTCTAGAGGCAGAGGTTTGTGTTGACATTTTTAATGCTTTTGCTCTTTATCAATTTGGAGATAAAAGGCCATTTCATCAGACCTCTGTCTTTATTATACATGTGTGTATTCATGTATATGTGGGTTCATGTATATGTAGGTTCAGCATATATGTATGTGCTAATGTAGTGCACATTACATGTGTATATGTGTTCATATATGTATGTATGTATGTTCATGTATTTAAGGTTCATGAGCATGTGTGTGTGCTTATGTGTTTGCGATGTGGTGCATTCATATGTTTGAGTGTGTGTGTGTGTGTGTGTGTGTACATGGAGATAAGACAGCAACCTGAACTGTCATCTTCAAACACTGTCTACCTCCTTTGAGATGTGATCTCTGAGCCTGGAGCTCACCAGCTGTGCTAGGCTGGCTGAGCAGTGAGACCCAGTGATCTCCTGTCCCCATGTTCCCAGCACTGTGATTACAAGCACAGGCCACCAGAAGAAGCTCATTTACATGAGTTATGGAAATCAGCTTCTCCTGTTTGCAAGGCAGTCACTTTACTGACTGAGCTACCATATCTCCTCGGCACCCTAAGGGCCTCTCCTGCCCCACCCAAGTTCTATCTAAACTGTTTGGATAGATCATAAGAATAAAGACACTTATTTGCATTGTTTGAGAGATTCGTCCTATGTAGCCCAAGGCTGGCCAACAACTCCCTATGTAGCCAATGTTGGTGCCACAAAATACACTCTGCTCTCATCTGTGCCCTGATGTCAGGATTGCATGCCTGATCGACATGCATGCAATGTAGGTCTGACTAAAGTTCTGAAAGGAGAAGCCCACTAGTGTGGCAGCAGTGAAGAACATGAGGCTGAAGACCCTCCGGATTCGATGGGTCTCATGGTGGTGAGACCAGCCATTGGACCAGCTGCAGCCATCGTCCCTTGGCCCTTAGGATGGGAACCCATCGGAGATTCTGCTTAATATAAATGGTGCCACTACGGATGCCTGAGCTGAGATATTACGTCTTAACTGAGGCTTTCCTCCTGGATGCCCCGCCCTTGTGTTGCTCCTTCCGAGGTCACTGGATGCCCTGCCCTGTGTTGCTCCTTCCGAGGTCACTACACACCATTGGAACTCTACAGTATCAGCTGACATCACACCCAGTCTCATGGGAACACTTGTATGCTTTATTCACTATCACAAGGGCATTTAGGGAGCTGGATGTGAACCTGAGCTCATTCTGTCTTTATTGATGTCGGAAGTGGCTTCTAGGAGGAAATTGCTCTTTGAGTGCATCTATATCCCAGGTGGGTCAGTACACCTGTCTGCCCAGTGTTCACATTCTGTATGGCTCTGTCCTTCATCTGACTCTTGGTGTAAGGAGAAGAAAGCTAGGGACAGCCTGGCACTTCACTTGCAGCCAAGCAGAACCCTGTAGAGAAATTTGAACATAGCTAACAGTCAAACACATCTAGATTTTACACTCTGAGTTTTACACACCTCCTAGTCTGTCACGTCAGTGGCACGGGCTATGCCTGGGGACTCTTCTATCGATTTGTTGCGCATCCCACACACTGGCCTGCAGTGTCTGTGCTCTGCTCACCCCGAGTTACTGTCTCTTGCAGAGTACTCAGCTGTGCAGGTGCAGCAGATGCTTCAACAGTCACTCTCCATGACATCCATGTCTGCCCACCCTTTCCGGGACCTCCCCCTCGGCAGGCAGCAGCACTGCAAGCTGCTTCCAGGTGTGGCTGACATCCAAGCCAGCGAGGTGGCCAGATGGACAGTGGATGAGGTGAGAGGAACCAGAGATGGGGGGCTGGAGTGAAACAAGCCAACTGCGTGTGTCCTCTAACGTCAGGGAAAGCGTCCCCTGCATCTTCTCCATACAGCTTAAACTTCAAATCTGAGCAGGAAGCCAGGCATGCCTCTGAAGAATCTGGGAAAGTCCACTGCCTGCCTGCTTGGTCTTTCTCCCTCCACTGCACCCTTACCTTCGTGCCGACCCCTGTGTCTTGTTACCATCCCCTTACTAGGCAGAGCAGAGAAACTGATCCTCCAAATCCACACCCCTGCTCCGATCGGAGGAGCATGGGTGTATAAGCTCCTGTGCTTAGGAACCTCTTCTTTCTGGGTGCACTATCCCAGGCATGCTGAAAATCTTATGTGCTCCCCTCCAGAGGCAGCTCCTGCCTCGATGCATTCTTCCTCTGTGCTACAAGATTGCCAGGTAAACCTCTAGTTGATTTTTAGCGGACATGCTGTTACAACAATGTGTAAGGTGTTTTACATCGGGGAAAGCCAGATAAGATTTTACAGTATTGGGTTTTAATATAATCGTGCCTTACCTCTTTGCTTTTTGGTATGGGTCAGTTAAGCTTCACTGAAAGCACCTCAATGCAGGATTGTATTGTCTCCTATTTAGCATGTTTATTTTAAGGGAGTACATTGCTTGTCTGACAAAGATATCACTTCACCCGCAGCTCTCAGATAACATTCTTTTTTTTTTTTTTTAGATATTTGCTTTATTTACATTGCAAATGTTATCCCCTTTCCTCTTTATCTTCTTAATGCCTTCTATACCATCCCTCCTCCCCCTGCTCACCAACCCACCTACTCCTGCTTCCCTATCCTGGCATTCCCATACCCTGGGGCATCGAGCCTTCACAGGAAGAAGGGCCTCTCCTCTCATTGAAGTCCTACAAAGCCATTCTCTGATACATTTGTGGCTGGAGCCATGGGTCCCTCTATGTGTATGTTCATAGCAGTCATATTTGTTATAGCCAGAAGCTGGAAAGAACCCAGATGCCACTCAACAGAGTAATGAATACAGAAACTGTGGTACATTTATACAATGGAGTACTACTCAGCTATTAAAAACAATGAATTCGTGAAATTCTTAGGCAAATGGATGGAACTAGAAAATACCATCTTGAATGAGATAACCCAATCACAAAAAAAAACACACGTAGTATGTACTAACTGATAAGTGGATATTAGGCCAGAAGCTTGGAATACCCAGGATAACATTCTTTCAACCTAGGAAACCCTTTTCCCCTCTGAGGATAAGACTTAAGCTAGATCCAGAGCTAAATTAGCTCCAAACTGTTCACCAAGAGCCTACACCAATCATCTTCCCTTGCAATGGGTTAAGCATCTCATTCTAAGACCCTTGCACTGAGACTATGCAGACTTGGGAAGTATGAAGAAGCCCCTGTGCCATACCCCACAGAAACCTCATCCAAGGGCCTGGGATTCCATTTTACCCAGGTTCCCCCAGTGAGAGAAAGAGGGAGCTGCCGCTGTTCCTCAGCACGCTACATCTAGCCACCCACCTCTCATCCATTCTGAGGAGGGGTGGATCCATATTGTCATGGTAGTAGAGTGAGTGCCGAGCTAATGGGGTAGAGAATACAGGGGAGAGTGACAGAGCAAGATCCTGTTCCTAAAAGAGTTTTTGAGTCTGTTCCTCCTTGGCGAATTGTGCTAGTCTGCAACATGTGTCCATGACCAAAAAGACAACTGAATTAAAACCTGTTTATGACAAAATCATATGGGAAAGAGCACTGAGGAGCTCTAACTGACAAGCAGCTCCTGCTGACTCCAAGCTAGACATTCCATGTTCTCCCGGGCGGGGTGGAAAGTATGGCTGCAGTTGGCCCCTCCCCTCTCAATGGACTCTTAGCTTGTGATCCCTCACGTGGCCAACAGGGTATACTAAGATAACAATGGCAAGACACAAAGTCTTATTTTACCCATTTGACAGAAAAAGAAATTGAGATGCTCCCAAACTAATTGCCTCTCTTAGGGCCACATAGTCAGTGCCAGACCCTGAGCTGGCATTTTCCCACTGTGCACACACTGGGCATAGAAGTAGCTAACCTAGGACAGGAAAAATCAGTTGCATAAAAGGCAAACTGAACAGGATAGCCATGACTTAGTCAGCAGCTGTGGTCTACTTGGTTCTTAGAAAGTCACTTCTACTCATGGTGATTCAGGGAGATGGGAATGATTTTCTTCTGAGAGAGAGCCAAGGTAGAGAGGAAAATACTATGTCTTAGGTTACCAGCAACCCTCAGAAAGGCAAGGGTCTGGGCTGAGTTGTGTAGTACAAAACATATGACTTCAGTGGTTATTTTAAAGTCAAAATCAGTGCATGGGAAGTAGACAAGACACAAAAGATGAAGATAAAGTGAGCCAAATGCGACTCCTTTTCCAGTCTTGGGACTAAGCAGTTCAGTGCTTGATTAGTATAATAGCCTATGAGATCTGCAATGCCAAGGAGTGTCTCTGAAAGAATGAGAGACTATGGTGTCATCAGGAGAAGGGCCAGGGTGGCAGTAGGGAGACTGAACAGGGTTTTCTGAAGAGACATGAAGATGCAGAGGTGAGATTCCATGCATGAACTGATGTAGTAATAGATGGTAAGTGAACAGCCGTCATTAAAAGATACAGGCACAGGAGGAAATACAGAGACAAAGTGTGGAGCAGAGACTGAGGGAAAGACCATCCACAGACTGCCCCTCCTAGGGATCCATCCCATACAGAGTTACAAAACACAGACACTATTGTGGATGCCAACAAGTGCTTGCTGACAGGAACCTGATATAGCTGTCACCTAGGAGGCTCTGCTAGTGTATGATAAATACAGAGGGTGACACTCTCAGCCAACCACTGGACTGAGCATAGGGTCCCCAATGGAGGAGCTAGAGAAAGAACCCAAGGAGCTGACAAGGTTTGCAGTGCCATAGAGGAACAACAATTTGAACTACCCAGTACTCCCAGAGTTCCCAGGGACTCAACCACCAAACAAAGAGTATACATGGAGGGACCCATGGCTCCAAATGCATATGTAGCAGAGGATGGCCTTGTTGGACATCAAAGCGGGGAGAGGTCATTGGTCCTGGGAAGGCTAGATGCCCCAGTGTAGGGGAATGCCAGGACAGGGAAGTGAAAGTGGGTGGATTGGTGAGCAGGGGGAGGGGCGATGGGTTAGGGAATTTTGGTAGGGGGACCAGGAAAGGGGAAATCATTTGAAATGTAAATTAATATATCTAATAAAAAGTAAAAACATAACAAAAAATGTATATAAACAAAGCTATGGGGTAAGTGCTTCCCAAAAGCACAATGCCCAGAGACAGACTCTGAGGAACTAAGAACTGAGAATGGAATCACCTGAGGATCAAGGGGGCAGGGACACACGGGACAATAGTCCATGGGACAAAGACTCCAAGAGAAGTTGAGTCACGGGCACACACACAGTACGTCCCATGCTTTCTGAGGAATATCTCAGGCCTTCAGGATCTTCTTAGTTGTTTTCCTAAGAAACAAACCGCACAGTGCTAAGACTGTCAGTCCAGGGACTGGAGAGTCAGATGGGTGACCTAAAAGCCCGTGCACAATGAGTGTTTCTTATAATGAAGAGAGGCATGCTTTTATTTCCTTCTTGGGAAAATGTAAGAAGAGCAGCAGCCCCTGGGAGGACCGCGAAGCTCTAGGCAGGAGAGTCTGCTCTGTTCAAGTTTAACATTTAATGAGCTTAAAGGCAAGAGGTTGGAGGTGATAGAGGGGAGTGAGTGCTCCCTCTCATTAAGACTGGGGATTCCTCAAAAAAAGATGTAAAGAGATAAATAACCTGTTAGGAAGGGGATCTCCAGTTACTGGATTCTGTCTCATAGATCATGTATATTCTCAGCCATTTACTGTGAGGAAGACATCAGGGGCTTTAGATTAATGAAAAGCCACAGGGAGGCCAAGTGTCTTATATTAAGAAACTTTGCCCCTGACTCCTCTCGATGCCCTGTAACCACGCCTTCCATTGGGGATGTGTTCTAGGGATTCTCATTACTGCCAAAGCTAAGCCTTGACATCTAATAAGATGCACTTGAGAACAAGAACACCTGAGACTTAATTCTGTGTCCCTCATCATCACACACATTTCCCGACACTGAAATATAGCCTCAAGGATGATCTTTGAAGGATTTAAAATGTGGGGTTTATGGTGTGTTCTGTAGGTACCATTTCCAACAGGATGTGAGGCTGCTCTGGACACCCCAACAAGAATGGTAACTAAGGAGGTATTCTTTGAAAGCAGCCCAGGCCTGACCTGGATTGAGAGACTGTCTCTAGGCTTTGTTAGCAGTGGACATGTTGAAGGGGACTCAAGGGGAGTCCCCACAGGGGACAAGGTGTGCTACAATGAACTCAGGCCTCCAGCATTAAGTGTCCTTCAGTGAGGCCTAGTAAAGGGGTGTCTATAGCAGAAGCCAGGGAGAGAGACTATTCCCTTTGTCTCCTTCCTGGCCCGGGAGGCAGGCCTCTGCTCCATCTAATGCTGCCTGTGAAGAGAAGCCAGCTCAAGCTCGTTGTCAGTCACCACAGAGCTCGGAACTGGCTTTGTCGCCTTTGTCACTGTCTCTCTCACAGGCACTGTTTGCGAAGCATGGGGAGACTGTGAAGTGGGTTTAGCAGCTATGCAATGAAAGGCAAGAACACATGGTAATCCGTTATGTGTCATAAATGGTATTGCTTTATAACACTGAATTAGAGGTGAGGATGTGAGAGCACATTGAGTTATCATCTGTGGAAGCATATTTCATGTTTCTCACTCGGCGACAGGCACATAGTCTGTGTAAGAGTACAGGCTCATAAGACCAAGGGGTAAAATATTTGAAGATATTTTAATTATATTTTTGTACATCTTCACAACAAATTTTATTATTCAGAATAGGTGTGTGACCAAGGTCTGTGTGGAGAATGAGTGGATGAGTGAGTGGATGAGTGAGTGGATGAATGAATGAGTGAATGAGTGGATGAATGAATGAGTGGATGAATGAATGAGTGAATGAGTGGATGAATAAATGAGTGAATGAGTGGATGAGTGGCTCAATGAGTGAATAGAGGAATAGATGAATGAATAAATGAATGAATGAGTAAATGAATGAGTAGATGAGTGAATGAATGAACAGTTCCTGTCCCCTGTGCACAGGCTACAGTGTGCATTTACCATCCCAGGCACAGCTCAGCTTTGTTTAGCTCCATGCAGTCGCTTTTACCTCTTCTATTCTAAAATGTTCCTTAAAGGACAGCATATAAATTGTCCTGCTCTCAACCAAGTGCTCCCTAAATGTTCATTAACTATAAAAGATTGCAGTCACTTTAAAAGTAGGCTTCACACAGGAGGCAGTGTTTTGAAAAATCAGGGTACTGCTGGCTAAGCATAGCAGCCTTCTGCAATTGGGCCTTCGAAGGGGGGCAAATAAACTCTGCTGTTAAAAAAATAGAATCAGCGTGGAAACAAAATCCCCAGTGGATTTTTCAGGCAGTGCGATCCAGCTCACATCTCCAGGCTCAGCAAGAGAGGAGCATCGCCGTTCGCTCGGGAAGATGGAAGCAGCAGCCCACCGCAGGAGGAGGCGTGCTGCCAGGAAGCCAGGAAAGTAGGTCATGGGGGACGTGAGATGGATGGAGTGGAAGTCCAGGGGGAGAGCCCGGGCACACTCATCCTTCTTACTCTTCCAAACTGCTGTCTCATGCCTACAATTAACTTGCTCGGAGTCCTTCCAAAATAAAACCTAAGAACACTGTGCTCTCAAAACCATGGAGGACGGACACCTGTCAGTTCCTGCATCCAGAGTGATCCCCCAGAACCATGACTGACAACAGTACAAGCCCACAGAGCATCCTTCAGGCCAGGGATGCACCCACAGAATCAGAGCCAAGGGCACAAGTTCACATAGCATCTTCCTACAGCATGGGTATTCTCCAGAGCCAGCCATGGCCTGGGTCCCCCACAAGGCTCCAACTGGGTATAAGAGAGGGATAGGTGACAAATGATAACTGTTTCTTCCTGAACAGAGTGTTCACTCTCTGAGCAGTTATCTGCAACTTATCACACATTTATAGGAGAAAGGGTCTTTGAATGGGAGAATGAAAGGAAGGCCCTTCGGTATTATTCTGTGTGTAAAATCTTGGCATTTACATTTGCAAAATATCTAGCCAAAGAAGCTTTCTGTTAAAATTCAACATGGAACTTAGTTTTAGGGACAGTAAGTATTCACTAATAATACTGAACAAGGCTTTGGGGTATTTTTAAGATCTGGACAAAGACTTCTTCCTTGGGAGAGATCCCGTCATTGGTCTTTACCATCCAAAGCTAGAATAGGAAGCTTTCTGAAAGGCAGAGCATCTGGGACAGGTGGTGAGAACCCGCTGTATGCAGAGAGTGAAGGTGAGGGGCCCAAGCCTCCATAAAATGGTACCAGGCAAGGAAATGGGTGATGTGACCACTCCGCAGCACGGGCTCTGTCTGTTGATGCATTGGAGTCATGTGGTGTTTATTATGACCGTGAGGTCTTAGCTAACTAGGCTGAAGAGAGGAAAGGAGTCCTGATAGTGCTGGCCACAGAGGGACCTGGCGACATATCCCGATGATCAGAGCAACCTGCCACTCTTCTGTAGCGAGCAGAAGCTCTTCTTAGCACTAGGAATAAGAGACTGTCTTAGGCACTACTTCAGCTTGTCCTGGAGGCCCCTGCGCCTGGGACTGCCGTGCCTTCCCCACACTCCTCCTGAGAGAAGCAGGGCAAAGCGTGGGTCCGTGAACCAAGGCCTGGTCAACCTTTTCCGGTTTATCCTCCGCCTGTGATATTTAGTGATTCTTCCTATGGAAGCATTCCCCTGGCAACAGACCCAAGGGGCCTTTGGCAGCCTGTGGCCGCATCTTTCTGGATGTCACAGCTAGAAGACAAAATTGCTATTCACAGCTAGGGATTAGAGGCCAGGAATTTGAACAAGAGCCCCACAATACACAGAAGCACTCTACAGAAGAATGCCCCATGCCAAGGCTGAGAAACCTGTGCTGGAGTTGGCTCTCTCTCTCCGTTCTCTGACTGCCCAGTGTGGAGGATTTGACTTCTGTACACACACACCCTCCTCCCTGGCAGCTGGCTCTCCTGACCTTCTCACTTCCCACTAGGCTGTAGCCCATCTCCTACCTACGGAAGGTGGCCTCAGGAGTCCAGGCAGACACTGAAGTCTCACCTTTACAGCTCGCCCTCGCCTTGTGGTCCCAGCCCTCAGCACACAGCAGCATCTTTCTGAGCCTTGAAAATAAATGTCCAGTGCTTGGACCGTGTCCAGCTCCATTCATCTGCAATCTCTATGGCCCGAGCCCATGCTTCAGCTGAGCTGCAAGCTCTGCAGGAGAACCAGGACTCCAGGCTCCCTGCTGTCTGCTGTCAGAAGCACAAATCCACCCCAGGAGACCACAGGACCTTGCTTTCCCCCATTGGCCTTCTGCTCCTCTCACTCCTCGCTGCTGCTCACGCGTCTGCTGTGTCTGGCCTGGCTCCTGGGAATCTACACATCTGTCAGGAATTTTAATCCCAGAAAATACTGTGTATATTGAAGGAGCCTCCCCACCCTGATCTTTCCCTGAGCTCCCCTGAGCTACAATCTTTCCACCCAAAAGCCTTTGCATCTGTCCTGCGGAGGGTCACACATATGGCTATGTATGTTATAGTGACACACATGTGACTGTGTATGTTATAGTGACACATATGTGGCTGTGCATATTATAGTGATGCACATGTGGCTGTGTATATTATAGTGACTCACATGTGGCTGTGCATATTATAGTGACACACATGTGGCTGTGCATATTATAGTGACGCACATGTGGCTGTGTATATTATAGTGACGCACATGTGGCTGTGTATATTATAGTGACGCTCATGTGGCTGTGTATATTATAGTGACACACATGTGGCTGTGTATATTATAGTGATGCACATGTGGCTGTGTATATTATAGTGACGATGCACATGTGGCTGTGTATATTATAGTGATGCACATGTGACTGTGTATATTATAGTGACGCACATGTGACTGGGTATATTATAGTGATGCACATGTGGCTGTGTATATTATAATGACGCACATGTGGCTGTGTATATTATAGTGACACACATGTGGCTGTGTATATTATAGTGACACACATGTGGCTGTGTATATTATAGTGATGCTCATGTGGCTGTGTATATTATAGTGACGATGCACATGTGACTGTGTATATTATAGTGACACACATGTGGCTGTGTATATTATAGTGACGACGCACATGTGACTGTGTATATTATAGTGACGACGCACATGTGAGTGTGTATATTATAGTGACGGGCAGCTGTGGCTTCAGGCTAGTCTCCTTCCTACTCCCTATGCATTGACCCTGAGACCCAATAGTAGCTCAGTCCTGCTCAGAGGTGTGTCTATCACAAAGTCCTCATACACAGTCATGGTAGATATTCTCAGCTAAAAGAGCAGCCTGGGAAGAATTCAGGTCCATCAAAGTCATGGGCTCTTGCATCCCCTTTTTAGCCTCCTTCAGAATTGCTAACACTTTCCCCAGTTTCTCATGCAAGTGACTTGAGCAGTGGCCGTTCATGGCCTTAATCAACTCCCTGCAGATACCCAACTATTTCCTATCCATCTAGGAAAAGAGTCATATTAACTTTGCAAACTGACCAGGCCTCCTCTGCCTGAGCTCTCTGTGAGCACGGAGCACCCAGTGGATGACCCGCTAGCTCACATGCTGAACAAAGTCTGGTCTGATCACACTTGCACCGAAGTCCTCCCACACAGGGATGTCTGTGCATGGCACCAACTGGCTGCTTAAGGGAGTTTCCTAAGATTTTCATCCTCCCTTCCACCTTAGAAGGACAATCATAAATTAGTTCTGCTGAGCCAGATTTGTAGTGGCAGGGCAAGTAAAAAAGCTACCAAGCCCATGCCAAGTGTCACCTAAGAGCTGAACTTTCTGAGTTCCCAGGACTAAGTGTGGCCACAAGAACACAGTACTATTCTGAGCCCTAAGAATAGTCACCTCAACAATTGGTGTCCATTTCTATCCCTGTAGGAGCAGAATTCACTGATTTCTGGAGTCTTAGAGGGAGAATGTTTTCTAGGCTCTAGGAAGGTAAAGAGTTGGTATAAGCACCTAAGCTCTTTGGCTCTCTCCAGATCTTTTCCTTTTCATGGAAAGCACAGGCAGGTGCTCACCACCAAGTTGAACCAGGAAGTAGAAAGGGAAAACAAACAAGTTTACCTAAGATCTTAACCCCAAGAATGTGTGTACTCCAGGCCCAGCTTAAGGCCGAACCATGCACAGCCTTGCTAAATCTGCCAAAGCACTGGAGTCAATACCATCCATTTATCCAGAACCACACTTGATGGCTATGTGCACTATAAGTCAGGTCACCAAGCTGTCTTACAAGGAGGTATGTGTGTGTGTGTGTGTGTGTGTGTGTGTGTGTGTAGAAGAAGATGAGCTATGAGGAAAGATGGGAAAGTTAAGTTGAAGAGAGTTATTTCCAGAATTGAGAGCTTGGAAATGGGGAACCTGAGTTTCAAATACTCTACTACTCACTGGCCGAGTAGGACAACTAAATTGTTGAGCCTCTCTGAGCTTCAGTTTTATCATCATTTATGGAGACATCTAGTTCAGCACAGATGTATGTAGTGTGCAACTTTGCCAGGAACTAGGTGAGATGTGCCAGCAATGTACACAGGGAGAATTTGCTTTTTAAAAGTACCTGCAAGCAAGTTGTTCCTATTACCTTGATGGCCTGGTGATAAGTATTTTCCAAGGCCACCATCTCCACATGATCAGGAGAACCAGATGCAGAAATCCATCCCAGTGTCAGAGCCCCATACAGATGTAGGTCGCCACTGTCCCTTTATGAATCTGCCCTGTGCCAGCCAGCTGTGTGGCAAAAGGATAGAAAACCACACCGGACACAGGACACGTCTAATGAGCTAAAAAAAAATATGATAATAGTTACTATTTAAAATCCAAGTGTTTGGGGCTTGAGGTGTATTTTTATTCACAAGTTGAGTTACTTCAAACCCCCCAGTTATTTCAGGTGCATCTTTTAAATTCATCCTTTTTGTCCTGTGTCGTAGGTGGCTGAGTTTATACAGTCTCTTCTGGGCTGTGAAGAACATGCCAAGTGCTTCAAGAAGGAGGTAATAAATGGAAAAATTAGATATATGTCCTCTCTTCTAGGTCCAGAAGTACTTTGTCTCCATCTAGTTAAGTGTAAATAAAATCAGTTGGATGGAGGAGGCAAGAGAAAGGGATCAGAGAGGAGCCAGGCGGTGCAGCCTGCGCACAGCCATCCTTACCCTTAGTCCTCCTCACAAGATGCTAGGTGCACCTCTCAGACTATTATGTGAAAGAGTATTAGATACTTAGTGCCCCTGGGAGCTATGAAGGCTTCCCATTGGTAGCTCCAGGGAGTCATGGGGAAGGGGATGTGTGCTCTACTCTAAGGCAAGAGCAAGCCTAGCCTGTCTCCCTGCTTGCACCTCCTTCAGCATGGGTGTGAGGAGTCGGAGCATCCTCCTTGGCACTACTGCCTCTCGCCTTCTCATGTGCTCTATGACTAGAGTAACGAGATAAAGCGTGTCCGTGGTGCCTGACGCCCTCGAAACTTATTTGGTGATACTTTTCATGCTCTTGGTACATTCAGTCCAAAACATTCGAAACATAACAATGGAATCTTTATGCTCAGGCAATTTAATATATTGAGTTTACATCTAACAAAGTGTGAGCCCTCAGGTTTAATTTAATTCTGTGAGAACAATGGAGTTTATCCAACTTGAATCAAATGGGGGGACCTCCCTCCAGCAGGGCCATCTAGATTCAGTTACCCTCAGCACCTCAGAACTGCTACTGCTGGATAACCAGCTTCCAGTGTGGAATAATGATTTGTGATTGTTTATTTATTTACAGCAGATAGATGGCAAAGCCTTCCTGCTTCTGACCCAGGCAGATATTGTCAAAGTGATGAGAATCAAGCTGGGCCCAGCACTGAAGATTTACAATTCTATCCTGATGTTCAGGAACTCCCAGGACGTCACTGAAGACGATGTTGCCTCTGGCCAAGAAGCCAAGAGACAAATGTGCTCCTGAACATCATATACTGACACCAGAACTCGCGCTTTTGGGAACATGGTTGGCAGTCAATCATTTGAATTTAATGTCCCCATGGTCAAAAAAATATTTAATCAGGACCCTTTAAAGTGTCTGGTTTAGGCACATGGCAGACTTTGATAAATGACCAAGTGCCAAGGACTCGGATGCTTAAGTTAAGCTCAAGTGTAGGTTTGGGTGGAATCCTTACCGCTTGGTGTGTGCTTAAACAAACAGATTTAAGAAGCCATTGTGTGCATCTCTAACTCTCCTCTCTAAAAGAAAAACTTTTCATTCTCCAAGTGTGTTTCAAGTGGTAAAATGCCAGAACACCAATTCATTAATGCATTGTTAATGTGATCACCAGACCTACATCTGAGCACAGCTTGCATCTGTCATCTGGGTGCCTTGAGTGGAAGAGATGAGAACCTGGTGCTCTCAAAAAGACTCATGAGGTTTCTGGACTCTTAACTCAGGAAAGTATGAATCTTTTTTTTAAAGTGTTAATAAGCACTTATTATCATGATCCACGAATCCTCATTCCTATTCCTTACTATTCCTTGGTTATGGTTCCAAGGTGCCCTGGAGCCTGCTGCAAGGAGTGTGCCTAGAAGTAGCAGAGGAGTGGTTGGAGGCCACTCGCAGTCAGGGCTGTCTCAGATACTTGTTCTAACAGTGACATTAGTCAGAGACCCACCTGAGTGAAATTCCTCCAGTTCCCATGCTGGTGAATCTTCAGATGGACTCTCCCCTCATCTGTTGATTATTTAAAAAAAGAAAACAAACCAGCAATGAGGTCTGGTTTCACCTCTACAGAGGCATGGCAGCAGGACAGAACTTCCGGAGAGGAGCTCAGGATCTATTGATTCAAGGATTCAGGATCTATTCATTCAAGTTGCTGGAAGACCACTTCATAGTTGCAAATAATTACAACTCCAAGTCTACATCTCTTTGTCCTTTCTCAAGTAGTAGCAATGAGAGCTATCTTCCTGGAAACAAAGGATCATATGTCGCATCCATCAGATGTGGGAACCAAAATGGAAGCCACAAAAAAGAAGCAGACCTGACAATATCTCCCTGCTACATTAAGAACGTTCTCAATTTAACAAAGTTAATTCTGCTTAGAGAGTTTCTCTAACTTTAGGTCAATGATAAAGAAAGATAAAAACTTGAAGAAAAAACCTTGAAATTCTTAAAGGTAAGTTTGATACAAAGAACCACAGCTTCTACTATCTGTGGTGTTTTGTTTATTGGAGGGATATTTTTTGTAGATTTCTACATGAAATAAATCATTGTTGCTTCTACTGTTAAAGTTATAACATTTTAAATGTTAATAAAATGTGAAAGTAGACTCCCCCTGGATGTGTGGTCATAGCCTGTGCCTGCCTACAGTCTAGGGTCAGCTATGGAAGAACAGAGGCAACTGCATGCATTTCCTGCAGAGACATTTCCTAGTTTTGACTGCTGTGTTCCTTAGGGCATGTTCTCTTATGGAAACAGTTAAGATGCTAATAGTGTAAGAGACTAAGTTATAAAGTTTTTAACTAACACAAACTTTAGAATTGTTCATTTTATATATTAAAAATCTTTACAGAAGATCTAAGATTTGTGTCTCCTATTCTTACTACAAGGTATTTCATCAGTAGTGCCCAACATAGACTTAGTGACACTGAGGTTGAATTGGTGTTGAACTATTTTTCCTAGAAGACATCTGTCAGTATAGACAGATTTATATCCATCTATATTCCCAAACTTAGCATATCCCAAAAGGAAACTCAGATCTCTTCACCCAAGAAATAATACCATCATTAAAATTGTCAACCAAACCATGAAATAAGAGTGACCCAAGTTGGTCTATTCCTGTGGTGTAAATTCTTCTACCACAACCACATCACTGAAGTAGAAATGGTTTACATAGCTAGTTCTCACATACTGCTCCCTGCAGATCAAGCATCCTACAGGCACTCTATAATCCAACCTTGTATACCCCCTTTATAGCCCCTCTCTTTGATGTCTCATGCTAGGTTTAAACTGAACTTCTTTCTTCCAAGTTATTGTTGGGCACCCTCCACCACTGTATATCCTACTCCAAAGCCAAGTTCAGCATCTCAGTGGTTTCTCTTGACACCTTCACTGTAGGTGACCCCATGGAAACCAGTACCTCTTTTTCTATTACACTTTGTTCTTCAGTGGGATTGCTACATCTTTACCTCTTCCCATCACTCTAGAAGCTGTGTGGCCTGTCAATGACAGTCATGTTTATTACAGACTCCGTGTACTTAATGTAGTCTCTAGCACTTATTGGACATAGAGCCATATGCTGTGTGATGAAAGAAGCAAGATGAACAAACTTAAACCCCAGCTTTCAAACCACCTGGATGGTGGAAAATAGTACCTACAGTGGGAATTTGTTTTTAATTTTGATTTGGAGCATGTGTGTGTTATAAATGTAGGCAGCATGGTGCACATGATATGTTGGCATTTAAACACAGAATAGCTTCTGCAAAATGGCAGCCATTTCTTTATGGTGGCAGTGAAGTAAATCCACTAGAGAATAGAAAAAAATTCCTTCCATTAAAGGTATTTTCCACCCATTCCCACTGCCCAGCCAATGCTCTCAAGAATAATCTGAAATAGTAAGAGTAAAATATTTTGCCCTACCAGGAGGATTCCCTACATGGTGTCAGGTGGTGTACAGTGTCTGCAAACCCACAGGTGCGGGGGTTACTGCCTACAGCCACTCCTCTGGAATCCCACCTAGAGCAGCAAAATTTTCAACAGGACCCCATGAAATACAAACATGATTTGTATTAAATATGATTCTATATGATTAAAAAGAGTTCTCCTGCAGGAATCACCATTTGCACAAGTGAACATCATGATGCCAGAAATTTAGATCATTATCAAGAATCCTAAGGGAGCACCGGACTTCTCAGTCATTACTTTCAGAATGACTGTAATTTCAGATAACTTTTGCAAAACTTAATTACCTCACTTGCAACAACACTAGGACATTTTAAAATGAACCTATCCTTAACAATTTCTACACACTTCCCTTCTTGGGTTAGACACATGGCCTTATATAACCCACACATTAAAAGAATCTCCTAGAATGGCAGCACCAGAGATAGACTCTATGACGGCATGTTACCTCTCCCTGGTCTAATGATCGCTTTCAAATGTTCTGGAATTTCTGAGACAATTCAGTTCTATCTAGAGTTACCCCCAACCTTCTGAGGCAGAATTAGGGTTCACTGAGGTACAGTAAGAGCACTTGGACCTTGGAGCAAGGCCTGGGTTTGAATGGGATTCTGCTCTTTGTGACATTCACTTGATCTAAACTGATTCTTAACCTTCTACCCAATGACGAATTTTTCCCATTAATTCAGTTGGTTTTTGTTTTTGTTGTTGTTTCCTATCATCTTAAGAAATTCTTCTTTTGCTGCTGCAACTCCTAGAGGGAACTGACAACTATTACTTTGCATGTGAAATGTTCCTGTGAATATATTCTTACTATTTGAGAATGTGTTCTCCGTGAATATACGCTTATAAATCTACTCCTCTTAAAACTGCCTTTCTTATAAATATATGCATGAAGGACCTGTTTGCTAATAGATCCTTGAATATTCAGAATCCTCATAAATGTATTCTTCCTATGAATACATTTATTAATGAATAATATATTGAGAATAATTTTTTTTCAAAAATGTATTCTGGATATGCTCCCTCAGATTTCAACTGTCTTAGACCTTCAGTTTCCAGTTGTAGTAGAAAATTACCTAGTTAACCCCTTAAAAAGATGGAGTAAGCACTGTTCAATTCAAACTTAAGATTGAGACAAACAAATTTGGTGACTGATCTAGTTAGTTGATGATCGGCAATTAAATCTTTCAGTAAAATCATCTCCCTCCAAAAGTCTTCCACTGAGTTGCCTTTTCAGAAGCATGAGGGAGGTTGAATCCAGTGAGCAATCAGAGAGAATCCTGCTGTCAGAGCTGCCTGCCATAGCAAAGATGCTCAGGAACTTCAGGGGACATCTGAACAGCTATAAAGACTCAAGTCCTAAAGGATGAGAGCAGAGGGATCTGCATACGGGCATCGAGCATCATTCTTCTTTTGGGGACCAAGATGCACTGTGGGGGCAGTGGGGGAGAGAAGTATTACTGTGTCTCTGCCATAAAAGAAAAGACAGGGGATGGGATGTGGGGTAAGGTAACCTCTGGAGTAATACAGCCATTGAAGTAAGAGCAGAATGCAGAAAGTATGAGAAATGATGGACTGAGACACTGAGCGGACTTCCTTTTCTCCAGACGGTTCCGTTGCACAAGCTCAGACTAGCTGTGTTTGTGCTGTTTTGCTGCAAAGGCACCACACATCACCTGCCCACTTCCTTTGCCTTGAAATTAGACTCTGTTCCCTTTGATGTAGAACGCAAGGCATCAAAGCAAATCGATTCTTAAAGAACAGAAATCCCAGATTAAACCAGGAAGTTTCAGGGCAGGTTGAACGGAATTGTCTACACTGTGGCCAAAAGCAAACATACAGAACACACATGGAGTCTATCTGGAATACAGGAGCCTCTTTATATTGTGAAACTCTGGAGTCTGGGAGGTCTTTCCACAGAGGGAAATCGTCAAGAGCTATTGGCTAACATTAACTCAGTGTCATATGTTTAAAGTCTGGAAATAAAAGATGTATCTAACAGACCCTTATCTTTCTCAGCAAGAACACAGACTGGATAATTCAGAAAAAAGACATTTCCTTCCCCATTCCCAAGAATTAGGCATCTGACAGTGTGCCCTTTACAGGCACATGGCAAGGGCGGTCCCATAACTAAAGACAGATGGACAAAAAGCAAAAGGGTGTCAGCAGCCACGTTCAGAATTGTAACGCATGTACCCAGGATGATGGCATTTGGTTGTGAGTGAAGTGGTGGATCCACACTTTTAAGTGACTAAGTCACAGAAAAGCAGGTGTGACCCCCTCCCACCTATGGTGCTGTCCCTGGGTGATTGACTTAATCACCTCTCCCTAGGTTCCACCTGCAGTGCTGACCATGGCGATGAGGAACACAACACATGAACTTCAAGGTACATGTTCTGGTGCATGTGTCCCTTAGGGATTTCACTCACTGAAATCCCTGAAAGGTATTATTTGAGCCACAGGACTTCTGTCACCACACACCTAAGTGTTGGCATGACCTCCTGTAAACTTTTGTTCATTCTCTACCCTTGCCGACTATGGAGATGTTCTCACACCCTTCCCTACCCCCTTGTCTAGGAAGACACTCTTCATAGAAGTTCATAATACTAACTGCCTAGCTAAAAATCATGGCTATTATTTTAAAGGCTATCTTGAGTTCAGTCATGAAGTAACCAACTAACTTGAAATTCTTAGACTTTTATCCCCTTGGGTTAAAAGTGGCAATTAACAAGAAGTAATTAGACATGTTTCCAATGTGATTAACTGAGATTGTCACCAGGCAGGTATGTTTAAATACTTTCATTCTTTAAATACATATTCAATAATTTCAGCTCATTAGTGTTCTAATATTTATTATGCATGTGGGACAATTTTACAGAGGAGTATGTTCTCACATAGTTAGGCTTGGTAATCCTTGAAAGATTATCCATCAGACAGTAGATTCTCAGAGCCCTGGGGAGGGTGGGTAAAAATAGTCAGTGATGGGAAATTGCATAGAGTTCTGAACTAAGAGATGGTGAGCTGTGTTTGTGGGAGGGGGGAGCCTTGGCCTGTTCTAGAAATGACAGTGTGTATCCTATCCAGCATGGGCCATACACTCCAGCTGTTTAGAAGTCACCCAGGGCACAGCTCTCCAGAGAGTCGTGTATGTTGACTTGAAAACTGAATAGCTTTAGGACATGTACAGTTTTTATAAAAACAATTCATTTATATTTAGTTAATTCTATCACTCTAGGCAAGTTCTCTTTAACTGGCCAATCTATAAGCTACAGCATTTTGTCCACATCAAAGCTGGTAAATATGTCCCTTCATCAGATCCTGGGAAAAGATCTATTTTTCCATGTCTGGTTACTTTTCTGAAGCTTGAAAAGTCATATGGAACTTGTGGCCACTCTTAGCAGACTCAGGATGACAGAAACCTATTTCACGTTTCTGCCTGGGTTATAAGCCAGAATGGCTAGACAATTGGAATGTCTGCCCTCAGAGGAAAGAAACAATATAAGAAACAAAGAACCTACGGGTGGAAGAATTCTAGGCTCCAAAGTATATACTTCAATTTTTACTAGTTTTAAGGTACTGAAAATTGGTTCACAAATCCATTTAATTCTCACTGCCCTTTGTTCCGAACACAATAAACTGCTGTGTGCATCCCTGGGAGTACTTCTGCAGCTTTCTCAAAACTTCATGAGGATCCAGATATCAATTAATAGACAAATAGAGAAGACATAGCTACAGGGATCATGTGATCACATTTGTCTTCATGATTTTAACTTCAACAAGTCCCTGGTAAAACAATTACAAAATTTCCAACAGATGTGTGCAAGGCAGAGCCTTGGGAGGGCAGGGTTGATCTCAACCCCCCCCTTCTAAATACTAACACAATATGCGTATATAGAGTTAAAAGAATTCTATGTTTTACAGTTGGATGTATAGATAAGGTACTTGATATATAATTTTTAAAAATTAAAGGGGAAGTAAATTGTTTGCTGGGTCAACCCAGTTCTTAAAGCTCTTGCTTGGCACGAAACATATTGGCTCTTTCTATTATTATAAAATCATTTTATACACAGAGGGGGGACTTGATGTGTGTTCTCATTCTGTAGCCCATATGGCCTCAAATTCATAAAATCATTCTCTAGCCTCCCTAGTGTTAGAATTAAAGGCATGCACTCATAAGATGATGCTCCTCCCTCTTTGTGTATATATTTTAAGACTCTGGTACCATTGGTTCAGTGGTTTTTACCCTTTTTATTTTTTGTTGTGGTACTGATTTTGTTGGTTTGTTTAACTTTGGGAGAGGGTTTGGGGGGTGATTGGTTGTTGCTGTTGTTGTTATTGTCGGTGGTGGTGGTGGTGGTGGTGCGTGCGTGTGTGTGTGTGTGTGTGTGTGTGTGTGTGTGCTGCCAGAGGTCAATGTTGGTTGCCTTCCTTAATCTCTCCATACCTAACTTTTAAGACAGGGTCTCCCACTGAACCTGGAGGTCAATCATTCTATAGACAGTCTGGCCCCAAACCCAGGGATCATCTTAATCTACCTCCCTGCCTGCTGCCTCCCCATGCTGGGATACAGACACAAGGCATGACAACTTAAGCTCCTTATGTGAGGCTTAGGTATGTGATGAGTTCCTCCTGCTTCCATGGCAAGCACTTTATCTGAATCTCCATCTTTAAGATGCTTCCAGTGAGGTTTGTAAGTGATTTTTGTATGTTTTGCCTTGGGCTTTGACCTTGTCTCCAGTCTCTGTCCCTATTTCCCTTCTCGACTACTTGTTCCATTAAAGAGCACTCTCCCAGTCTTCAAATGGTCCTCTCCAGGGCCAGCTGCTATCACTATGACCTATGTCTTACTCATGTTAAAAATTCCACAATGCAGTAGATAATTATACTCTTCATATGTGTCAACTCTCACAAGGTATGTTCCTGCAACTCCAGGTGGAAACAGCACAGAAAACCATTGAGTCATACAAGGCTGACTCACCAGTGTGAACAGAAGGGCTTGATAATACTTAGAGATCTATCCTGGAGATGGATGTTCTGCTGATGGTGTGTTAAAGGCTAGCAGAACTAGACCCTTAAGGAAGAGGCCTTGAGCAGATTAAACTCCTGTGTCCCCACATGAGGATGACGGTGGAGCACATATTTTTAGTTCATTTCCTGTACCCAGCATCCTGAGTGGCCACCACGCTGCTCTGCTGACTTCATTTGACCCACTTTGCTTTCATTTGCCCAGTCTGAATTTCTCGATTATACCACTCGACATGAAACTCTTACCCTGTTTTTACATCTACTGCAGTGCCCGGCCCTACGCTGAGAAAATGGCGCCTAGCTGCTAATTGCTCAGTAACATAAGGCTGTATGGGAACCTTACTAGGTAGGGAACATTTTTTCCTTTTTTTTTCCCTTAAGTCTGACTTCCATTATAAAACCTTACAATGAAACAATTTTGAAAACAAATATCTCATATCAACCATACATTCCTGCTTCTTCCTTGAATATCTTAAGTCGCAGCAAGGCACCCAGACCAATGTCTCCTGAAATAACATCTTTCTGACAGGAATCTGACAGAACTCTTAAGATGCAGATTCAAGTTCAAGACCTATGGCCTCAGACCAAATAAATAAATAAATAAATAAAAATTTAAAAAAAAATCAGCTCGAAAGCCAAAGACCTGGAAATGTAAACTAGACTACACACTATGAAATTCAGTATAAAGATCCCTCAGCAAACTAGAAACAGATATAACCACATGATCTAGCTGTACTTCTCCTGGATATTTATCTATAAGGACACCAAGCCAATATATGAGTGGGTTATTGCTGCCCTGTTTATAATGGCATCAATCTGGATGTCCAACAACAGATGAATTGAGAAAGAAAATGTGGTCTATATGCACAAGCAATGGTTTGGGGCCACAGGGAGTAAGGTTATGTGACTTGCTAGGAAATGCATACAAATATTGACCATCATGTCAAATAAATTAATCTACTCCCAGAAAGAGAAATGTCCTGTGTTCTCCTTCTTGTGGTTCCTAGATTTCTGATACTCAAAACTCACATCCCTGTGTGCATGTATAAATGTATTTATGTGCATATATATGTGTCATAAAAGTATAAGTGAAAATTTCTTAGAGAACCAAAAAGATTAATATGAAAGGTAGAAAGTTAGGAAGTATGAAGAATTAATTCCATATATATATATATATGTATATATATATGTATGCATATGTATGTATATATAAATATGTATGTATATATGAGATTGTCATTATGCAACCAAATAAAATTGATATATACAGTGAATTTTCTATTTTTTAAAAACTAGTCCAAGTTTCCACTATAAACAACATTTGCATTTCACATTGTTCCTATGATAATGACCCAGTTTAGCTAGTTGCTAAAATCCCCACTGGGGCCAGTTAGGCTTGAAGAAACAACTGATAAGGACATGTCACACAATATGCCACCAAACCACCCAGCAAGGTTGCCCTGTGCCATGCATTGAAAACGACTCCAGGGAAGTAGGAGATAGTCCTAATGATGTGGTCCCAACCCTCAAGTGACTGAGGGAACAAAAGCAGAGAGACAGTGAACAGCACACACACATACATGTGAACATGCATATGCATGCACACACAGACACACATTCACTTACATATATACATGCATACATACATTATACATACATGTAAACATGCTCAATACATACACACCAACAAACAGGCAAATAGTGATATTAATGTCATGTCTAAGGTACTTTACAGAAGACCACCATTTTGGACACGATCCTGAAATGTGCTCTCCAACAAACCAGGCAGAAAATAAAAACAATCATGTCTATTAATGGTTGAGTAATGTAGTCCATGCCTATAATTTCACCCAGCAAGGCTGCCCAGTTTTCAGAAGGTAGAGACAGGACACAAGTCTAGATTACATAGGAAGATGCTACTCAAAGCAAAAAGCAAACAAAAGAAAGTCCCAGTTACTCAACTAAAACTAAGCTACTTATCTGACCCAAGAAATCGAGATTGGAACCAAAGGAGCCAACTTTCACAAACAGACCTGTTTCCAATGTTAGGATAATGGTGTTCTTCTGACTCAGAAGCCACCTAAGGTGACCTGCTGTTAAGTGAACAGTCACCTTCCTGTTGTCCTGCATACCTGGCTGTTATTATACGAAAAATAACTTTGGAGTGACAGAACCACTCCATTCGTCTCTGCTTCCTTAAGCCCTTCTCGCTCTGTAAAACCAACCTCCACAGCTCATCTTATTCTGGATAAAAAGTATAGGCTACTTCTAGAATTGAAAACAAAGCCAACTCAGATCTTTAAACTAAAATGATGGTACCTCTGTCCTTCATCAACTGCAAAAGTATATTTCCATCAGACATAACCATGAAGAGGTCACGGTATATAAATATATCTTCAAAATGAGTAAGACGATGACTAACACAGAATATTGGGCAAAGGACACAAATAAGAAAAAGAAATCTGACATAATTGTAAAAGAAAATAGTTTCTATTGCTAGTACTCAAATAAAAGATTGGAGTCCAAATAGAACTGGGGTGCAGTGCTGCTGAAGAACCAAACGTTGATAAGACAAAGCCTTGGGTTCAGTCCTAGTGTGTGTGTGAATGTGTGTGTGAATGTGTGTACACACAAACACAGACATATACACACAGAGACATACACAGACACGCACATGCACACACAGAGACACACACTTGACATAAACACACATGCATACACATACAATACACACACACACATACACACACAAACACATACATGTTCAAGTAATGAAAAAACTTCTTCCACATCCTCTTCTACTCATTTTTAGGACAGTCATGCTAAAGAACCCAGACTGGGTTTTGACCCCTGATGTAATCATGCACTGAGATTATAGGAGCATGCACTATGTTAGAGAATGCTGTGTCTTGACTGTCCAGCAATGAAAATGATGATGGTAGAGCACATAGATAGAGATAAAGAAAATGATCACACAATTCACCCCATGAGAGGCTATGTCACTTAAAAGACTTGTCTAATGGCCTGTTTTATTTTTCCTCATCCCAGGAGCAAAAACATGGTAGCAACACCTCCATTCTACAGGATCACTCCACTCCACAGGGTCTCCCCCATTTTGCAGGATCACCCCATTTTACAGGATCACCCCATTCCAAGGACCACACAATTCCACAGCCACATTTCACAGGGTCACCTCCATTCCCCAGGGTCACCTCATTCTATAGGATCACCCCCATTCCCCAGGATTACCTCATTCTATCGGATCACCCCATTCCAAGGATCACTTCCATTCCTCAAGATCACCTCATTCCAAGTTTCACCCCTATTCCACAAGTTCATCCCCATTCAACAGGATCACACCGTTCTAAAAGATCTCTGTGACCATAAAGGTTAGTGAAATGCTTGCTAAGTCTCACTCCAACATTTTAATCATCATTTGACCTGATTTTCTAAACATGCTGTATGTGCACAGCCCTTTGGCACTATCTTCCATGATACTTTAATACTTTTGCTCCATATCAGGCTTTGGCTGAAGTATGCCAGTCACACTCTACCTAAAGAAGCCATGAGAGGGCCCTCTTGGAAAGGCTAGCCCTGGGGAAGAGCTCATCACAAAACAAACACAATAAATCCACAATAAGAAAGGTGCATGCCTTTAACCCCAGCACCCAGGAGGCAGGGGCAGGTGCATCTGTGTTCAAGACCAGAATGGTTTACATATTGAGTTCCAGGCCAGCCAGGGCTACACAGTGAGATCTTATCTGGAGGAGGAGGAGAAGGAGGAGGAGGAGGAGGAGGAGGAGGAGGAGGAGGAGGAGGAGGAGGAGGAGGAGGAGGAGGAGGAGAAAAAGAGAAAAGGAGAAAGGGGGGAGGAGAAAAGGAGAAAGAGGAGGCAAAGGAGACAGGAGGGGAAGAAGGAGGAGAAGGAGAAAGAGAAGGAACAAAGGAGGAAGGAAGAAGGAGGAAGAGGACGATTTCTGTGCCACTCCTTCTTCTTTTGCTGTAACCAAATAACTAAGACTGACTAATATAGAAAGAACATAGGTTTGTTCTGAATACAAATTCTAGATTCTGTGAAATCTGAGATCCCACAACTGCATCTGTGAGGCCCTTGTGCTGCTTAAGCTTGTGGAAAAAGATGAAAAGAAAATAGTTACAGGCATAAAAAGAGGTGTGGCCTTGCCTGCAACCTGAAAGCAACGGCATAAGAGCAATTGCTCCGTCCATGAAAGCTAACCCAGATGTGCCAACACAGCATAAGGGGACAAGCTTTCTGAAAGGCTCCACATCCCAACAATTCTCTGATGCTAGCCAAATGTCAGCGCATGCTTGGGCAGAGAAGACTATCATTCAGGCCCTGGTGATAGTCTCCTAGAGGAATTAAACAGAAACGGGACTCAAGATTTTCTTCACAGATATTTTAAAAGATGCTGCACCAGTCATGGGCTGCATAAGAAAGCTAGCTAGCATGAGCCTGGGGGTCAGCAGCCAGCAATGTTCCTCCGCGGTTCCTGCCCTACTTCCTGTTCTCATTTCCCTCAGTGACGGGCTCTGTCACTTACACTTCTAGAGTATTAGCCAGATAAACCATTCCCTAAATTTCTTTTGGGTATAGTGTTTGATTACAGCCATAGGAAAGAAGATAGAACACAACTTATACACATGACCTATACACATGCTCACTTATGTATTCAACATTAAAATCTGGGGTCTATATATTTGAGAGAAAACAGGTTGCATTTGTCTCTCTGAGTCTGAGGTACTTCCTATGACTTAGTAGTTTTCCTTTCCATTCACTGCCCTGAAAAATGTATTAAATGTTTTTCTTTTATTTTAATAAATTTCTACTGTGTATATATACCACATTATCATTTTCTATTCATCTGTTGATGGGCACCTAGGTTGTTTATGTCCTGACTGCTGTAATAAATGCAGTAATAAATGTGGGAGTATAATAACTGGTCATGCGGGACCTCAATTTGTAGCTTCTTTGAGAAACCTCCTCATTGGTTTCAATAGTGTCCATGTGGTTCTCCGCTCCTACCAGTGATTTAGTTAAACAAACGTTCCAGCACATGTTATTCCTTGATTCCTGGATGTTAGCCATTCTGATCAGGTAAAAATCCCA
Source organism: Apodemus sylvaticus (assembly GCF_947179515.1). NCBI lineage: Eukaryota > Metazoa > Chordata > Mammalia > Rodentia > Muridae > Apodemus > Apodemus sylvaticus. The sequence continues at coordinate 4,859,603 of NC_067480.1, read as the reverse complement.
AAGGAACTTGGTTCAAAACCTAAGTTTTCATTTTGTCTATGTGGGAAATGATAAGAAAAGAATTAAGGCATTGAGATCATGGCTCACTTCCATTTCTCCTATGTGTTTTGTAAATGCTTTCAGTTAATACTTTGTAAATTAGAAATGTACATATGTACATGTTCTTGAGCATTCACAAATATGCACCTTTGGGCTCTATCACTATCCAGAGAGCTATGGCCAGGTACAGTGACTACTCGGTATGCTTCAGAGGTATGTGCCCAGTTATTAAAGTTCTGCCTAGCCTTTCTTCTGGACTCCTCACTTCTTGCCATCAAGACTATCCCAATTCTCCTCTGTACATAAATACTTCAGTGCCTCAGCCCTTCATCACAGACTCTGTGGTCAGCCTGAACCAGTTGCTAAGTCAGTGTTCCCCCAGGTTCTCATATGGCTTCTAAAAGAGACATGTCTCCTCACCAGACCATCACCACAGGTTGGAAGCTGCTGAAAGGTTGGCCACCCTACATGAGGAACTTTAAGAGGTGAGAGGTTTTTTTGGCCACAGGGACACCATGTGTCCCTGGATTGATGCTGGTCCCTGGTGTACCCTGGGCCTCAAAGGTATGAAGCCATCTAAGAGTGGATCATTATAAAGTGAAGCTACCCATGTTCCCAATCTCACATATATGAGACAGATCCATCTCTGCTTCTCTATGACGCTGTGATATACATAGGGAGCCCTTACCAGGGCAGTGCTAATTACAGCCACCAGAATCACAAGCTAAGTAAATCCTGGGTACATTGTAGCCACTGTAAATGACCTAAAACAGAGATAGACATCCTGATCACCGGATAGACAACCTTGTGCCCTGAACCTAGGAAAAGCACTTAGCTATGCTCTGAGCTTGAGCAAGGCGGACTGCTGGAGCTGAGCCATTCATTCTCAGTTACCCATTCTCAGAAACCTTATCTGCAAGCAAGAAAACAGTTCACAGAGCAAGGGACAGGTAGAGCTCGAACTAGACTGCCTATGGGAGGGGAGGCAGTTAAAACCACTAAATAAAATGTAGTATTTTAGCATAGACTATACCTTGTGTTTTATTTGAAAAAAATTGTTGAATTTGCTTAATAACTGTAACTTTACCTTGCTGGTTTTCTCTATCATTTAGCCAGGGCACCCTTGTGAGAAAAATAGAGTTATTAGAGGTGTATACACTGATGTTATAAAGATTAATGCCTGGAATGCCCGTGTACACATCACCTGACGTCTCAATCCTCTATATACTCCAGTACCACCCTTCGTGCCCCTGCCACGCCCCGTTGGCTACTCTGTGGCATTGACTGTTTGCTTTATCAATGTACCAGCCCATAATCACTGACCCTAAAACCCTCAGCTATGCTCCCAGGTGTTTGCTCAAGCTGCAGACTTCCAGACCCAGTCTGTAGCCCCATGTTGTAGCCTGTGGATGCTGATGTCTCTCTCCTCCTCAAGAATCTGCAGCTCCAGCCACAGCAGGACCTGGCACCAGTTCTAGTCATTCCTTTCTGCTCCAACGGCTCAGTGGTTTCCCTTCCATGAATTCTTTTATATTAGCCTGACTTTCCCAGGTTTCTGGTTTGAGTCTCTAGGATCTGAATCATACAGACATTGCCAAACCTGCCCTGTGCAAAATAATCACTCACCGCCTCCAAATCCTGTGTCACAGCATCAGACAGAAGTACTCTGCTCAATGTTCTTGTCTTCATGCCCTCTCTTGCAAGGGTCTCTTTTATTCCTCCTATAAATAAAATAAAATTTTCGTTCTATCAGACCCTGATCCACCAGCCAGGAGGGGTCAATTCTAAGGACGTGAGTGTCCCTAACATCTCTCCCACTTCTGTGAGAGTGCTGCCTTTCTCCGACCAGGGTCTGCCTCCTTGTCTGCTCTGCAAGGAGAATTCTGCTCTTCTGGGCTTGGTTGTTAAATTCATGTTATGCAAGATTAGAGGAACAGGATGCACAGGGAAGAGGCAGCCAGGTTAGAATGGGGAAGACTTAGGACTGAGTGACTGAGGGAAAACAAGATGAAGGGGTAGAAGCAAGAGAAAGAGGAATTAATCAGGTTTCAGTCATTTTTTCCGTATGTTCCTTTTCATGATATGCTGTTATTTCTTGGATAGTCTCTGTGTTTGGGTCATACACGGACCCTGTTTGTCATGGCTTCTCTATACCTACATAATTTTTGTCAGTGACCATATGAATATTTACCTTTCATTTGGGAAAGCTTTTTTTTCTGAAACTTTTTCAATGTTTGATATTTTGAACATTTTGAAAATATTTTAAAATTTTCAAAATTTTTAATACTGTGAAGTTTCATGTCTACAAGATTAAGTTTTTGGGAAACTCTGTTAGTTAGTAGGGTGTAATAAGCAATCTCAAAACAAACAAAAACTTGGCATTCTTGTGTGCTAAATGTCTTAGAAATAAAGCTAGATAGATCTAAGGATTGAATTTGCTGCTGACTCCAGGGAGCAGTGTGTGAGACTCAAGATGCTTCTGTAATTCCACTGTCCTCATCAGTTTGTATCACAATCTGCTCATTAAGATATTATATGGAGTTTTCTAGTTTGCCGCTGATTTCTTGAAGATTAGCTAAACTGGGTGTTTAGTACAGCCTGGGGGAGCATGGGGTGTATCATTAGCTCAACTTGGAGATAAAAATACTGAGGTTCAAGAAGGTATAAAATAAGTCACACAAGGTCATACGGACAGAAGGAACTGCTGCTAATGGGGAAAAAAAGATTCAAAATCCAGATGAATTACCTATCATGGGCCCCGATGAGACTTGGTTGAATGACTCAAGTGTCTTTGATTCTGTCAGAAGAGTGGGAGTACTTGATAGATGGTTGAGAAAGGAGCTGCCGAGATTAATATCCATGCTCGGTTCTGTGCCTAAAGGAAATGAGGACATGTCTGGTCTAAGGACCACATAAAATGAGTCTCTAATACTCAGAGGTCCCCATGTTCTGTACTGACAACTCCGTCATTGATAGGGAAGCAGCTGTCCACATCCTTGAACTAACTTTGGGTCTTGATAATGTTTCATAACAGCGAGCCATGTTTCTGAGCTTATCAACTGGACTGGAGGACAAAGTGTTCCCAACTTCACAAAATCGCTGACAGTAGACTTTACAGCTGAGCTGTTCCTTGACACCAAAGTCATTTGAAGTCTGCCTTAAGAAGAAGACAACTCTCCTAAAATCTTCTCTAGTTGGCTGGTATAAAGATACAAAAAAAAAAAAATCCCAATAAGCATGGTGTCTGATGCCCCATGACTCACTGTGGCAGCTCCATCTTCCAGTGGGTGTTTGTGTTTTGTGTGCAGAGCTGTATAAACCTCACAGAAACCCGGTTTCTCCCTTCTGTAAACTTTCATTTTCATTTTATTGTCCTCTCAGGATCATTTGCAAAAGTTCTCCTCTCAAACACATTATCAGCCAGAACTCTGGCTGAGGCCCAGTGTCTGAGCATAACCAGCAATTCTGTCCACACAGCATGACCTTGGAGAAGGTCTAGACATCATGCTACACTTGCTTTGCCTGAGACTCATACCTCTTCCTCTCTGAAGACATAATGACACCAACGGACTAAGGGTCATCGTGACGATATTAAAGGATGTGGTTACATGGAAAGCCAGTGGCAGAAATCAACGCTCCTCATGAGATTACCAGTGATTCCCAGGAAGCCATAGAGATGAGAGAAACACTAGTGTGGTTTGAACAGTACATACATGGTATGGACTCGCTGATAAGTGGATATTAGCCCAGAAGCTTGGAATACCTAAGACACAATTCACAGACCAAACAAAACTCAAGCAGAGGATGCCCTTGTTGGTCATCAAAGGGAGGCGAGGCCCTTTGGTCCTGAGAAGGCTGGATACCCCAGTGTAAGGGAATGCCAAGACAGGGAGGAGGGAGTGGGTGGGTTGGTGAGTAGGGGGAGGGGGGATGGGATGGGGTGGTTTTAGAGAGGAAACCAAGAAAGAGGGTAACATTTGAAATGTAAATTAAGAAAATATCTAATTAAAAAAATGTATCCTTCCTCAGGGTCCATGCTTTAGTGGATTGGACCCCAGATGGTGGCAGTATTTTGAGTAATTCTAGAAACTTAAAAATGTGGGACAATACAGGAGGAAGTACGTAACTGGAAGTAGACTAATGGGGAGAGTCTGTTTACCCCTCTCTCTCTCTCTTCTCTCTCCTGTCCCTCTCCCAATGCTTTCTCCCAACTATGAGGCAAATTCTCTGCCACAAGTGATACTCCTCTCATGATTTCTGACCAAGTACATCAGACAAATTGACTATGAATAGAAACTCCGGAAACTATGAGTCAAAATAAACCTTTCCTCTTTTTAAGTCCTCTTTGTCAGGCATTTTGTCACAGCAATGAGAAAAGTCGCTGAGACGCAAAATAATCAGCTACTCTATTTCCTTCTATGTGTTTTGAGATCCTCCATTTCCTCAGGACATTTTCTTCCTTCAAGCTTTCTGACACCCAACGTCTCTCTCTGAGTTGAAATCTCATAGCTGATTACTTCTATATATATACTAGATTGCCTACTGTTACATAAGTTCTTTGATTTAAGTTTTCAGACATATATCTTTTCTTTAAAATCATATACTTCTTAAAAATAATAATTTGATACTGTACAATCATATTAAATTCATCAGGACTAATATTTTACAATGTAAGAGAGTCAAGGGCATTGCTAAATGGTACATTCTCATTAGGATATTTAGAAAGTAGCAAAGTATAATTGTGTTTATTTTAATCCTGAAAGAAAGGCTCAGTATTTAGTCTTGTGCCAAGAAAAGGGCAAATGTCTTTAAGTGCCCGTGTGATGAGTGTCACTGCTTTTCAGTCAAACTATACAGAAACAAAGATACCACCCAGGTGGCCCTGCCTCCACCTAGGGAGGTATCTTCAAGAAAAGAAACAGTGCTTTAGGAAGATTCTGGATAAAGGCAAAGAGGTAGCATCTTTAACAGGTGGATTTTTAGGAAGAATGGGACAAAAGCCAAACCAAAGTCCTATTCTCTGCATCTGTCAATTACCATGGTATAAATTCCCTGATTTCAGCTTACTTCATGCTACGTAAGTGACCTCGAGTATAGATTTAGTAAGAGGAGACCCAAAACAGCTCTGGTGAGCAGTCAAGGTCTTTTGGTGTACACTGCTGATTCTGCTTGTGTCCTGGAAATCCAGGGAGTGAGTCTGCAAACTGCAAAGGAAGAAGTGAGTGTGTGTGTATGTATGTATGTGTGTGTGAGTGTATATATGAGCATGTGTGTATGAGTGTGTATATGAGTGTGCATATGAATGTGCATATATGAAAGTGAGAGTATGTGGTGTTGTGATGTGTATGTATGTCAGAGTATGTGTATGTAAGTGTATATATAGGTGTATGTGAGTATGTCTAAGTGTGTGTATATGAGTGTATGTAAAAGTGTGTGTGTATGAAATGTGTGATAGTGTGTGTGTTTGTATGATATGTGTGTGAATATGTGTATATGTGTATGTGTGTGTGTGTGTGTGTGTGTGTGTGTGTATTGTTTTCAGAATCAGACTAAGGCTCAGAATAGTTCATATGAAACACCAAGAATTATTTTTAAGTATTTTTGAACAAAATTTGGAAAACAAATGCAAACTCAGTCAAGTGCCTAATAAAATAAAATATAATATCTGTGTACAGTGTGATGTCTACAAATTAGCTGACTTTTATAGTTTAGAAGGCTGGTCTGTCTGTAAATTAGGAATACCAAAGTCATATACTATTCTGACCTTATACATCCTTCAACCAGCTCAGTAGAAGGCAGGAGGACAGACACTGTGCCAGGTCAGTCATCTGGCAGTTTCTACTCTGTTGGCTTGAATCCCCTCGTAGCACTTAGCTCAGTGCACTTCTGTTTGTACCTAGTGCCCTCCAGGGCCACATAATATTCATGGAGATGGTAGACCACAAACTGCCAGCAAGCTGAAAACAATTGATACCTCGCTTCAAACAAATGTTATTATGTTTTAAGTCAGTTTCCTTCTGCTATGTGAATTGTAAGCTTCATGTTTCTGTAAACTGTGTGTGCAAGCATATGCCTGCACGACAGCCCCCACATCCACCCTTTCCCTTCAGCCTAACCCTGTCTCCACCACAGCAGAAGGCTTATTCTTTCAAGCCAATGAATGTAGACATCTACTTTATAAGACATAGGAGGCTTTCTGTTAAGAATTAAGGCCAACCATCATTTCTACAAAGATCACCATAAACTTCCATGTTTGAGAGTTTGTGTCATGTGATGAAAAGTATAAAGTACCTTCTCCCATGAGGAGAGGGCCAAATAGGTTAAGGACTTTGGCCAGATTAGAGATGGGATTAGTGCCTTGCAGCACTGTCCACATTCTCATTTCTAATGGTCTCTATTACACTGACCCTAGAATGTTATCTTGGACTCAGAGTTTGTCAAACTTCCAGAATTTAGGATAATGAAGGAGAGGGCTCCCTCAGAACTCTGGATAAAGTATGAATTAGCATTAGCTACAATACCAAGGGATCTTAGGCTGTTTGGACTGCAACAAAGTACTTTATCAACAGGGGCAAAGTATCTTCTGGAAATGAGGAAATCCAAAGCCAAAGTGTTGATGAGTTTTCTCTCTGAAAACAGTCCTTCCCAGATGGCAGTCTCTCTACTAAATCTGCATTTATAAGAAAAGCTCATCTTCTAGGGTAACTTTTGGAAAGAAATGATACCAATCACAGAACCCAATACCTTGGTGGCCAGGTTACCTCTCAGTGTAGTCAACATGGGAGTTAGAAGCATATGACCTCGGAAAGACACACATTCAGACTACAGCAAGTTTGCATCACATAAAGATCTATAATTGCCAGGCACTGATTGACTTTCCACCAAATGGCATAGGAAACATCAATCTTAAATTATCAAAATAATGCAAAGCAATGACTACCTGTGATGCATGGAGAAATGGATATTTTATAGGAGAGTTTTGTTGACCTCCTTAATTCTAAGCACAAAGGGTTGAGAACATATATACAAAAATAATTCTTAAGAGCAAATGTACTGCTGTGTACCATTTGTCTAACTGAAACTTTGGCTACATTAATTTTTCCAGCATAGATGATCTGTAAACCACTCATTCTACACTGAAACAAAATTTCCTTGTGTGTCCAATCTTTACAACATCAAGGGAGTGCTTAGCTAAAATTCATTAAGTTATATTAGACTGAATAAAAATACAAGAATCATTTATAGATGCTAGGAATGCCTTGCCTTCTACTTTAATTTCTATATCATAAAGTTCATGATCATTATAGCCTCTTATGATTATAGATTTAGATATTTTATTCAATTAATGTTTTGGCCTTTAATTTCTTCCTTATACCATATTCATGTTACTATACCAGCCACATTTTAAATTTTGGCTTGTAAATATTCATCTGACATAGCTTTCTCCTTTTCTTTTTTACTACATCTATGTAGTTTAGTTTTATATATCCTTCTAGACATGGAAAATGGCCTTGCTTATACACAGAAGATAGAAAATTTCTCTACTACTGACCTACATTGCCTTTATTTTTTATTTCAATAAATTGTTATAAGCCAATATATAGGTGAATTCTACAGTTTTAACTGCCTCTCTACTCAAACTTGTGTCAATATTTGCATTGTATTTCCTAAAACCTAATTCTTTTAATTATTTAATTGTTCATACACTAGATCTTGATTTTACTTTCCCACTTCCAACTCCAAAACAAAAGGAAACAAAACCACCCACAAACAAACAAAGCAAAACCAACAAAAATATATGGAGTTCATTTGCTGTTTGCTAACTACTCCAAATGCTCTTGGACTTGGGGCCTACACTGAAGAGTGTGCCACTTATCCAGTGACACTTTATTGGAGACAATTGGTTTTACCTTCCCAAGCAGGTATCAGTTGCAAATCTTCTAGGTAAAGAGTGGGTGTCTGTGTTCACTTACATTTGATGATGCTGAAATTCTGTCTTGTTTGACTCTGTGAAGATCCCATGCATGCTGCCATACCATCTGTGAGTCCACGTGTGCATCGATCCTGTTGTATCTAGAAGATACTTCTACCCTGGGGTCATACTCCATTGCAGACTCTTACAGCCTTTCTGCCTCCATGTCCACATAGTTCCCTGAGATTTAAGGACTTTGATGAATGGAAATTCAGGACCAAGTGCTCCAAAACTCTCAAACTCTCTGCATACTGTCCAATTGTGGGTCTCTGTGTTGAATCAAGCCACTGTAAGAATAAGCTTCTCTGATGAGGGCTAGACATACAGCTGCTCTCTGGGTATAGCACTGGGTATAGCCAAGCATCTTTAGGAGTCATTTTACTGCAATGTTCATTTAGCATAACAGAGTATTAGGTTTCCCCCTATGACCATGTCTCAAGCTTAGGTCTTTGGCCACTTTAGTAATGTCTACTATGGGTTCTATCTCATGGAGTGAGCTTTAAATCCAATCAGAAAGTGGCTGGTTGCTTCTATAATTGCATCGCTATTGAACCAGTATGTCCTGTTGCTGTTGTAGGCCACAGGGTTTGTAGTTGACTGATATTGGTGCTCACTTATAAATACTGTTTTTATATTATACATTCCCTTTATTCTTGATAAAGGACATTTTAATTTGTCATTATTATTATTATTATTATCATTATTATTATTATATTGTCATCATCATTATCATCATCATCATCATCATTATTGTATTGTTTGCAAAGAGAGTAGGAGAATGAAAGAGAACTGGGGGTGCTTGGTGCTTGCACATGCTACCCTCACGAGTGTGGAGGTCAGAGAAAAGCCCTCAGAAGTTGGATTTTTCTTCCACGAGAGGTTCCAGAGACCAAACTCAGATTGGCATAGTTATACAACAAGCACCTTTACCACTAAGCCACCTCTCCAAGTTTCTGATGAGATACAACTTTCAATGATGACTATCTGTGGGTGACATTTTGAGCTTCCAGTTCGTTCTGAAAATATTTTCATTTTCATTCAGTCTTGAAATACAGTTTAGAGGGATATAAAACTCAAGGTCTGGGATTGTTTCATTAGTATTTTGGAGTTTTTATTATGTTTTTCTGCCCTCTATTATTGGTGAAAAATATCTAACTACTCTATCTTTGCCAATAATCTTTTATTCCTGTTAGAGATGGTGGATTTCTTGTTATTTTTGACATTCTGCAATTTTACACTGATATGTCATGTCACAGATTTAATCCCTCCCTTCATTAGAACTAGATAGGTGCTGTCATCTACTCTGCATCTAAAATTCTCTTTCACATTTTATTCTGACCTCTCTGCTCTGCAGCATGCTGAGGTGATTCTTTAGCAACATTCTTTAACTTGTTGATATTTCTTTTATGTCCAAACCTATCATTTAACTTTTCCTCCTTTTAAACATTAGTGACATTTTAATTTCCAATATCCATACTGACGTTCTGCCATGTCTACACATTTGTGTTGTATTTCAGGTTTTGGCTTCAGTATTTCAGTCTTTTGAATATTGTGTGAACTGTTAAGTTCGCATATCCTAAAAATACCTGGTGATGCATTTTTATGGCTGGTGGAATATTTTGAACTCAAGATTAGCTCATCTGTCCTGCTTTCTTTGGCAGCATCAGGTGTCAAGCTCGGTTGTGTAGGCCTGTTTTTCCGCTTCCCAGGAGCTCTAATCTCCCCATTTTCACATTTGGTTAAGAAATGCACTCTTCTACAGGGCCGACCCACACAGCAGGGCCATAATGTTATCTAGAGTTCTGCCGAGTGGTCATGTCGGTATTACTTTCCCATCAGTGGAAGATACGGGTCTCGTCATGCTCCCACTGCACAAGCATCTTCTGTGTTCTGTTTTTCTATCAACTGCAACTTACTTGTTGAAATTTTTCAGAGTTTTGACTCCTAAAAAATTAGTTAATACCACCCAGCCTCAGCCTTTGATCGCTGAGCTTGGATCAAGCCCCCATCTCTGGGAGAAGGCTCTGGTCTCCATTATCCTGATGACCCCAGGTTATACTGCTCCTACCAGTGTCCTGTCAACATCATCAGTCTCATCTCCGGCCTCAAAGATGTTTAGCATTGCTGCTGCTCTATGTCTGGCCTAGAAGAATGTTTATATTGCACTTTATGATAATTATGGGTCTTTCATTATTCTGCCCGTGACTCATGGTTTATGGTTTCTACCGCTGTGAAGAGACACCATGAGATGGTGACTCTCAGAAAGGAAAACATATCATTGGAGCTGGTGCAGAGTTCAGGGGCTTAGTCCATTATCAACGTGGAGGGGAGCATGGTGGTATGCAGGCGGACACTGTGCTGGAGAGGCAGTGAAAAGCTCTACATCTGGGTTGGCAAGCAGCAGGAAGTGAATGACACACTGGGCCTGGCTTGAGCATCTGAGACATCAAAGCCCAGTCCCAGGGGCACACCTACTGCAACAAGGCCACACCTCCTAATAGTGCCACTCCCTATGGAAAAGCATTCAAATACATGAGCCTATGGTGGGGGAGCATGGGGGTGTTCCTATTAGGACCACTGAGACTCCTGTATTCACAGCATGAGTGTACTGTTCTGCCCATTTGCTACAATAAATAAGCATTGAGTAAAGGCTGCAATACGGTGCCTGAAATCTATGCATCTTACCTCATTTAATTGTTATGAACCCCCATTTTAAGGAGTAATCAGTGCTTTCTAGAATTTAAATAATCTTTTTATGATAAGTGTTCTGGTAAAGGAGGATTAAAGGCCAGGTTTGTGTGGCTACAAAGCCCAAAGCCTTGGCCTTGTTATACTAAACACAAGGTAGTGAATCACTCCTGGCAACCACTGGTGTTGTGACCTGAAGAACCTGCAAGCGAGGATGGACAGGGACTCTGTGGTCCTGGCTGCTACTTAGAATTTTTCTACTACTGGCCACAATGACCACGGGAAGTCCCTCCAAGAAGTAACCTTGTCTATCTACCTCCTACAAAGTGAGATGAGTAATAATTTTTCTCCAGATTTACTTAGGAAGATTAAAAAATGTATCTGGAATATCATTCTAAAGGAAGATTATGCATGCACATTCATATGGATGTATACATAGTATGATGTCAAGCTTCCCTCCCCGCCCTGGAAGCAGGAGGCGCAATAATCAGAGCTTATATTATTTCTCCTAACGATGTTGCCTTCCTCACGCCCACGCTACAGCTCCGCTATTTCTCTCCCGATTCCTGAAGCCTCCTGAGATCTTAGTGAGGTTTATCCTTGTCGGTTTGACATTTCCCTTCCATCTTTAATTTTGGTGATCTTGCTGTGCACTCTCCCAATTCAAATAAGTTAGAAAACTATTAAATAATCTCTTAATATGTCTCCCATCTGGAGAAGCAATCTCTCTTCCACTTTTGGTTTCTTATTAAGGCAATTCTTTATTTATAGCAAAACAAATACTTCCCCCACTTCACACCCTAACTGGTGACGAATGTGTTGGCTATTTGGCAGCTTTTTTTCTTCAAACTTTTCTACAAATGAGTGAGAATATCCTCAAATGGCAGGCAGGTTTCAGAGGTGACTCCATGAACCTCTACCCACTAGTGACCTGAGCAGGGCATGTAGCAACCAGTATCGGTGAATGTTAACTTTCATTGTCCTGTGACAATGATGTGTACGTCTTGAGAGAAGATGGCAATGGTTTTCATCAGCTCAAAGACCCACATTCCTATACTGTGCTTGACTCACAGTAGGTTTCTGATGATTGGAAATCATCCTGTTGCATACAGAGACGACAACAGGGCAGCGGCCACAGTTTTGATGCCGATCCACGGTGATGATTCACTGTAAACCCCACAGAGACGCATGCATACAGAGTCGACAACAGGGCAGCGGCCACAGTTTTGATGCTGATCCACGGTGATGATTCACTGTAAACCCCACAGAGACGCAGACTTCACTTTCCATGTGCATAGAGCCATTCTTCAGACGCAGAAGTTAGTGCAAGGGATCACTTGGGATCTGAGGAATGATGGTGAATGTGATCGGATTCTTTCAGAAGAGTCCAGTCTAAGTCCCAGGACAATTAGAGACATCTCTTATAAGCAAGTTATTTTTATGACTCATTGGTGGTTGGAACATGTTGTCTGCCCAAATGATAATTCATGTGAGAGACAACAGTCTTATGTCATCTGGGGTGATACTTATTTAAAATGATTTTCTTACCTGTATATGTATATGCATATGTATATACATACACACATATATACACATATATGTATATATAATAACTAATTATAAATGTATTTATTATAAGTAAGTATTATATATAACCTAATGTATATATATGTACATATGTATAGATAGGTAAGTAGGTAGATAGGAGATAGATAGATAAATAGATGATAGATAGATGATAGATAGATTATAGATAGATGATAATAGATAGATAGATAGATAGATAGATAGAGCCTAAGACTCTTTGTGTTCAGGACCTATGGAATTCCAACATGAATAGAATGTTCAGGAAATCTCTCTGACCTGGGCTTTCCTGGACATTAAAAACTCTCCTCTCTGTTCCTCCCTTTCTCTCCCTCCCTCTCTCTGCCTCTCCCCCACTCCCTCCCTGTGTATAAAGAGCTCTCTTCCACTGCCTATATACTGATTTTGTATTATCAACTTCAATAAAACAGCAACATACGCTAATTTTCAATGTTGATAGATAATGATTCAACACAGACTCTAATCAACATGTAAGTTTCATTTTTCACAGAGCCATAGTCCCTTTCCATTTTAATTTGCTAACTGTGCATTTCCAGAAATTTGCAGAGATTACTGTTATTGCTATAGAATAATTCTGTCTTCCTTGAGGAGAGGCAATGTGGCCATTGGCTGCTGTTCCCAGAGCTGCCTATTTGTTTGGTTAGTGGTAAGTTTCTCTCTGAGTCTCTGAGTCACCATCTTCCCAGAACACAAAACATAAATCTCTTTTCTTTTTTATTGGGAGACTGACATTCTCATACAACATTTCATAATAATCTGTTCAAATGGCTTATTGAAAATATATGAAATGTATATGAGAAGGTTGTTGAAAACTAGAGATATGTAAGCCCCAAACTAATAAGCTGGCTTAATAAAGAACCAGGAGAGCTCATGCATCAAAATTCAGACTCAAGTCAGGATGAGGTCCCTTCCCCTCACTAATACACTAGGTATTCTATTTTCAAGTTCTGCCTTAGGGAACTATCTTTAATATCAGATTGCTTCAAACATCTTTTCTTTAAAAAATATCCCACTTAAGTTAAAATGGATTATAAGAAATAAGTAGTCTAAAATGTAAAAATCCAATGACTTAATCTCTGTTATAGAAGCCATTTATATCCTTTTGAGCATAGAACAATAGCAAAGCCACAATAACTTCTCATAGGACTAACAGCATCTATGCATTGTTTACTGTCACTTTTCAAATGATAGTGATGTTTCCAGTGGTTATCTGGTCACAGGCAAGGGGATTTTCTTCAGGGAAACTAAACTTAAGTTTTCATTATCTCTGACTCCATTATCTCTGATATCTACACAGGTAAGAATTTTATAAAATTAAGTGAAAAGTCTTCCAGTATTGATATACAGTCTTGAAAATGTTCTGTCCTCCCAATTAAAATCCATATAGCATTAAGATAAAAGAGATAGCTTCCTGGTTAAATATTGTCCTCAACTAAACACCAACAACCTCCCTTATTAGACTGTACTAAAACAAGTCCTCCACTGCTCTTTCCTACCCACAACTCCTTGCAAGACTCTGAGAGTCATAATCCAGATGTCACTGTGGCTTGAGTACTCCCAAAGAACTATCTAATATTAAATTAAATTCCTCTTAAGAGCCTAATTCCAAGAGATCTGTGAGGATTCAAGATGGATCAGACTAAAAGCCTCCTCCCTAAGGACTGCATTGCAGAATCAGTAGGTACTTTACAAGTTGTCATGGGAGAGACTCATCCAATAGTCCTCACCTGTGGCATATGAACCAAGGTGACCAGCATGAGAAGAGATCACTAAGGGTGTAACAGTGCATACATATCTTGGTGGTAACTTAGAATGGGCCAACTGGACTTAAAGCCTGCTCAACAAGAGGAAACCTATGTCTGGTCCTAGAAACCTACCCAACTTCACAGGGCTAATTAGGTTATAGAAATTAGCAGACAATCCTCTACTACCATGTTTCTCTTTAGATCACCATAATTACTTATTGAATTCTAAATACTTATCCTTATAGCCACAGATACTGTGGTTCTTACTACTTATCCAAGAAGTTTCTCTTTGCAATACAAAGAGACCAGTACAAAAAATGATAATAACCAGTCAAAAAGTAAAAGACAACCAATTGTGGCATGCTCAGACTCAACGAATATACCTATAAGATATCTCCCACACTCAAAGTTCAAAGAACTTTGTGGAAGAGGGAGAGGAAAGGTTATAGACACCAGAAGACAAGAAAGACCCTTATGAGACTATGTCTCCTAAAAATTACAGTGACAAGAACACAAAAGTGGAACCCAAAATATTCAACCAGAAGACCAAGAAGGAGATAAGTCCAAAAAAACAAACAAACAAACAAACAAACTTAAACAGTCAACAAAAATACCATTGGGTTCATCTTGTTGTTGCTGTTGTTGACCAACTACTCTAAGGCATGGGACCTGTCCTGAAGCATGGTTATATACTCCTTAAACTCCACGGGAGAAAACTCATTTTTCCTTTGCTGGTTGACACCATTGTAGATAAGTTCTCGTTTGAGGGTGGTACTTCATGACCATTCCCCCTTTTCAGAGCTCAGATCCTTTTATCACTGAGCCTGTGCAGGTCTTGTTTGAACTTCCACAGTCTCTGTGAGTTCAGGTGTGAGTCTGTCCTGTTGTGTCTATTCTGTTATCCTTGGAGTCATCCATCACTTCTGGCTCTTACAATCTTTCTGCTTTCTCCTCTGCATAGATTCCTGAGCCCTTGGGGGAGAAGCATTTGATGGAGACATTCTATTTAGGATTGAGTACTCCAAAGTCTCTCCTTCCCTCCATGTACATTGTCTAATTATGGGTCTCTGCATTACCTCCCATCTACTACAAGAAGTCTCTCTGATTATAACTGAGAACCATTGGCTCATGGGTATAGCAGAGTATTAAGAATAGCTTTACATGTTCATTTAGCATAATCATAATAATGCTTGGCTTTCCCTAGGACCATGGACTATCTAGTCTCACACTCTTTGCTACTTTAGTGGTGTCAAGTATTGGTTCCATTCTTGTGGAGTCCTTAGTTACTCCCACAATTGTGTTTGTGCCACTACTGAACCAGCATACCATGCAGACAGGCATCAACCTAGGATTGCAGGATTTGTAGTTGAATTAATGATTGCCTTTCTCCTCTGGTAGCATGTACTGCCATGAATGCTAGTCAGTAGAAGAGGAGCATCTAGTTAAGCACCAGCCAGACTTCTCCATGTTCAATAAGATATGAAATTGACATCACCACCAATAGACCCTTACTGTCATTTCGTGGAGAATAAGCAATAGCCATGGAAATAGCTGTAATGTTTATGGGTTTCTATGAGGCCCTTTTAGCCAATGTCTCAACAAGATGGAAACCATTCCTGGCACTAACTGTTTTACTGGGTAATGTCTAGCTGGATCCTTGTCTCTCTATTATTTGGTGACTCCAGATATATTACTTTAAAAAATTAAAAATATGTATTTAAAAATAGACTGGTAAGTTCTCAAAAGGCTCCAAATTCATGGTCATGTCTTTCTCTGTTGCCTTTCTAAACAGATGTAAAATGTTTCCTCCATCACAAGGATTTCGTCCTGGCCTACCTCTGGCTCTATCCTTTGTGATCAACTATAAAGATGAGGAACACAGATTTTAGTGCAGAAAGGAGTCAGGATTTAGTATGAAGTAAGCTAAATACTCTCAAGGGATGAAAGCCAGCAAATTCCCCAGCCTACAGTTTAGGTAGTCTCTTTTTTCTAAGTTCTCTATAACATCCTTCACTGAAGGTTGTTTTCTTACCACAGTGATTGGCAGGCCTATAGGGATTAACTCTTATGAAAAAGACAGCCATATGTTTTTGTTCTTTCCCTAAAAATACCTGAAAAGCCAGTAAATAATCTTCCAGCCTTGCATGTAGCACACAACATCATGATGCTAACCCAGGTCTAAAGAAACACCCAAATCTCATTATTTTGGCCAGCAATCAAAGTCCTGAAGCTTCAGTTCTTGGCTTTACTTTTTATTAATAAGGGAAGTCTATTCCCAATCACCTTCAAGTCTGTTAGTATCTAATGGTCCCTCAACTTAAACACACCATGACCAACTGAGCAAAGTGCTCTATATTATAGGCTGATGGGTCATTAGGAAAGATGATGTATTGAGCACGTCTATTGATACATGAAGTGGATCACATACACTTTCCTGTCCCTGAATATGCTTGTGCCTACTCTTTCCCCATCCTCTCCTCTCAAAGGGATTTCTCCACCTTCCTTCTTCATTTCCACTTCGCATGCTTCCTCGACGGACCTCAGAATTCCTCCAACTACTCCTTCAAGATAATAGAAAGTTCTACCCTCCTGAGGTCCTGCTTGGTGATCTACAAGCAACAGTGTTGGGTTCCAGAGACTCTTTCTCTTAGGAAGACACTGTGCGTATGCAGGCCATTTCCCCATTATTCAACATCCGTTCCTCCTTTTTCCTTTTAATCATCTTTTTACATGACTGCCTTTCTTGATTTTCATAAGAAATCAAGCCACTTGTATAGTTTATGGGAACACAATCTCACACTTCATTGGCATAACAAATACACATATTGGTTTATCAAGTAGAAATGTGAGAAAATGATCCTTTTCTCTTAGAACTTGGCTGGTAGCTGAGCTGCCTATGGGCTGATGGTTATTTTTTTCTTTTTTGCAGATCCTTCTTTTGTTACCAGGAAGTTTCCTAAGTCTTGAAAAATAAGTGCAGCTTAGGGAAGCTTAGAAAATTTGTTTTGTTCCTATTTCAGGAATAAAGAAATACTATTTTTCTATGTTAGGGACTGTTTTATATATATGGCCCAAATCTCACACACTGAAATATATATATGAAACATGAAATTCACTATATAATTTTGAGAAATGTTCCAGAAGTCATGTTGAATTATTATCTCAGGGATACTAGCAGCATCATTTTTGTGTCAAGTATCAACAAGGCCCTATTGAATGCCTATAGACTTTCAAAATGGAAATCACCTTTTTTTTATAAGTCAAACTTTGATGGACCA
This sequence comes from Apodemus sylvaticus, assembly GCF_947179515.1. Classification (NCBI taxonomy): domain Eukaryota; kingdom Metazoa; phylum Chordata; class Mammalia; order Rodentia; family Muridae; genus Apodemus; species Apodemus sylvaticus. The sequence goes on along the minus strand of NC_067480.1, from coordinate 4,842,276 downwards.
TGTTAATGGGGAAAAACAAATTATCAAATCCATTGTTAGCTTAACAACACTTTCACATGCATGCATGTTTTGTGTTTTACCACACTACCTGTTAGCTGTCTACTCTCTGAAGACAGGAGTGTTAGGGGAGACCTCTCTCTCTCTCTCTCTCTTCTCTCTCTCTCTCTCTCTCTCTCTCAGGAGACACTTGATTGAAGACATAATGATCCAGTGGGGGGGGGGGTGATCAGAGGAATAGAGAATGTCAGGGCTTGAAGGAAACAGTAGGACTGGCCATCCCAAGGAGAAGTAGAGAGACATATATACCTGGGGATCATATACAGAGAGACCCCCATCTCTAAAAATAAAAATAAATAATTTGAGGTTAGAAGGTTGAACTTGATTGCAAATTATGCAAATCATAGGACTTAAGGAGAGGAAGGACATGATCTGACTGCTGTGAGATGGAAGGCTGCAAGGGGGAAGAACATGGAGATCCACCCAAAAGTTGCTGCCTAGTCCAGCTGAATGGTAACTGGGGCTTGGGAAACTATGGAGAGTATAGGGAGGCAAAATGGGAATTGAAAGCCCATGTGTGGCTCTAATACAACATGGGTACCAAGCATGAACTCTTAAATGGCAAGAATTATACATATATACATAATACATATGTACACATATACACACATATACTCACACATACACACACATATACACATATATACACATACATACGCATATACATATAGCCAGCACATACAGTTTCAATCAACAAGTGATTGGATGTATTTTGGAGAGAGCTCTGTAGCAGACAGCATACTGCAGTCTCCGCTCCATCCCTACCACCTTCTCCAGGGAAACACACAAATCTTCCATCCAACTTTTCTTCCTGACACTCATCACTTTATTTCAGTTGCCAACTCCAGCAGGCATTCCCTGAGAACCTACAGACCAGGCAGGCCAGGGAAGCGGGTAGTCTAACTACAGATCTTTACTGTTCTCTCTTCCTAATCTCACCTGTCTCAGCAGTAGAAGCCTGCTGCAGCCTCCCTTCGCTCTTCCCATCTCCACCAAATCACCAAGATCTAATATTGCAACTTTCCTTCCTGCCCATCCTGTCTTCAGAGCCCCAACTCCATCAGGCTTTCTCTGGGAACCCACTAGCCAAGCCTGACAGAGATTTAGGTAGGTCATCAAGGCAGGTATGTAAGCTCCTGATCTTGACTATCCCTTGCCTCCTCTATACACAGCTCAGTAGTAGACTACCTGTGGCAGAAACCATCTAACATCTGATTTGACTAAGGTCCACTCCAGAAGATTGATGCAAGAGATTTCCTCTCCATTTACATCGAGGCAGTGAGAGGCCAGTGATTGGAGGGGAGAGAGGAGGAGATGCTGAGAAGGAGGGGCGGAGAGAGAGGGAGCCTGGGAGCTGCATGAGGGAGCAGAGGAGGAGATGCGCACAGATCCAGAAGGCGTCTGGTGTACTGAGAAGTTCGAAATATTGGGATAAAACTTTATCATTGTAATTTGTCATTATGTAATTGGGAGTTTCATATACATAAATATATTTGGCTAACTACTCAAGTTTAAGAGCCATCCTTTGCCGGATACTTGGAAGGAGTAGGAGCTGGGCAGGAGAGACCAGCCGGGACTTGGAGCAGAGGCCTGGCAGAGCAGTACAATATTTTAATCATGTCCCACTACAGAAGATGGAACTCATACCTGACCCTACCTGGGTTAGCAGTTCAAAAAAAAAAAAAGGACATGAAATGACTTCTAATGCTAATCCTCATAACTTAGTGCCTTGCTCAGCCATCATCAGAGAAGCATCCTCCTGCATCAGATGGGAACAAGTGTAGGCACTACAGCTACATTATGTAGAAAGTGAGAGACCTTGAAAAACTGTGCCCTAAAAGGGATGCTTTCATTAAAACCTTCCCCTCGGGACTAAGGGAAGACAGAAAGAATGTAAAAGCGAGAGGAGATGGAAGAAACCCAGTCAAAAAGACCCCTAGTCAACATGATTGACATACATATGAACTTATAGAGACTGAGGTATTCATAGGGCCCACATGGTCTTCAGAGATTGAACTCCTAAAGCTAAAAAATAGCAGACAGAGCCCCAATCCTTAACCCAGAATTTATCTCCATTGAAAACCATTTGTGAATGAAAATTCAGTTTTCTCCAAGAAAGTCTCACTAGGGAAACACTACTCTTGATGCTAGGTTACATACCCAAGAGTAGATGGCCAACAGCAAATGAACTCAACGCCATCTTGAAGGGGCCTTCTCTCATACACCAGAGCATGGCTCTTCTTTCTTTTTTTATTTTATCTTATTATTTTTTATTTTATTTATATATTTTTCTTTTCCCCATTAGGTCTTTTGTACATATTTTGTAGCTTCCACTTTGGGTGTTTTTATGGGATTCCTGAGTGTGTTAACCACTGGGTGGGTCTCTATTTCTTCTGTGCCTTTTGTTCTCTTTTCCTTCTGTTTCTTTCATCAAATTCCTGTAGGTTAGTTTTTGTTTTATCTTATTATATTTTATTTTCCAAAAGAAGCCATCTGTTTTCTAGTAGAGAGAAAGGGTGTGGATCCAGATGGGAGGGAAGGTGTGGAGGATCTGGGAGTAGAGGGAAGGGGGACTGTCATCAGAATATAGTGTGGGAGAAAAAAATCTATTTTCAATAAAAAGAAATATTTGGGGGAAGACTGTATCTGTACTGAGGATGTTCCAAATTGCCCCTCTGATTAATCCTGAGGTGATACACTCTAACAGTAATTCATACAGTCTTGCATTGAATCAGGTATGGAGAATGTGTTTGCCCTGATTCACAGTCTACAGAGGATGTGTTAGGTAGTAGGGAAGGGAACACTTTATGCAAAGGGCTTGAGCCTCCTTGGACTTTAGCATCTATAGGAGTCCTGCCAAAGACTCGTCTCTTGAGAATAACTGTGTGTTTATTATAATTTACTAACAAAAAGCAGCTCTTGGTAAATTAAAAAAATAATAATAATGGTTTCCTTTTTGGATACTGTTGGCTTCATGATCACTTTTTTTCTGGGGGAAACTTAAACCACCTTTTCTAATTCTGTCTAAGACAAGAATGGCTACAGCTGAGGTCTCATTTAAAATACAAATACGCATGTAAAAAGATGGCTATCATCTCTACCTGGATGAACAAGGTAATTAGGCCAGAGCTAGAGAAATGACCTCACTAGCACCTTGCTTCCTTTAGTTCCTGTGCCCTATAGGAAAGGCTCCCCAACTGTGGATTCGCTATCACCAGGACCAGATCCACAGGGAACAGAGAGCTGAGGAGCAGAGCCCTCTCAAGGACCCTGGGTCCCTCTTGTGAAGTGCAGCTTTAAAGCCTGGCAGTAGGGCCCTGCATAGCTCAGAAACAAGAGCGCTTGTCTAGAATACAAACGCCATGGATTCCATCTCCAGAGATGGAGGAAATAAATATGTGAAATAAATAAAGGTCCGCGTTCCCTGTGGCAAGGGGCACATTTCCTCACTCCCTACCATCATTAAGGGAAGTTTCCCAAGTATCACATGAGCCATTTTCATCTGCAGAATATTGGAGGTAATTCTTTCTCACTGGTGTCTGATGAAGCTTAATTACTTAATGCTTACAGGGTGGTTAAAAATGAAAAATGAAAAATGTTTAAATGTCAACTATGCCTCTGTCTAATTGTATTGTAAGCACTCAGCGCTGACACTTGCTGAGAACCCCTCTTTCAGCAGACTATTCTTCTCTCATGGGACTTCAGAAAGGCAGCGCTGGCTTTCCCCAGCTGCTGTCAACTCTTGATCACTTCCCACCCTTTCTAGGAGAAATATGAGTCAGGTCCCCTCCAGAGGGATCCCTCAATACCTTCCCCCAAAACCGGGTCAGAAAGCCACTTGCATGTGACGACATAGATGCCCAGAGAAATGCCAGATTCTCATTCAACACAGAGGAAACCTTTTCTGTCTATCTCTGAGCACCGGCCCATTTGAACTTTAACTATGTTTGGTAGACATCTCTCTTAAATGTAGAGCATACTCCCCTCCCACAGGGAGGTTTTGGAGTATAAATTACCTTTCCCACAAATCAGGGTCACGATTCAAACAAGGAGCGATGAATGCTCTTGGATGTAAACGAGCTGTTTGTGCAGCTCTGCCTCCTGCCTTCATCAGTCACCACACAGGTGGCCTGCTTCTGCTGCCCTTGCTTAGTTTCCCATCTCTTCTCTCAGGCAAGCTTTATTTGTCATACCAGATCTGGTGTGGTTCTCCTTTCAATGACTCTGTTATTTATTTTTAATCTTCCACAGTTTTGATGGCTATTTTAAAACTGTGCTTGAAGCAGGAGGAGAGGACTCTGGCAGAGGGGAGGGAGGAGATCTGGGAGAGGGGAGAAGGGGGAATCTGGGAGAAGGAGGAGAGGAGCCAATTCTTTGAGTGAGAGTCTTGACTTTCACAGTCTCAACCAGAATCAGGATAGCTCAGAAAACCCTCATTCTTGGGGTGGAGATAAAACTATGAGGCATTTACCTTTCTTTGCCACTCTGTCTTCATATTATGGCTGCAACAACATTCACCTGCTTATCAGCTCTGAACTCATGCACACTGTCCTTCTGACCTGGAAGTTTTAAGTGTGAACTGGGTTCTACAAAGTGCCATCGAGGCTCTGTCCACGGGTTGGCAGCTTCTTGATGCTCCATGGAGCCTTGCCCCACTCCTGGAATCCACTGCATCCTTTACTCATGGCGTCTTTCGAGCCACAGCAGAGTGACTTCAAAACTGTTCAGGCCAACACTCTGCTTTGGTTATCACTTTCCCTCCCCTTTGACTCCCTTGTAATGACTCTGAGCACATCTACATAATCTAGAATATTTTCCACAAGTATCTGCCCTGTATGATAAGATGTCCCCAGGTCCAGGAGGCTTAGGATGTAATGGATCCCTGTTCTGTTCACTATAGTCAACACATATGATGTGTAGGAATTCATATGCATTTCTTGTCAGAATTTAGGGACACACATGCAATTTCTTTTAGAATGCAGGGTCATATATATAGTTTCTGTCAGAATGTAGATTTAGACGACTCCATCATCTTCATGAAATCCAGAGAGGACCATTTAGGGAGGCTTGTCTCTATTCTCCAGAGTCCATAGAGCTCAAGGATTTTGGAAGTTCTGGCCTGATCCCTTTTTTATATTATGAATAGAGGTACTTAGCTCCCATATTAAAAGTATATGTGGCTTTGTTTTTCCTATACGAAGTACAAAGAATGTGCATATCTGTGTTAATAATATGTGTCAGTTAACAGCAGCATTCTTTTAAGGGTTGGATAACTTCATAAAGAATATTTCTCATTTACTATGAAAGGGGGAAGAGGAATCAAATCATACAACCTATATTTCCTTTCTCACTCAATAGTACACTGTGTGTTAGGGAAGTAGAGATGAACAGAGACATGAGACACTTAGTAGGTCTATTTGGAAGTCAGGAGTCAGGTTTCAATAAGCAAGAATCAAGAAAATACAATGACTGAACATTAATATCAATACCATGAAATAGATGAAGAACTCCAGGATTGACGGTTAACTGGACTTTGAGTAAGGCCTCTCTGAGAACGGTTACTGTTATCTGAAAGAGCAAGAGGCAATGATATGAAGAGACAAGCAGCTTGTTGAAAATAGTTCTGGGGAGTAGATGAAAAAAAAAAGAATCATCCTAAGATAGGAAAGAGATGATAGTATAAAAGAATAGCTAGAAGAAATGTTTGATATGAGAATGGCGTGTTGACAGCAGGTCACAGGAAGGATCCCAAGACCAGTAGAGACATATTCCAATTTAGTCAGAGGAATGATAGGAAGATACTGCCATTTGTCTAATACCATCATGGCTTCTGTGCTGAGATCATCTTGGAACTGGAACAGAAACAGGAAAGTCACTGAGAAGACAGAACCGTCTCCAAGGCAAGAAGGCCACTGAGAAGACCTGAAGGTATCATAGTGCAGCTGACAAAATGCTCACAGGCTTTGTGTGGTAGGTTTGTGTAACTGTGCAGATGGAGCACCAAGAAGAGCAAGGCCCAGAGAAGAGTATGTTTGTAGAAGAAAGCCGATAATTCTACTTCGGATAATTATTATTAAGATTCCTTGTATGCAAATAAGTTTGGATATCAATTCATTCTTCAGCACAGAGTCTAACAGGACCAAAACAAATGCAACATTAAACTTGCTACACGCTACATGCTACATACTACCTGCTATACTCTACATGCTACACACTATACAATACACAATGGAGATGCATGTGTGACCGAGAGTCTTCAGTATGCAGTCACCAGAATGGCTAAATTCCAAACTCTTTGGGAGAACTTAGATGTCCTTAAGATTTGACCAGCACCACGTACAGAACCTTGTTTAATAGTTCGTTTTAATTGGGGTATTTTGGGAAGTCCTTGTAACACAGGCTCTCTGTACAGCCCAAGATGAGATCATCATCCTTCTGCCCCTGCTTCCTATGAATTTATTATTAGGAAGGCAAGATGAGATTAATAAATGCTGAGTCTAATTTTCCTTCACAGGAAGAAACATGACTCACATGTATGCCACTTGGGCCAGCCTGTCTCAGACCTCAGTGTTCTACACATCTCTAGAGATCCTGTGACAATACAAAGTCCTACCCAGGCAGTCAGGTAGACCTTGAGATCATGTGTGTCTAACAGGCTCTACAATATTGCTATTGCTGCTGGTTCATGAATGACTCTCTGAGTAGTGGGGAGAATATGTAAACTGCTAGCATTCTACTGAACAAGGCAGCCTTTCAGAAAACAGTAGCAAAGAGTCCCGCAGACATTGCCTTCTCCGATGGAATCTCAGACTGATTAATTTATCATACAGCACTGAACACTCATTACCAAATGGGAATTACAAGCCCATGTCTACATGTCTTATTTTCCAAACAAAACAAAGGGCAATATTCTGTATATCTTTGTAACCTGCTCTGAAAGCCCACTCTTCTGCACTCGCTGTACAATGTCTAAGGGAGTTGGGGCAGCGGTACCTAATAGAAAAGTGGCTGACTAGCTGTCAAGGCAATGCCCTAGGTTTGATCTCATCACTTAAAACAAATCATAAACTGCCAAAGAAATATCTGTTGGTTGACTACCAATGATTTTTCTTAGGAGGGATTATGGACCAAGGATCATTAGTTATCTGCCAATGGAAATGGCAGTGTGGCTTTTGCCACAAAGCTTACAGTTTAAGACAGATAGGTTTACAGCCACACTTCACGCAATAAAGAGATAAAGTCAGTGTGGCTATGTCAATAATCTGGGTTAATTGCATAATGGGATTCTTCTAAAGTTCAGTAATTGAATAAAGAGGTATTTCAGAGCACCTGGACCTCTTGCTGCTTCCGAATTACAAAGGATTACGTAAATATCCGTATATATCCATAATGAAAACAAATTAAATAACAATCACCAATATTATCCAAAATAACAAAGTAACAGTGAGTAGCTGCTTGGTGTGAGTTATCCGGAACATTTTCGTGATTGTTCTTTAATTAATTGCTCCATCAGATGAATGCTCTTCTGCTTTTCAGCATGCATGGCAGCATGATATTATACTTCCTTGTCTGGAATTCACTCACAGCTGAACACTTCGTTCAGATACCCCAGCAATGAAAAGAACATTTAGTTATGTAGGAAAACAACCTCTGTGTGGCTGCCACTTGGAATTTAGTAGTGAATTACATACTGCAATTGAAACAAGTCCTTTGTGTGAATGACCGCCTCCTCTCCAGGGGCCATCACATCCCCTCCACGCTGGAGAGGAACACTGTTCTAGCCATAGAACTGTGAGGATGGCCAGCTGTGGTTGCTACAGTGTTGCTGCAAATGGGAATCCAGTCTCAGCCTTAGCACAGGGGATGCATCGAAGCTGAGTTCTCCGAGGATATCACGGAGTTGCTCTGCAGTGATATGCTTTACTAACAACTTGTCAAAGGTCGAGTCTGTGCTTAGTGGAGTGTTGGGGTCACATAGTGCCACAACCTTTCCAGGAACTCTATCATTCAACCATAGGTAGCTCCCACTTGTCAGATTATGAACCAATTCTCAGAGTACAATTACACTAAAAAGATTTCGAAGACATTTCTCAAAAAAATGCACTAATAAATGGACGGGTGATCTAATAGGCAGCTTGGTGGGGAGCACAGACATAGCTTCCTGTTAAGAAAGCACTTTATACAAAGTTACAATTTACAGCTCTATCCATAAGCCACAGGGAATGTATTATCTTGTGGAGAATCCACTTTACCTATTTTAATGTTTACTATCAGCTCCAGTTGGCAGTGATTATAATATTGTCCACTGGGGAAGGTGCAGAAAGATAGATACATTGTAATCTACTGACACTTAAAACTCTGAACTATCCCCGACACAAACACCTTTTATAATAGTTAGAAATGTCCTTGGTATGGGCCTTAAGAAAGAAAAGCACCCGGCAATTTTCTTCTGTTCCTACGTCCAGAGTGACAGCAGAAGCAATTGCCAGCGTGTTGTTTGGCCATTTGTGTTTCCCTGAAATCTGAGTCCAAGGAAAAGTCACGGAAGGAGTGTTGAGCAGAGAGATAGACTAGTCAAAAGGAGGGAACACTTCTAGGTTAGATTCCAGTTTCCATGAGGACAGAGAAGTGGAAACTTTTTTCTGTAAGGAAGTTTCAGTAGTGGAAACCCATGCGTGGCAGCTGGACCAAAGCGAGACAATGAAGACAAGTATTGTTAGTGCATTCAGCTTCCAAATGACATGTCAACATGCAATACTGTTCAATGACAACTAAGGGGACTCTGATCACTGGTTTATAAACCAGGGGGCTCTGCGTTCAAGGACTTACTCAATGTACAGCTTGAGAAGGGACAACTGTGCTTCAGACTTGTCAAGGCTAGGAGAGGAGAAGCTGGGGACATGAAACTGTCAGCAGAATTCTGCAGTGCCAAGAGAGAGAGCAGCACACAAACCAAAGTTCTCGTCCTTGAGAATTCTGTCCAGGGCTCACTACCTCACTGAAGTGTGGCGTGTTTGATGGGACGGCTGCTGAACTCCTGGCCTGCCATGGCACCTCACTATTGAGTGAGACTGTCTCCACACCAGGGCAGTTCAATACCAGTGAGCTTAAGAGGGATTTAACTGTGGGGCAGCAAATCTTAGTGTCACCTGCCAGGCTGGGCATTGGCAGACACTTTTGGGAGAGGGCCAGAGAGTAAATACTTAAGAGTCTGGGTACCATCCCAGAGGAGAAATTGACCATACTATTTGGATATTTACATAGCAAGAAAGGTAACAACTAATTCCACAATGGTTTTACTGATTAAATACAAACTAAAATACTACATAGTATCCTTTTAATGTCAGTCTATACTGAGAAGAACTAAACTCTGGGTTGGGAGGGGCCATATTTCACTTCACTAGGGTTCTGAATTAGTAGTGCCTATCATGGGATGGCTTCCCAGCTCCCACCAATAACATCCATGCTAACCTGCAGGCTATAGCAAATGGTAACTCAAACGTGAATCGGCCACTCTGGACAGGCCTGGGAACTGAAGCACATATGGTAAGGATGACTCCTAGTCTACTACATCAGAAAATCTGTTTATGTGGCTACCAGCTTGTGTCTCAGCACAGCCTGCAAGAGTTCTTCCTGTTTTAGAAGAACATTTAAGAACTGTGGGTTTCTATTGCACAGCATTGTTTCAGTTATCCCGGGTTTCTTGTTCTTCCATGTGAAGTCGAGCTGTTCTAAAAAGCAATCGCAATAAAAACTGTGTGGTATTGGTATAGAAACAGACATGTTGATCAATGGAATTGAATCAAAGACCCAGAAATAAAGACATATGATTTTTGACAAACAAGGCCAAACTATATAATGAAAAAAAGAAAACATCTTCAACGAATGTTGCTGCTCTAACTATGTCTGCATGTAGAAGACTGCAAATAGATCCATGTTTATCACTTTGCAAAAAACCTCAAATCCAAGTGGATCAAAGACCAACATAAAACCAGATACAGTGAGAGGAGGCATCACTAGGGCATGCCAAAAACCTGGGTCGGGGGACGCTTCAGGGAGTCTATGAAAGTCACTTTAGTTGAGACTCCTAGCAGTAGGGGATATGGTTCCTCAAAAGTGGCTACTTCCTGTAGCCAGTCAGGACTCCAAGGGGAGGAATAAGAATACCAACCACCCAAAAACCTTCAACCCAAAATTTGTCCTTCCTACAAGTGCAGGGGCAAAGACTATGGAACAGAGACTAAGGGAATGGCCAACCAATAACCAACCCAACTTGAGACCCATCCCATGGACAAACACCAATTCATGACACTATCAATGATTCTCTGTCATGCTTGCAGACAGAAACCTAGCACAACTGTCCTCTGAGAGGCTCCACCCAGCAGCTGACCAAAACAAATACCTAGACCCGCAGCCAAACCTAAGACTGAGCTCAATAGGGAAGTCTTGTGGAAGAATTGGGGGAAGGATTGAAAAACCCAGAGTGTAGAGGGACTCCACAAGAAGACCTATAGAGTCAAGTGATCTGGACCCTTGAGGACTCCCAGAGACTGAACTGTCAACCAAAGGGCATACAAGGGCATTCATGGGCATGGCCCCTGCACATATGGAATAGATATGTAGCTTGGTCTTCATGCGGGTCCCCCAACAACTGGAGCAGAGGATTACCCCAATTCTTTTTTATGCCTGGGGATCCTGTTCCCCTAACTTGCCTCAGTGGAAGAAGATATACCTAGTGCTGCAGTAACGTGAAGTGCCAGGGTGATTTGGTACCCAGGGGAACTGCCCCCTTCTCAGAGGAGAAAGAAGCAGGGGCATTAGAGGAAGGGCTATGTGAGAGGGAAGGAGGGGGACTGGAAGGAGGGAGAGCTGTAATCAGGATATAATCTGAATAAATAAATTAATTAATGGGAAAAAAGAACTTCTGGTTTAAAAGATCAGAGTTAGCCCTCCTACCCCCGAGATAGCCCACCCACCCTGCTATTACCATGGCAAAGGCCAATCTCAGCATTTAGCACTGATGTTAATCCAAAGAGCTTGGGTAGCTTCCCACCCACCATTATGCTAGGGATTTAAATCAAGGACCTCAACACATGGTAAGCAAGTGTTCTTCCATTGAACTTTACCCCATCTCTGCTGCTCATAGTTTTAAGATAAACTTATGAGGTTTGCAAAATTCATTTGAGAAACATGGCCCATCTAGCCACACTTGTTCTGACAATTATTTAGACAAAAAAAAAAGAGGAAATCCCCCTGGGAAGTAAGCCAGCTGAGCCTGGTGGAGAGCAGCTATGGGGGCTAAGCTCTCAGGTGCTGTGTTCGGCAGGGCCACCTGGAGCTCTCTAATGGAAGCTGTAGCTTTTCACCTCTGAATTGCTACCTGAGATCCTCTGGCTAGTGAAAGAAAAATGGAGCTACCGTGCAGGAGCAGTTTCCTGATCGAATGGGCAGTCTCGGTGCTGTAATCATTTCATACAATTTATAAATAACATTTCTGTAGTAAGCTCAAGAAGAGCAGAGGCGGACCCTCTGGTCGATTCCCATTCTGGCACAACTCTTTCTGAAACTGTCTCAGCATCTCCAGGGGTCTGGTGGAGATAATCTATCTAATCTCATTGGAGAAAACCGTGTTGAGAATCAACTGAAGTTTGCTGTGGCCTCGCCGTGGCCTCTGCGGTAGATAAACACTGAAGATTATTATTAAGCATCATCGTCCTAACAGACTGACAAGCTGATGTTTGTGCTGACAAAGAGGAGAGAGCCTCTTGTTCATGCAGCATCTCCCCTGGGGCTAAATAGACTGTGTCCCTCCCGGTCCATCTGCCACCTTTAAGCATACTGACGATGTTTGCTAAAAATTCACATAAATCTTTAGATACACTGGAAAGTAAGGTTCTGCAGACATTTTAAATACGGTCACACTGGCCTGATCACACTATCAGAAATCCAAAATGTCAGGACTCGTGGAGGTTATGTAACAGGGACAGGGAGCTGGAGGTGTCCACTGGAGGAATGTGGGAGTCCTCCAGATGTGTCTTGAATCTATTAAGATCAACTACCTGACCCAATTAGCTGGGTGAACCCTAGGAAGTCTGAATGACCTGGAACCAAGCTCACAAGAATGGGAGCTTTAGAATTATGATGTAAACCCCCCACCCCCAAAAAGTTCCTATTGCTGTTAAATGGTGTCTAAGACCAGGAGCCCAGTGTGCTTTGTCCTCAGCGGTACCCTAGCATCTTGTTTCTCTGGGAGAATCCTGACCAGAGCCAGAGAACTAAGATAAAAGTTTCAGATCAAAGACCCAGCACCACAAGTCCACAGCCTTCAGGGGAAGACTGAGGAAAAGTACTGTTGAAAGACAAAAACTGAAAGCCAGAGACTTGGTGTCTTAGTCAGGGTTTCTCATGCTGAGATGAAACACCATGGTCAAAAAGCGGGATCGAAAGGGTTTGTTTAGCTTACTTCCAGGTCATAATCCATCACAGGAGGAAGTCAAGACAGGAATTCGAGCAGGACTGGCGCCTGAAGGCAGGAGCTGATGCAGAGGGCATGGAGGAGTACTGCTTACTGGCTTGTTCCTCATGGCTTGCTCAGCCTGTTTCCTTGCAGAAAGAAGGCTGACCCACCTGTCCAGCGAGGGCCCCACCCACAATGGGCGGGGCTCTCCCCCAGGAAGCACTGATTGAGAAAATGCCTTACAGGTGCATCTCATGGAGGCATTTTCTCAACTGAAGCTCCTTCCTCTCTGATGACTCTAAGTTGTCTCACATTGACTCTCAAAAACAGGCAAAACAGTTAGGAAATGCATTCTAGGGGCAAATATTCCTGAGTCTGCTCTGCAAAGTTCAGAAGTGAGAGGGCGACTTCTTCCAACTGCAAGGAAACAGAAAGGAAAGTTTAAGAGTTTGAAGAAATAAAACCACAGGGAGCCACAGACCATAGACCGCTGCTGCTCCGAGAGGCTCATTGGTTGGTTGGTCAGGAAGGTTCTTTCTGTGCAGCTCGGGATGGCTCCCATATTATGGTGCTCTTGCTGTGGCCGCCTAAGTGCTGAGACTGAAGATGTGTCCCACCATGTCGAGCATAAAATGCAGGCTTTTAAAAACAAAATAATTCTTTTACAGAGATTTGCTGGGACTCGAGAGCAAAAGCTCTCTAGACAGCCCGGCTCTCCCATCTCCTGGTCTTCATTCCCCTTCAAATAAAAATCGTTTTTCCCATGTGAGCCACAGAGACAACAACCCTCCTCCTCTTCCCTGGGACCAGCCATAAAACATACAAATATAGCCCTTGGCTTCCTTTAACCTCATGGTGTAAGAGCTACCTATAAAGTAACTCTCCGCCCTGCCCTGTTAGGTTGTAGGCCCTCACAGACCCATTCTTCAGGCATCCTAACCTAACCCACATGTGTAATAGAGGAAAGCCACAACTGAGGGCCCAGAAGGGTGAAGATGGGCCTTTCTGAGTCTCTAGTCTAGAAACAATTTTTAAATAATAAAGATAACAACCTTTTGTTGTCTCTGCTGGCAATTTGCTGTTGTGTTTTACTTTGAGGATCATTAACTGGAGTATTAAAATCATAATGCAGTTACAGCGTCTTTTATGACTTTGATCTTGCTTTACTAGGGGGAAATCATCTTGCTACCCTGGGGTCTGGTATAATTCATCTGCATGTACTTTGGTGTCTTAGTATTATTCATCTGCATGCACTATGGGGATTTTTTTTAAGTTTTATAGTAATTTTCTTTAAAAGGTTTAATGTCTCTGGAAAGCATATCTTGAATTCTCTGCTCATTGCACTGAAGAGCAGGGGCCTGACTTGCTTCTCTCTTGTCCTCTTCCTTTTTCCTTTGTGAAGCAGGGTTTCACTAGGAGCTAGGCTGGCTTTGAGCTTATAATTCTTCTGTCTCAGTCTCCCAAGTGCGGTGGATTTTAGGTAGGCCTGTGTCACCATGCTTGGACATAACATCTAACTGAAAGTTACATTCCAAAAGCCACGTAATGGAATAAGGCTTTTCTTGCGCTCACCGTTTCAGAGATGTAACCCATCATGGTGAAGTAGGGCATGAAGCTGAGGGCTTGGGAATGTGTGGAAACAACCCCTGGGGTTGATAAGCAGAAGCTGTTTTAGCCTTTCAAGGCCCAGCTCTGGCTACCAACAAGGGACCTAAAGTCCCATGACTTACCAAAGCAGCACCAGTAGCTGGGGACTGAGGGTTTAAACCCATGAGCCTATAGAGGAATATTTCACATTCAAGCTAGTGTACCTCCCTCCCTATTCTAACATACATGGTTTAATATAGTCTGGTAATCACCTACCTGGGACAAACTTCATAAATTATATGCTCATAATTTCATGTGTTTGGGGGTCTTGGCCGGGCTTGGTAAAGATCAAAATTTCATCTTAGAACAAGAGGATAACTCTGATCCATAATTGTTCCTGTCTGAAAGAACTGCAGGGACGGAAATGGAGAGGAGCCTGAGGAAAAGAAGGTCCAGCAGCAGGCCCGACGTGGGATCTAGCTCAAGGGGAGGCCCCAAGGCTGACACTATTACTGAGGCTATGGAGTGCTCACAAAAAGGGACCTAGCATGACAGCATTTCAGAAGACCCAACAAGCTGAAAGAATCAGATACAGATATTTGCACCCAACCAATGGACAGAAGCAGCTGATCCCTGTTGTTGTTAAAGTAGAAAAGGCTGAATGAAGTTGAGGGAGGACCAGCAGTCTCAATTAACCTGGACCGCCGGGATCTCTCAAACAGAGACTGTTTGAGACAGGCCCCAGGGAGTTTAGATGTCAGATGGGGTAGGGGTGGGGACATTCACGTGGAGACAGGCGGAGGGAGGAGGTTTGGGATGTGGAAGAGTAGGAGGGAGGACAGGGGTTGGCAGGTGGGGAATAAAGTATGGAGTGTATAAAAATGATTAATTAATTTGAAAAGGGAAAAAATTTAAAAAGAAGAAGAAAATGAAGGAATATGTTCTGTTGTTTACAATCTAAAAGGTTCCCTGAGAGGGAGGTTTTGAACTCGCATGACCCTTTGGTTCTGCTCAACTCCTCAATCCCCCACCCATCCTTATGTGCTATGAAGCAAGGACATGATAAAGCATGCCCTGTGCAGTCTTGGCTCGGTATAGAACAGCAGGCGACATCAATAAGTCCCCTCTCAGAAACCAGCAAGCCTCAGTAAAGCCAGTGAGACTTCCAGTTATTCTCATTCTCTAATCCTTGTAAATTTCTCAGTGGCAGAGTTTACATTGCAAATGTCTGTGGCCTGTGTGACTGATAGCAAAACCTTAAAAACTGTCCCTGCAGGGTGAGAAAGTCATACCCAGGAAGAAACATGCGATTCTGGACCGTCCTTTCAAAGAAGAAACCGTGGTGATTCTCAGAAGAGAAAAAACAAAGTCCTTGCATGGACCAGATGTGAGGGAGAGCTGGGGCTGTGTATGATCCCCAGCCTGAAGCACAGAAAGGTCAGCTTCCTCCCAGAGACACAGGACTCCCAAGACTCCTCCAGCCTAGAGGCTGCAGGTAAGGGCCAGACTTGGAATCCCATATGCTACACCCCTCGTCCCTTGAAGATTCTGCAACCACATGTAAGACTGATGAATAGTTAGGAATGCTAACGAATGAACACAGAAATGCCATTAGCGCGTTTGAATCCAATGTAAGTGTGTTACCTCATATTAAAAAAAAATCTGTGAGATACACCTTTGCATCTCAAAGTGAACTCAAAGCGGGTTGAGCCTGAGCCGTTCCTCTGTTTTAAAACAGTGCAGGCCCCTGGGTGATTGTCCCTCTGTGGATACTGAGATCTTAAATGTAAATAATCAAGAGAGGAATTCCCAAGGTGATCCGGAGTGTCTGTGTGTTCACTAATGATCGGCTAAAGGGAGTAAACAGTAATCTGATGTGTGGCAACTGAAGGAGGCTCTACTGATGCATGTGAGGCCTAGAAATGGTGGCAAAGGATTGGTTTGAATGCAGAAAATGTGCTAGGGGCAGGAAAGAGCCTTCCAGCTGGAGAAAATACCAACAAACACTTCTAGGGTATTATCTAGAGAAACAAGCAAGTTAATGATCTAAAGAAACCTGAAAAGCAGCAGGACTGAAGTACACCAGGATGTCAGAGAGGATGGGAGCAGATGACGTTTCATCAAGGTCACTAAGGAGGATGTTTGAGAGGACAAAGACATAGACGCCCACCGGCTTAACCTTAGCTATCACAGCTTAGACTGTGTTTCAAAAATTATATTCTCAAAGAAAAATTGCTGGTGTTTTATAACTAGGTCAAAGCGTCCCATGGCTCAGATAGAAGTACAGTGTTCTTTTCTGATCTGTAGGGGAGATATGTTATCAGACAACAGTTCACCGTCGTAAGGTTTGCCTGGGCCCACTCTCTGAAGGTTTCAGTCCGTGATTGTGAGCTGTCATGGCTCTTAGCCCGCAGGGGCATGTTATGGAGAAGCCTCCAGTGAGCTCGTGGCCAGATGCGGGAAAGAAGAACAGGAAGGGACTGGATACACGGTCCTTCCTTCTCTCTGGGATGGACAATCCCTAACTACGCTCCACTTCTTAAAGATCCCACCATCTCCCGACAGTTTCACAGAACAGCAAAGAAGACTGTGTCACGGGGACCTCTGAGAAACCCTTAGCCAAGCTACAGCCACCCAATGCAAAACTATAAAAGAATAAAATTATAAGCCGTGAAGCATGTCGCCTCAGTGACCTCTAATCCCAAGTGATAGAAAGGTCCAGAGGAACACAAGTCCAAACCCGATAGCTTCTCCGTGCTTGAGGACATGGTGAAAACATTTTACTGTGTCTTGTATAAATCAGTGTATCTGAGAAGAAAGAGATGTGACCTAAGGAACATTGCACAAATGATCTTTGCTTCGTCCCTATAGTTCCCATGCCTATAAGAATACAAAGGCTCCGAAGACAGGGCTGAACCTTTGGAAGACATCTTTCCTTTAATCACATCATTCAATGCCAACTATTAAAGATCATGCATTATTTAAATAGTGCGCTAATATGTATAGAGTCCAAAAGAGTCAATCAACAAACATGCCCTTGGGTGGATTTTTCTGCAGGAACAAAGAGAAAATGAAATTATCCAGGCTGACCCAACTTGCTATTAAATCTTTTAAATACACGGGACATTTTCACACCTCCACATTTCCAATGGGGTGAAAAGATCAGCCAGGATGAAGCCACCTACCTCACTTAGAGGCAGACACAGGTACCTAACACCCCTGTCTTAGTTAGGGTTCTACTGCTGTGAACAGACACCATGACCAAGGCAACTCTTATAAGGACAACACTTAATTGGGGCTGGCTTACAGGTTCAGAGGTTCAGTCCATTATCATCAAGGTGGGAATATGGTAGCATCCAGGTAGGCATGGTACAGGAGACACTAAGACACTGAGACAGGAGACACTGAGAGTTCTACATCTTCATCTGAAGGCTGCTAGCAGAATACTGGCTTCCAGCCAGCTAGGATGAGGGTCTTATAGCCCACACCCACAGTGACACACCTAACTCCAACAAGGCCACACCTACTCCAACAAGGCCACACCCATTCCAACAAGGCCAAACCTACTCTAGCAAAGCCAAACCTACTCCAACAGGGCCACACCTTCTAATAGTGCCATTCCTGGGCCGAGCATATACAAACCATCACAACCCTAGTGTCCCCACAGGCCAGTGGAGATGGGAACAGAACGTCAAGGAGCCAGCGCTGACGATGGAGCCCGGGAGTGACTTTCTCCAAGCTGAGGAGCGCAGCTTCGTGACGCCAAGCCGGCCGGCAGTCCTCACTTGTGGGTTCAGCTGCAGCACTCTGCAGGTCTCTTCCTTCCATCCCTTCATTGCTGAGGAGATGGAGTCAGTCCTGCGTTGTCCTGCTGGTTTTCATTCTTCTAGATTAAGCCTTTAAAGAGACGTCTGTTCTGATGAGAAATCTTTTGTGGTAGCCGCTATAACTTAAGATCCTTCCTAATTCCTCTCCCCTGTATGTGGGGTCATATGTGTATTTATCACAATAAATAGGAAAGCTCTAATTTCTCTGACAAAAAAAAAAAAAAAAAAGAAAAAGAAAAGAAAGAAAGAAAGAAAGAAAAGCAAAATCTGAAGCTAGAACACTGATTGGTATCAAACTTCCAGAATTTATCATTTTACTCTCATTGCATTAATATTAATGTCATCAAAGTCAGACGCTGTGAGTGATTGGGAGGAATCCGCAGGAAATCTGTGACAGAGCCACTCTGCCCCTGCAAATACCTTAAACCCTTTATAGTTTACATATGTTCTCAGCTCTCCTCTCCCTCTCTTCCCTTCTCTTCTCTCCTCTCTCCCACTCTCCCTTTACCATAGCCAAACCCAGGTTCTTTCTGGAGAGATTTTGGAAAGTAATAACCATCAGAAGTATCTTAAAATATCTCCCCAGTTTTCTGCATATCATTTTCCAGCCTGGAACACCAGTGCCTTGCCACCATAGGAAGCTGAGTAATTACTTTGCTCGTCAAGAAGTGATGCTAGTGTCCTATGTGCCAGTAAAGAAATATTTGCAGTGCTTCTCCTGCATAATGATACCTCAATCTTTTTTTTTCCAGTGAAAAGAAGCTATCTCAGATTGTTGTCAGTAAGATTTTATACAATTCAAAACCAAACCTAGTAGGAAAATGCTGTGATTTTTTTCCCTTTTGGGGGAAAAGTATCCATAAATACAAATGATACAGTGAATGCATTTTAAGCATTTAACCCATCCTTTATGGTTCTTATATTAGAAGAGACCCAGTGGGTAAAAAAAAACATTCTGTAGATACTTTACTGGTTTTGTGTTTTTATGTGGGTATCTTGTGATACAAATCTACAAGGGGACAAGCGTTTTCTTTACAACACTGACTGTGAGTACATGGCAGGAGCTGCCGTGAGGTCATCTGGAAAGCATTTGTACTAATAAGCAATTGGTTCTTATGGTACACATAATAATAATAATAATAATAATAATAGTTATTGTGGTTATTTTGCTCCATCATAGTGAGCTTTGAGCATTAAGACTCGATAGTCTCTCTTCTGGTATTTTGGATGAGATCAATAGGGTACCCACATACATAAAATAAATAAATCTTTAAAAAAAAAAAAGAATAAGAAAAGACTCAATAGTCACATGTTCTGGAGCAGCCAGTGATGATTCTAAAGCATGGTGAGGGCTCTAGAGACCCATCCCTTAGATTCCTAAATAGCAGGTGTCACATGACAGTTCCCTCATGACAATGCTGTGTGATATAAGGAACCCTGACAGTTCAAAGCATAATTACGCTAGGAGTGTGAGGCACAGAGGACGGTACAGTATAGACGCAGGAGCCCCTGTGGGATGCCTGGGATTTGCTTAGAACTGCAAAGCAAATTCAGGAGACTTTCTGTGTCTAACTCTGCACTGCAGGCCCAGTACCCTGTGTGGTGCCACTCAGGTAGAACTCTCTGTGAACAGTGGCCACCAACACCATCATATCCATCACTGGACACTGGACACCAACACTATCATATCCATCACTGGACACTGGACACCAACACTATCATATCCATCACTGGACACTGGACACCAACACCATTATATCCATCACTGAACACTGGACACCAACACCATCATATCCACCACTGGACACTGAGCACTGGACATCAACACCATCATATCCACCACTGGACACTGGACACCAACACCATCATATCCATCACTGGACACTGGACACCACCATCATCATATCCACCATATGCAGGAAGCCACCAACACTTCCCCAGTAGTCTTTAGTTTATCTGAAATCTCCTGTAGGATACAGAGTTCTCTCTTTTCCCCTTGCACTGGTTATTAATTATTTTGATAAACCTAACTCAATTGTATGCTAATAAGACCATGCCCTCTAATTATTTTCTTGTCCAGGATCCTTTTCAATGTTTGTCTAGTTTTCATCCTCCAATTCTCAAAACATATGTCCTCAGGAAAACTTTCTGTGAGTGTCCAGTCTAACTTATTTTCTCCCACTGTTCACTCTGACCTATCCCAAAACTCTTTTAATTGTTTCATAAGACTTGTCAAGATTTGGAATTCTCCCCTTTGCTTGCACAGGCATTCGCTAACACCTGCAGAGGGTCCTGTTTGCCGTGCTCTTCCTGATCTGTGCCTGCCCGGATGATACAAGCGGTTCTCATATGAATGATACAGGAGTCACCATGGTCACCAAGAAACCATGGGAGCAACTTACAAAAGTATTCCATGGCTGAATCGAAGACCTGCCACCCAACCAGCCTTCTTGGGATTTTTGGGCTCTTCTGAAATTCTTTGTCTGTGTCTTCTGTTTCCTGCTGTGTACCCACAATAGCTCCCGTCACAATTAATGTTCTAAGATTGGACATATGAGTCTATGAGTCATGAGTGACTCCAAGAAGGAAGAGCTATCTACTCATCTGCTATAAATTATGCAAAATGGGATGAACGTCAAGGTGGACATTAAGACACATTTCGGGAAGGCAGGCCAACTCCGACTGTGGGTCTCTTCCTGATGGCTTCACTGATGAAGTTCTTACTGCAGAGCTCTCACTGAGCTCGGCTTTGATCTGCTCTCAGGCCTGCCGGAGCACTCTGGTTCCCATTTCAAGTCTCAATTACTGTGAAAGGCACCGAATCTAGCTTTGATGGTGTTCGTGGAAAATGGTAGAAAATTCAGGTGATTTGAGGAAAACTATGTGAACAAAAATGAGCCTACTTGATAGAGAAAACAACTTCTAGCAGTTTTTTATGGCTACGACGATACAGGTGAATCAGGCAGGAGACCAGGTGAAGGTGGTCATTGACACCTGCCATCTTCTGAGGTCAAGGTGAGAGTCCTCCTGGGTGTATGTTAAGGACTGAGCTTTGGAGTTTGCTTCAGTTCCTCCCTTCAGTCCTAGTTTGGGCTTCGACTCTTGGGTTAGCTCTCAAAAGCACAAGAAATAGCCTTGGCTGCGACCTTAACACCAGCATGAGGTTTTCATTTGGTTTTAAAACTGAGTTCTTGAGAGATATCACTTGAGAATTTTGCTTGCAGGACTCTGGGGGGTTGGGAGCTGAGGCAAGCTAGTCCCTTGATCACACAGCAATGTTCTTCAGGGAAACACTAGAACACAACACTGTGTTACCTCCAGGAAACCCAGGAGCTCAGCAAAGCACAGCTGTGGAAATGCTATCCTGGGGCTCTGCCGGCACCATTACTTCATCGGGACTTTCTCTAGGTTCTCTTTCCTATCTCTTCTGTTCTCAGAAAAATCAAATGGACATTTATCCAGAGTTGTGTTTTGTTTTCTGTCTTCTTGGGGTCTTTTTCTATTCTAGTCATGACCAATCTCAATGAAAAATACATTGAGACTACCTCAAAGGTTGAATTACAAGGTGTTCACGTAAACTTGGATTCCAGAAACAACAGTTATTAGGGGCTGTGCGCTCTGGACGGTGTTTGTGCCTATTTTGTTGTTCTCCCTACTGCCTCCAGCTGTGCGCCCAGACACGGGTTCACCTTATCATGTGGTTCTGACTTGTTTTCTGCTGTCAGGGCATGAGGGGATAGAGAAGAAGAGACCACAGAGAGGAATGATTTTTTGTTTTCTCTAGCCAGGGTGATGAGTTCTTTATTTCCTGGTATTATGCCATCCTCAGGCTTGAGAGTCTTTTCTATGACTTCTCCAACCCCATGACCTGCAAAATGTTCTATTGGCTCCTACAGATTCATAATTTGACTGAAGAATTTTATGGGTTTGAAATCTGGGCTTGAATAAACGGAAATTAGAGTGCCCAAGTTAATCATAGAATGAGGGAGCTGATAATGCAGAGTGTTTCCACCCTACATATTGGATTTCTGGAGAATTTCTGCACATAGGACAGGGAGACAGGAATGGTTTAGTCTCGGCCAAGTCCCATGTAGATCCTGGTAAATGTGGATGGTAAGAAGAGTGAGGGAGTCAAGCTGGGAGATGTTGGAACCAATATGGACTTAGCTAAGTTAAGTGAGTGTTTACAATGTGCTAAGCATGGACTAATACCAATGGAATGTATTAAACCTCATCACTGTCATGCTATGAGGAAAGAATTAATATCGTTATCCCCATTATGGATGAGAAAGCTGAGCGGGGCAAGATTAAGTGATTTAGTCACTTAAATTAAGTAGTCAGTTAGTGG